>NW_026652317.1:649396-697402 GCF_009828535.3 Hylobates moloch
AGTCTGGCTCTGTCACCCAGGCTGGAGTGCAGTGGTGCAATCTCAGCTCACTGCAACCTCCTCCTCCTGGGTTCAAGTGATTCTCCTGCCTCAGCCTCCTGAGTAGCTGGGACTACAGGTGCGCACCACAACGCCTGGCTAATTTTTTGTATTTTAGTAGAGACGGGCTTTCACCATTTTGGCCAGGATGGTCTCGATCTCCTGACCTTGTGATCCGCCCACCTTGGCCTCCCAAAGTGCTGGGATTACAGGCATGAGCCACTGCACCCAGCCTAAATTTGTAAATGATAGGCATGTGTCATTTTTATAATAGCTAAATAAAAAAACTAGTTGCAGAGAATCCCCAAAGCATATGATCTGGGGAATGGTAAACAGAGAGCAGGACTTTTTTTTTTTTTTTTTTTTTTTTTTTTTTTGGTGGGGGGCAGACAAAGGAAAGGGCTTTGGAAGGAACTCTGATTTTGACCATCATCTCATGGTGCTCTTGGGAGGCTCATCATTGGTTGGGTCCTCCCCCACTGCCTTGCTGTCTCTCTGCCACAAGATGGCAATCACAGCACAAGGATGGATGGGCTTGCAGCCTCCAGGAAGGAACACTGAACGTCTGTCCTGCAGCTACAGAGAAGGCTCCCTAATGCATAGTTGGGGGAAGGGGCTTTTAGAGAGGGATTGAAAAGCTGACATCCCCTGCTGACCCAAACTCCAGGCAGTCCGGCAGTCATAGTCAGATACTTCCATTTGCAGTAACCCATAGCTCTTCCCAGAATAGAGCTACATTGTCCATTTTGCTTTCTGATGAAAGAGACATAGAGACAAAATGACACAGAGGTTTCCGGGCATAGAATGAGTGCCAGTGAGCCTGGAGAATGGGTTATTTGTAATCTGTGGGGTTATTTATCCTGTGATGTGTAGAGATTCTTTTTGTTCCTTGGGTAGAAATTGGTGCTGGCCTTCTAGACGCAGAGGCTACAAAGCAAATCCCAGGGTAGGCAGCCAGCGGCTTTCTCTGGGGTCTTCCCAGGTGGATATCTGGGCAGGGCAGCTTCCACTGAGGCTCTGCTTTTGGGATGATTCCTAGGGAGGAAGACTATCAAGAACAAGACTGGGGCTTGGTTCCTGCGGTGAAACTAGGTAGGTGCATAGGCGAATGGAGAGGAAACTTTGAGTGGGGACCATGGCATTTCTACCACCTGAGATGCCCAGCTGGGCATAACTGGATTGGACTCAGGCAGGGGAAGTGAAGGCAGGACTCCTGTATTAGTTAACACCAGTGGCTATAGCAGATAAAACTTAAAATCTCAGTGGCTTACCACAATAGAAGTTCATTTCCTGCTTGTGTAATGTTCAGAATGGCTGATCCCTGATCAGCTAGTGGGTAATTCTTCCTCAAATGGTGGTAGAAGCACCCAACCTCCTTCCAACTTGGGACTCTTCCATTTTCAACACGTGGCTTCTACAGATTCTTACAAGAAGTAGAAAGAACATGGAGGAGCACACATGGGAGGTATTCCAGCCAGGCCCAATAGGGATGGAAACATCACTTCCGCCTTCATTCTATTGGCCGGAAATGAATCATGTGGCCATCCCTAACTACAAAGGAGGCTGGGAAATGTAGTCTAGCCTGTGCCCGGGAGAATGAGGAAATAGGTTTTGTGTATAACCAGCCAATTTCTGCCCCAGACTCATTCTTTATATGGATGATAGAGTTTATCCCAAATAAATAATCAGGTTTGCACACACAGATGCTCATGCACAAAGATGTTCATTGCTCTGTTATTATAAAAGTAAATGTTTAGAATCAATGTAAATGTTTAACTATAACATCTTAAAGAACTTATAGTCTGTTCATACAAAAGTGTCACACAAAAGTATTGGAGGCAGCCCCCAAAATCATGCGGTAGAAGAACACGTTGGCCCTTCAGACATCACAGTGCTTTGTTAAGTAGCAATCCCAGGAAGCCTCGGGGTTCACGTGAGGCACAAAGAAATTCAAATAGGCCATACCTATTTTCATTTAAATGTTCTACCACTTAGAGTCATGCACAAAATATTTGCTTTAAATATAACCCTTTAAAATATTCTCTCTGTATTTCGAAGAACAAATTTCCTCGAAAGCAAAATATACAATTGAATTATATTGCAGACTTTGTAGGAGGCTATTTAATTCACTTTTTATCTCACTGGTTCAGTCTCTGACTCCCACCCTGAATCGTAGCATCACAGGGCAGAGACTGTGTCAGGCTTGTTTACTGCTCTGCACACAGTGAGGCACCTATAGCAGACATTTGGTAAATATTTATTAACTAAAGTTGAGTTGAATGGGATGATGTCAAATGAAAAAACAGCTGGAGTAAAAGCAAGGGAAAACAATGAATGTATGGCATGATGCCAGCTACGTAAAAAGAAGTGCATATATGCATATGAAAAGACTGCAAGAGAGCATTTCAGCACAATGGGATTGCCTCTTGTTCTTTCACTTAGGGTTTCCTCTATTTTCCATTTCTTTTACAGTGAACCATTTGCATCATCATTTACAGCTATCATTTACATAGTCAAGATTAAAATTTAAAAATGCTGCTGTAGGGACCACAAATGTACTTTGGGGAAGGTGTCACAGGGTGAGGGATACAATACTTCCTGGAGGTGATGGACAGGTAGGTGTGGGAGCTACTTACATCATGTATGCTTAGACCCTTGGTCTGGGAACTGGGCCAGAGCCCAGGCTGGATGCAGGGAGCTGGGAGCACTTCTTTGTCGCATCCTCATCCTGACCCCTCTTGGCTCTCCCTTTGAAATGTGAGCCTGTCCTTCATCTGTGCTGCCAGTAGTGTAGTGTAGGTTTCACCATGGGGGAGAGGTGTGGGTAGGCTGTCATCACAGGTTGGGTAGGTGGTTTTGTATCCCTTCTGGAAGCCTCCCCACCCTCCTAGGATTGCCAGTAAAATACAGGACAAATGTTGAATTTGAATTTCAGATAAACAATGAACAATATTTTAGTATAAATATGTCCTAAATATTGCACTCTTTGTATAGCATCACCAAACTAAAGAGCCTCGTTTTGGTGAAATGCCTGCTTTGTAAACAATGGAGAAGTTGCACAAGCCTTGTCGGTGGGTACCCCATACCCAGACACGTCAGCTTCTTGACTTCCTCTGCACACTTCCCTTCCCTCTTCTCAGTCTCTACCTTCTTCCCACAGGACTGCCAGCAGCAGCGTCTGAACTGAAGGCTGCATTGCCTGCCTCAGGGTATGTGGTTTTGGGATGTTTTTCCTGGAGAAGCCCCCCTGGGGTGAATCAGACCCTGAAAACTCCCATGGGTAGCTTTTGAGGGTCATGCCTTCCTGGACAGCTCCTTTTTTCTGGCCAACTGTGCCCCTTACGGGTTGCCATCTCCCAGGCCTCTCTTTCCCCAGGTCCTCCTCAGTAAGGTTGCAAGGTTCCCAGCTTCTCCTGGAGTCTCTTTTCTCTGAAAGCAGCATCCTGCCTTATTGAAGTTTTCTCAAGGCAGCCTGCATTTTTAGGGGAATGGACCTGGATAAAAATGACAAATATTTCCATTGTAATACGTTTCTGAGATATTTAAAAACATTCACGAAAGCCATCCTGTGGTGTGCTGGCATTGAATGGGGAGTAGGGGGGAAAGAGGGTTTGGGAGGGGGTGTACGGTAAGGAAAAGACACCTGCAGTAGGAGAAGCCAGGAGTGGAATTGCAGGCTGAGCTCGGAGTCCTGGAAGCCTTCACGCTTGCTGGGAAGCAGAGGAAGTGCTAGAGACCACGAAGGGGAACAGAAGCAGAGAACAAGATCATCTTGCCAGCAAATGAGGCACATAGGGGTTCCGAGCAGAATATGCAGGGCCTGACTTTGTTCCAGCAGATGAAGCCTTTGATAGGCGGCTGTGATCCCTCCTGCTGGAGCTGCCAGGGACTGGGCATGATTGAGAGCACGGCCCACTCTCCCTCGGGCCCTTACTTCTCATACTCATCAACTGAAAGCCAAATCAATCCTTTGTATTGCTTGTTGGTTTTGAAAAGTAAACTTTCGGAGGAGGGTTGTGAATACATCATCCATGAATATGGAATTTTCCATTTTTCAAAACATTAGTTTGAACTAAATAACATTTCCAAGACCTAGCTGCTTTGGTCTTAGAAAAACAGCAATTTTAGGCCAGGCTCACACCTGTAATCCCAGCACTTTGGGTGGCCGAGGAGGGGAGGATCACTTGAGGTCAGGAGTTTGAGACCAGCCTGGCCAACATGGCGAAACCGCATTTCTACTGAAAATCCAAAAATTAGCCAGGCATGGTGGTGAGTTCCTGTAATCCCAGTTACTCGGGAGGCTGAGGCACGAGAATCGCTTGAAGCCTAGGGGACAGAAGTTGCAGTGAGCCTAGGCTGTGCCACTGTACTTCAGCCTGGGCGATAGAGTGAGACTCCATCTCAAAAAAAAAAAAAAAACCCAGAAACAAAGCAAAACAGCAATTTTATATGCCACAATTATAGAACTACACACACACAGACGCACACGTGCACATAGACACATATCATCGTGTAAGATAAACTCTTGCTGCCAGAGCTTGGTAACCGGGCTCTGAATGGCCAGCCTTGTCACAGACAACTGCTGTGGCTGACATTGTGACACAAGGTCTCCTGGAGTTTTTTCTCATAATTTTAAATGGAATCGAACAGTTTGCACAATCTCCTCTGCTTAATCAGCACCTTCTTCTGGAGAAACTGCTTTGCTTCTGGTTTCTCCGGAAGCTCCCCATGCCTTGGTGAACTGAGCTTGCTGGCCCACCCCAGGGAGCCAGGGCAAAGTCCTGTTAGGGTTAAGTTCTCTTTGCCATAAATGTCAAATTAGTTTTGGAAACATCAGCCATATCCTGAATTATCTTGTGTATCCCTATTGTTAACCTATGTATTAGCTATAACTGACAGGCACCTCAACCTTCAGGTTGTCAAAAGACCTCCTGGATTTGGTGTTTTCCAACCATTGTCTTATGCCTGTGACCCTGTGACCTCCTGAGATGTCTGTGATGGGTGAAAAGCAAAACACTCAGCTAGTAAGAGACTAGATGTCCCCAAGAACGTGGGCAGGATGTGGAAACTGCATCCTGGAAGGTAAAGCAGGATCAGGTCCCTTGCCAGTTAAGATAGCAAGAGTCACAGAGTTTCAATGAGACTGATGACAGAATCAACTGGCAAAGCCCAGAAACCAGGGTAGGAGAGTGTTCAGCCTACGAGTAATCATGTGGACAGCAGTCTGTTGAGATGGGTGATTTCTTCTTTAACTGTCCCATCCTCATTCCTTTATTGAGCCTCAGTTTCCTCATCAGTCCATTGGAGGGAGTAATTCCTACCTCGTAGGGTGGCAGTGAGTATCTGAGGAAGAAAGGTGAGTGGAAGCATGTTACAAATGGTGAAGCTGTATGTAAATGTCATGTGTGATGAATAGTGAGAACTTCCTTCCTGGGGGGGCAGTTAAGGGAGAAGGGAGGCAGTAGACTTTGAGAATCTGACCATCAGGGAGTAATTCTAGTAACCTAGGGAAGAAGAATGGACTGCAATTCTGGGTGGGTGGACAGGAATGGAGCAGGGTTGCTAGGAAACCAGCCTCAGTCCTGCTGGAATGAAGGATGTGATGAAGGATGCTAAATGTACATGATCAATTCAGGCTCTTCTGAGCTTCCAGAGACTGAAGGTTCCCCCTGCACTGCTACTGCCATTGTGTGGCTTCAGCCAGCTCTTTCCTCAGGGATCTGGAAACACAGAGGCCCCAGAAATGGCTCCTTTACCGACTGTTCTGTAAGGGCTCAGAGATGGTATGTTGTGGTGTCATGTTTCCCAAGCAGCAGTGGCCATAAAACATTTAATTAATTGATAATTAATTTTTTGAAATAGGGTCTTGTTCTGTCACCCAGGCTGGAGTGCAGTGGCATGATCATAGCTCACTGCAGATTCAAACTCCTAGGCTCAAGAGATCCTCCCACCTTAGCCTCCCGAGTAGTTAGGACTACAGGCATGCATCACCATGCCTGGCTAATTTAAAAACTTTTTTTTTTGTAGAGATGGGGTCTCACTACGTTGCCCAGGCTGGTCTTGAACTCTTGACCTCAAGCTATCCCCCTGCCTTAGCCTCCCAGAGTGTTGGGATTACGGGCATCAGCCACTGTGCTTGGTCTCATAAAACATTTTGGAAATCATAGTGTAGTGATGTATAGCAACAGCAGTTTGAGTATAAATGTTCACTAATCAATCAATGTTGAAATCCTATATATATATATATGTAAATTATAGGAAAAAGCACTTCATATAACCTGTGCTCTAATAGATGTGCCTGTTGTGAGCTTCCATGATATCAAGTACGTCCCTTGTCCTCCTTGCAATGAAAAAAATCTTAAATACAAGTGATTAAACACAACTCAAACTAGCTTAACACAAAAGCAAGATACTTTCTTGGCTTCATTACTGGAAATGTGAAATATCACTGGACAGCTAATTATAGGGCTCTGGGTCCCTCTCTCTTTCTCTCTACTTCTTGGACCAGTTATCTCCACATGATGGGCAAGATGGCCCCAGCATCCCATGCTTAGCAACATCAGTGGAACGAAGAGTCTTTCAGAATACCAATGGTAGAAAAGTTCCAGGGAGCTTCTCATTGGTTCACCTTTGGTTAAGTGTCCATTTCCAAACCAATCACTGTGGCCAGGAGGATGGGAGTATTCTGACTGACTTCTTGGAAGGGGTGGGTAGGACCAGCCTCCTTTGTGTATCACACAGAGAGAGAATACATTATTTGTTGGATAGGGGAGTTCTGTTGCTGGAAGAAAGGGAGGAGTGGGTGCCGGAGGACAAAAACAAGTACTTTAATGTTACAGCTTGCTAATTGTCCACTCTCACTCTCCAAGGCAAGGATTCATGTCTATCTTGGCCACCACAGTCTTCTCAGCACAGTGCTTGGCACGTGGCCAGTACTATGTATATATGTTCTCATTAATGAATAAATGGACAAATGAATTAGATACTTCAGCAAGTTAGTTGGCAAAATGTGTATCTTTATTGGGCCTTCCTGATAGTCGTACGTATAACAAGCTCTTTTTTTTTCTTTTTAAGAAAAATTGAGGTGACATTTACCAAATGTAAAAGTAACCATCTAAAAGTAGACAACTCAGTGGTGTTTAGCGCAATCACAATGTTGTACAACCAGCAGTTATATCAAGTTCCAAAACATTTTCATCACCCCGAAAGAAAACCCCATGCCTATTAAACAGTTACCCCCTACTGCCCCCTGGCAACCGACAATCTGTTTCTATCTCTATGGACTTACCTATTCTGGATATTTTGTATAACATGCTGTTTCTTTCTTTTATTCTTTTCCTTTTTTCTTTTTTTTTGAGACGGAGTCTCGTTCTGTCACCTCTGGGTCCACAGGCGCCCGCCACCACACCCGGCTAATTTTTTGTATTGTTAGTAGAGACGGGGTTTCACCATGTTAGCCAGGATGGTCTTGATCTCCTGACCTCGTGATTCGCCCACCTCAGACTCTCAAAGTGCTGGGATTACAGGTGTGAGCCACCGCACCTGGCCCTGTTTCTTAATGAAAACAACTGAGGCCAGGCACAGCGGCTCATTCTTGAAATCCCAGCACTTTGGGAGGCTGAGGTGGGTGGATCACCCGAGGTCAGGAGTTCAAGATCAGCCTGGCCAACATGGTGAGACACCTATAGTCCCAGCTACTCAGGAGGCTGAGGCAGGAGAACCACTTGAACCTGGGAGGTGGAGGTTGCAGTGAGCCGAGATGGTATCATTGCACTCCAGCCTGGGCAACAGAGTGAGACTCCATCTCAAAAAAAGAAAGAAAACATCTGAACACATTTATGGGGCATTATTCTTACATTTACCAAACTGAAGAAAAATAATATTTCTAATATTTGGTTGCAAACAGCACACAGCGGCCTGAGCTGGCCTAACTGAGAGAGTTCCTTCTGGAAGCCATGCCTAGTCAGGGGGTCTGGGGCCAGGGTCTGAAGAGTTGCCAGAGTTCCGCACTGCCGTTTGTTTCTGTTTCTTTTTATCTATCAGTTTCTTCTTTTTCTGTTCAGACAGGTTTCCCCTGCTTTTTAGAACACGTGGTAGAAGATGCCCTTTCCCCAGCTACCATTTTAATGTCCCTTCTGTTCCAGCCACATTCAGAGGCTATCTGGCTCAGGATCCCACTTCTCAATTTCTAGGAGAGGGAATCAATTGGTCCAGTGTGGACTAGTGTCCCCTCTTGTCCCAAACTGTGGGTCTTGGGGCAGGCCTATCCAGTCAGGTGACAAAGGAGCTTTATAGAGAGCAGAGGGTGACATGAGTCCAAGCCAGCAGAGAGAAGACCAGCAGCCACTCAAAGGCTAGGTTTCTCATCTGGAGACCTGCCTCTTGCTCAAAGCCAAAGGGCTGCTCTGGCCTCCCTCAGCATGGTTATAATTGATTTTGCTTTGGTAGATTCCATGATCCTTCTTGAGATAATAAAAAGGACTAACATAAAATTCTCCCAAACAAAATCACTTGCTTTCCTTTTTGCACCAGCCTACAGAGGCGGTCTGCCTTTCCTCTGACTGAGCAGACTCCTGAAGCATGGAGCCCAGGGCCGAGGGGAGGCGGGCTGCCTGGTGTGGAGGGCATCTGTGCCAGTGCGAGGCAGGTTTCAGGTGGCAGTCGGAGTCACATGGGTCTGCGTCTCATGTCCCTCTTAGACCTTTGCCGCATTTCTTGGTGCAGGAGCTTTTCTTCTCTCCTGGCAGAAGTCTTTGCAGTTGACTGGCTTCCCAGTGCCAGAGGAAAGGGGCTAAGTCATGGTGGTGGCAGGTTAGAGGTGGAGACTCCCAGCTACTCTGTTCATAAAGGGCACCTTCTGGGCATTCAGGAGAACGGCTTCCACATCTTCAGGTGATTCGTAAGCATCTGGCTGCTGCAAGCTTCCCTGACAGCTAAGCAGAAAGGGTTCCTTTCTGGGAGAGCAAGGACCAGGTGCTCAGCAGCCTATCTGGAAGTGTACTTCCAAATTCCAGGTGAGTGCCAGCCTCCAGAACAACCCAGCTGAGGCCTCTGTACACTCCACAGGTTGAGGAAGGGGAACGAGCATACTTGGGAGCTAAGCCAAACTATATTTGGATTCGGTTCTGTTGCTTCTTTGTCGTGTGGCCTTGGACAATTCCATCTCAGCGTCCTCATCTATGAAATGAGACTAATCATGTGTGTCTTTTGTTCTATTGATGGAAGGATCATATCAGGCCCAGAGCTTAGCTTGGTGGCACAAAAGAGTTATGCTTACCCTAAAGAAAGAAAAGCGATTGAATATACTATTGCTTGGGGAATTAGGAAAAACATGTGCTGCTTTGGTTCATTTAGTGTGTCTCTTTATCAGCATCTGAGCTCATATCTTAAATTGCTGATTGTCTCTGGGCAAGGGCCTTCAACTCTTTTGGCCTCAGTTTCCTCATCTGTAAAATGAGGCTGTAAGATAAAACCATCCCTGAGGTCCCTCCTGGCAGAAAAGGTCAGATACATGGAGTCCTCCAGGACAGGAGCAAGAGCCTCCCAAAGCCTGGCCCAGGCTGACCACGTGTAAGACCAAGACACTGAGGGTGCCTGGCTCTGACTCTAGCAGTCTGGAAAGACATAAATAAGCAGGGAGGGGTGGTCCTGAAGAGCTGTTTCTTTCCATGTATGTGAAGAGAAGAGGCTGCCCTGCCATTAGACTTTCCAGATTTGGTGCTTGGCTAATGTAGCTTGATGTTGCCAGTCCAAGACTTGTAAATTGCGCAGTTTTTTTCCATACCAAATGCCACTTGAATATGATATCAAAGGTGACTTGTTCATCTTGGCAACTTACAATGAGCGTAGAGAATTATCATTTCTATAATGACTTTTCCATGTGGTTTCAGAACAGAAAATCCAATATTGTGGAAGATAGTTGGGCAGAGGCACCCAGAGCGGCAGTATCACCATGATACGGTCATTTCTATGGACATCCATGAACTCTTATTTGTAATATTCAAGACAAGGTTTGAGTGTGATGGAAGAGCCACTTTATTTGCTCCAAGGACAGCCCTGGCTTCATTTTATTGTAGATGACATCCTTCATAAAGCCCAGTCAAGGGCAGTCATTTCCCCTGGGACCACAGGCTTCCTACAGGCCTCCTGGAGTAGACTGTGACACGGTTATATACTCCTGTGTATGCCAGGTGACTGGCGGGTACTGCCAAGTGCTGAGTGAGGAGGTGGCACAGTGTAGAAAGAGAACGTTGGAGCTCCCAGTATTAGTCCTGGCACATCTCTTTGCTGTGTGGTTTTGGGTTTCATCTCTCTGAGCTCTTCTTGGCCTGTAACATAGGGAAGTAGCCCTGTGCTCCCTCCATCAAGAGAATGTCAGGAGAAAGATGTGAGATAACGTATGCTGACAACGCTTTGTAGACTGTATATATATGAGTGGTATTCTGCTTATTGCAACCACGGTTGCTAGCTGATTAGTATAGTTACTTGACAGTGAGGATACCAGCAGGCTTTGGGACAAAGGAGGGGATTCTGGGAGGAGTTGTGGGGCACCAGGGAAAGGCTGTTTATTCAGCTGCACATTTTATCCATGGTCACTCAGCTAGGAAGTGGTAGGTAGGGTCAGATCTTAACCTTGCCTACACCCACGCCATCTCAAATTCCCCAGTTATTTTTTAACTCTGTTTTGTGCAACCCTAGATTGTTCATGGGGACTTTAGGGAGATTCTGCAACTATCTGATTATCACTGTTTTAGATGCTGGGGGACACAGCAGTGGTATTGTTACTTAATGGCCCCATGTACCAACAGGTAGAATTGGAATCCACATCCACCTCTGGCCCAGTGATATCCTTGGTTACTTTGGTTATTCCCAAATATGAACATGTAAAAATGTCCATAAATCTCATACTCAGGGAAAGCCTCCAGACCTTTCTGATGATGTAAGGTTCTTCTTCCTTCTCCCTTTTCTGGGGTTTGGTGATTTCCTGAAGAGCACACGTTCAAACATACTGGCTATAACTTCCTTTGGCAATGTAGGAGACCGCTGATTGAGAGCAGAATGCTTGTCCTTGCAAAGTTCAGGAGTAATTAATATGGTGAGAAGGGGAGGAGAGCAATTTGGATTTCATTGCTTGGCAGCTTTGCCCCTTGAGAATACTTTGTGGCTGGAGAAATGACCCTTTAGGCTCACTGTAGCATTTTTCTTTGAATAAATGACAAACATCCATCATGTAATACATCCCTTGCAACATTTCAGCCTGTCACTAATGACCTTATTGGAAAGAACATTTGATTTAAGATTTAAACCTTTCACGACAACCTCTCTTAGCATGGATACATACATTTGAAATAAAATTAATATGGTTTTAGCCTGCGGTCAAGTAGTAAATTCACGACTTTCCTGAGCTTAAGAATCAGCAGTCTCCTCTCTACCCGCTTCTCCAATTCTTTAAAACAAATGTGCTTAAATCAACTCTTGCTGAGTTCTGGAAATATATTTAGATGGCTTCATCCATTTTTGACCAACTGATGGAATATTCTCTGAGGTGTCAAAAGAATTATTATCTTATTTTAGGAGTCAAGTTTGGAGCAGCAAGTGTCTGTTATTCTCTCTGATAGCTGTACATCAGATTCTAAACTGATGGTCCTGTGGCTGAGGAAAAATGATTTAAGTCAGGAGAAAAGACAATGAATATTGTCGTGGTATCTGACAGTGTCTGTAAAGCTGAAGAAATGTCGTTGCTTCTATTAGAACCTTTACTTTTTTTTTTTTTTTTGAGATGGAGTCTTGCTCTGTTACCCAGGCTGGAGTGCAGTGGCATGATCTTGGCTCACTGCAACCTCCACCACCTGGGTTCAAGCGATTCTTATGCCTCAGCCTCCCTAGTAGCTGCGATTACAGGTGCCCACCACTACGCACAACTAATTTTTGTAATTTTAGTAGAGACGGGGTTTCGCCATGTTGGTCAGGCTGGTCTCGAACTCCTGACCTCAGGTGATCCACTTGCCTTGGCCTCCCAAAGTGATTACAGGCATGAGCCACCACGCCAGGCCTAGAAGCTTTACTTTTCTATACATCCATCTGCAGCAACTTAGTCCCTGCATTTTTAACCTATGATGGGAGAGATGTGGCCCTGACCTTGGTATCCTTTGCTTAGGATGTCCTAGTGTGTGTCGTAGTTGTTTCCTAACTAGGCCAGTTTCAGGGTTGCAGGCACATGCATGCAGCTTTCCTATGCTTTTATTCCTGCCTGCAGAACTGTGGTCACTGAAACTTCTCCTGAGTTCCTGCCAGTTCCTTGAGGAGGTCTTCGGCACTGGATGTCAGTGGGTAGTGCAGGTGGTCTTCCCTCGGAAGGAACTTGCTTCCTCACTGAAATGGGGAAAGTGTCTACCCTTGCATCATGACTTTCCAAGTCCTGTGCCAGGCACTGTTGCAGGTGCTGGACATATAACAGCAAACAAGACGAACGTGGCCTGTGGGCTCATAATGGTTCCAACCAGCAGGGAGGTGGGTAAGCCGGCAGGCAAGTGCTAGAGAAAGTTGATAAATTCTGACAGGGAAGCACAGGATCCTGTGGGAACATATGGCAAGGAGAATTTACCTGGTGTGGGTTACTGGGAGGTCCTCTGGAGGAGGTGGCATTTGTGCTGTGTGTGTCACACTGGAGCTTGGAACATAGGCTGCAAAGCAAGGGTCTGGCTTCTGCTCACACCACCTTGCAGAGGCTGTCACGGGGCCCTAAGTCCAGCCAACTCCTCTTTCTGGGACTGTGGTCAGAATCACCCTACCTTCACCAACCTTTCCAAAAAAATTCTCTTTCCAAAAGTTTATATATCACATTTCCTCTTACGTTGAGGTCCCTACATCCCAGGAGGCCCCTGTTTCCTTTTTGCACACAGGTCACTGGTGGAGGGCGTCTCACTGCTTCCTCAGATTTCCCAGATATGCCTAAACTGGTGTCCTCTTAGTTGAGCCACTCAGATGGGGACCCCCTACCCCAGATGGAGAAAAGGGTACACACCTGAAAGCTCAGACCGGTTCAACGGTCAGGTTACGGGAAGGAGAAAAGAGCGACACAAGCTGGTCCGGGTCTAGGGAGGCGCCGAGTGGAGGCTCGGGCAGTGTTAGGGGTCATGGCCATGCCCATGGACTGGCTGGATCTGAGAGACATGGCCGTGACCATGCTGCCGCAGAGCACCAGCTCCTCCAGAATGTGGACGCTGACCACGTGGTCCCAGGTAGGGAGGCTTTTGCGGAGTTTGAGGTGCGGCGCCTTTTCTGTGTAAAGGAAAACAGCTCAGCCTTTCAGAGTTTACAGGTCACCAGAGTTAAATGTTTTCCTTGAGGTGGTTTTAGGGGCTCTGTTTCAGCCCAGAGCTCCTTCATAGACAGGCCATAAAAGGCCCCTGCCTGTGTGCCACTGGCCCGGGGACTCTTCCCAAGGAGCTTCTCGAAGGGGCTGTCTGCCCGTGGCCTCCTCAGCCTTCCATCCTGCTTGGGGTCTGTCCTCGCTCCCCTCCCTCCGTTGTGGACTCCGGGATGTTGGCTCTCCCCTGGACTTCCAGTTACATTCTCATCCTGGAAACGCAGCCCTCGCTCTGAATCCAGCCCACTCCCATGCCCAGCCTCTTACCCCTGAACCCTCAGTCCTGTCCTAAGCGTGGGGATCCTTGCTCTGGAAAACACAGGACAGGCTTCCGGGGGGTGGGGTGTCGAGGAGATGGGGCCTGGAGAGACATTCATTGGTGACAAGAACTCCAGGTGGAAGTAAGGACCTGCGGTGAAAACCCAGACTGGAGTGAGATGGATATGTGGGGTGGGGAAAGGGGCCTGGGCCACCAGCGAGTGCTGCTACTGTGTAGTAAGCTGGACGGGGGCTCAGGCTCTGGAGAATCCACCGGTAGCTGAAGGGACGACCCCTGCATCCCTCGTGCCTTCCAAGATTGGGTGGAGAACAGATGCCCAGACCCGAGAAGCTGCAGCACCGACCCAGATCACTGGCGGGATCCATCCACCACCCTTCCCCTCACATGGGCTCCTCTAGGCCCGCTCCCACATCCCTTTCTGTCCCCTCCCACAACCACAGCGACTCTTCCCATAAACGGCTGCGACCTGGTCATGCCGCCTCAGCCGCCTCCAGCGTGGCCCGAGTCACCATCACTCGCCCCTAGCTAGGGCAGTCCCCTGCAAATCTTCACCCGTTCACTCTGCCTTCTTCACGTCATTCTCCACACAACTGGAGTTTAATTCACGTTTTTTCTTTTTCTTTTTTTTTTTTTTTGAGACTGAGTTTCACTCTTGTCGCCCTGGCTGGAGTGCAGTGGCGCGATCTCGGCTCACCACAACCTCCACCTCCCGGGTTCAAGCGATTCTCCTGCCTCAGCCTCCCAAGTAGCTGAGACTACAGGCACCTGCCACCACGCCCGGCTAATTTCTGTATTTTTAGTGGAGACGGGGTTTCCCCATGTTGGTCAGGCAGGTCTCGAACTCTTGACCTCAGGTGATCCGCCCGCCTTGGCCTCCCAAAGTGCTGGGATTATAGGTGTGAGCCCCTGCACCCAGCCTAATTCGCATTTTAAGATGCAAATCTGCTTGTGCCACTGAGAGTAGAGTGTAAACTCCCAGGCTGGCCAAGAGACCCTGACAATGCGGTTTTGCCCACCTGTGCAGCCTCATCTCCTGGTCCTTGTCTTGCCTCAAGCCTGGGCCTGCTGATACCCTGGCCTCGGGTCCGACTATTGTTTCCTGGCTTTGTTCCTGCCCCCTTTTCCTGAGAGGACTTCTCCATCTGAATGAGGAGCCACAGTGATGCTCTCCCTTCCCAGCCTGTCTGTCCTTCATGGTACCATGCATGGGAACCATGAGTGTCTGTGTCACCCACTTAGCCCCATAGTCTGTGAGGAAAGGAACTAGGCATGACTTATTCAATCTCCTTGAACAGGGCCTCACCCCAGTAGGTCCCCACGTTTGTTGAACGACAGACTGATGTAATGGGAGACACTCTATTGCGCTGCCCATTATGGCAGCCGCTAGCCTCACGTGGTTATTGACATTTAAATTCACTAAAATTAAATAAAGTTAAAAATTCGGGACCTCAGTCACACTATCCACATTTTAAGGGCTCAGTAGCCACATGTGTCTGGTGGCTACTACACTGGACAGTGCAGAACATTTCCACCATTCCAGAAAGTTCTACCGGGCTGTGTTGCTAACAGGTGCGAATATCAGTCCATTTACTTCAGTGGTTAAGAAATGTAACTTCAAGTTCTATGACTGAATTTAATATTTATTGCAAGCCCTTATCGGGCTGGGTGAAGGACACTTAATGAATGGTCTTTTTGGGGTCCTTCTCCCATTTCCTGTGGTGGGATGGATTCTGGGATCTTACATAATGCCAAGGTCTCGGTGGTGTCTCCGCTGTTGTTCCCAAGGTGTCCTCCCCTCATCCCAGCATCAGTCCATGAAGGACAAATTGTGCTAAAATTCTTTTAGTAAAAACGAGCAACTCTGACCTGCCTATTTCCCACTTCCACTCCTTCTCATTCCCCAGAGGCAACCCTTTCCATTTAAAAAAAAGCTGTTTCTCCAGCTTTGTAAATAATATGTGTATAGGGCTTTCTCTTGATTTGCCCACTTTAGACATTCTCTACTTAATTCCTATTATGGTAGATGAGAATATTTTACCTTTGTTCACCCTCTTCAATGCTCTCATCCCTCTAATCTAGTTGTATTGCAGGTTTTTGTGCATACAAAGTGTTTCATTATTATAACTATACTATTGTTGCTCACTATGGAATAGGCTTTGATCCTATCTCCTTTCTTGAACAGCTCTTTTAAAACATTAATAATTGTGACATTTTATTTGCTTTCTTGTTTTCTTTGCATTTCTGGCTAAGCCTCCTCACATCCTCCAATAATTCTATGAAGCAGTCTTTGATACAAATGTCCACGTGGTCAAACCTTTTTCCCCTACCTTGGAGTCGTCTCTCTTGGAGTCCTCTGTCCTGCTGCCCCAGCCTGTCCTAGGTGCCTCCACCTGCTGCATACACATCACCCTGGGGTGCCCCTTCCTTCTCTCCTGTGTTGGAAATTATGCTTCCTCAATCCCATAGCTCTGTTTATTATGATTTAGTCCTTCATGTGGGTGGAGCACAGCTGCTGGCAGTTTCCTGCGACAAGGGTGCACGGAGGTATTCTTTTTGAGTCCGTGAGCATCTGAAAGTATTTTTTCTTGCATCACACTTGACTGATAGTTTGGTGAGGGCAAGAATTTTAGGCTGAAAATAATTTTCATTCAGAATTTTAAGGTGTTGCTTCATTATCTTCTAGCTTTCAGTGTTGCAGTTGAGAAGTCCTGTACTAGTCCATAGAGCTAGTGATAAGATAGGGAGAGAGAGGCAGAGAGAGAAAGAGAGAAGGAGTAAGGTGGAGTGGAGTGTATGAGTCAGGGTTCTCTAGAGGGACAGAACTAATAGGATAAATATATACATGAAAGGGAGTTTATTAAGGAGAATTGACTCACACGATCACAAGGTAAAGTCCCATGATAGACCGTCTGCAAGTTGAGGAGCAAGGAAGCCAGTAGTGGATCAGTCCAAGTCCCAAAACCTCAAAAGCAGGGAAGCCGACAGTGCATCCTTCAGTCTGTGGCCAAAGGCCTGATAGCTCCTGGCAAGCCACTGGTCTAAGTTCAGGACTCCAAAGATGAAGAACTTGGAGTCTGCTGTTTGAGGGCAGGAGGCAATGAGCGCAAGAGAAAGATGAAGACTCAGCAAATCTGCTCATTCCACCTTCTTCTGCCTGCTTTATTCTAGCAGTGCTGGCAGCTGATTTGATTGTGGCCACCCAGATTGAGGGTGGGTCTGCCTCTCCCAGTCCACTGACTCAAATGTTAATCTCCTTTGGCAACACCCTCACAGACACACCCAGGAACCATACTTTACATCCTTCAATCCAATCAAGATGACACTAGTATCCATAAGAGGAGAGAGAGAGAGAGAGAGAAAGAGAGACAGAGAGACCAAGACCCAGGTGGAAACTGCAGTGTCTTTTATAACCTAATCTTGGAAATGACTTACTGTCGTTTCTGCTGTGGTCACACAAACTGACCCTGCTACAATGTGCAGGAAATAGTGCAAAGGTGTGAATACCAGAAGATGGGGATCGTTGTGGGTCATCCTAAAGACTGGCCATCACAGGATCTATTGTTTCCTTATGGAGACTGTCAAGAAGTGCCTCGCCTTTCAAGGTATCTATTGCCTCCCGTCCTTTCTGCCTCTCTGAGGGTCTGAGGGGTGAACTGGCTTTCTTTTCGTTGATGATCTCTTCCTCTGGATGCTCAGTGTTGACTTTTCTCTGCCGTGCTCTTTTCCATTCCTCCATCCTTCTCTATTTCTGTATGTCATGGTTTGATTTTACAGATATCTTGTAGCGTCATTAATTTGGATTTCTGTTACCTTTTTCTCCTTGTTATTTTGAGATAATTTTTCAGAAGGAAAGGGGGTGGAAAGAGGTTTTTGTTACCATTTTGGAACCAGAAGTCTTTCCAGGAAATCTCCAGCTAGTCCAGCTTTGCTCTTCTTCATGTTTCTTCTATGCCCCAAACCCACTCAGATTTCAGGATTTTCAGTCAAAAAGCCAAGAATGACTCACTTTTTCTCTCTGTATTTTGCTATGTGATTTCTTCCTTGAAATGGTAACTATAGAATGAATGCTCATATTCATGGAAAAAGAAGAGCAAAGGATAAAGGAAATGCGTGGAGGTGGGAAATCCTGGTAATTTATCAAAATGTTATTTTATGACGACAGTTAAAGACTGAAAAAATTAAAGCTGGGTGCCGATTGCTCATGCCTGTAATCCCAGCACTTCGGCAGGCTGAGGCGGTTGGATTGCTTGGGCCTGGGAGTTTGAGACCAGCCTGGGCAACACAGGGAGACCCCATCTCTACAAAAAATAAAAAAAATTAGCTGGTCGTGGTTGTACATGTCTGTAGACCCAGCTACTTGGAGGCGGAGGTAGGAGGATTGTCTGAGCCTGGGAGGTTGAGGCTGTAGTGAGCCGTGATCGCACCACTGCACTCCAGCCTGGGTGACAGAGTGAGAAAAAAAATTAAAGAGCAGGAAAACTGAAAACATCAGAGAGGAGTTGGGAACCAAGTTATGAGGTATGCTTTCAAATTTGAAATAGCAACAATAAGAAACTTCAACCTGAATGTTGGAAACAAGAAAGAGACCTTGGTAGGTTAACTAGGGAATCTCTAAGAAATCTTGGCATGCCAACAAATTTCTGACTCAGGGAAAACCTAGTTAAAGAGATCACCAGCCAGACCACTCACTTTACAAATGGGGAAACTGAGGCCAGAGAGGAGAAGGGACTTGACCAAAGTCACCCAGCCAGTTAATAGCAGAGATGGAATCTGAACTTTGATTTTAACTTTGGTGTTTTCATCTTTACACCATGAAGCTGTTCTACATTTTTATAACATCCCTCCTTTTTCAAAATTGGGTAAATGTTTTGACAATTATTTCTTCACCTCTTTATTTCTGAAGAGCAAGCACATAATTTTTACTGATATGCAGATGGCCTTCTCTCTGCCATCGTTCTTGATCATGGCAGCTCTGTGCAGAGAACAGATAAAGAACTTCAGGAAACACAGTTTGAAGGCAAGAAGTCATCTTCACTGCAGGACTTCACAGAGCCTTTACCTGGTTAGTACACACTGTGACTCTTCGTGGAGACGTTACGGTGAGTGTCCTGGTCGGATCAGCTGCATAACGTGGTACCACACACTGAGTGGCTTGAGAAACGGGAATTTATTTTCTCACAGTTCTGGAGGCTGAAAGTCTGAGATCAAGGTGTTGGCAGGTTTGGTTTCTCCCAAGGTAATTGCTCTTAGCTTGCAGATGGCCCCCTTCTCACTGTGTCCTCACATGATCTTTTCTCTGCATGTACACCTTCCTGAATCTCCCAGTCAGATTCCTAAAGGACTCATTTTAACTTAATCACCTCTTTAAGGCCTTATTTACAAATACAGTCACACTCTGAGATACTAGGAATTAGGACATCAATGAATGAATTTAGGAGGGGTACAACTGAGCCCGTAACAGGGTTTCCCCATCTTAGTGGATGGTGGAATCCTTTGCCATGTTGAGGAATTTGTATTTTAGGAAACAGTCTTTGTGGAAAGGTGCTCCAGGGAAGCAAAATAAACAGGCCACAGCTGTGAAGGAGCATGGACCTGCAGTGATGTCCATGGACTGGTGTGAGTGATGTCATGACGGAAATCAGGAGCGTGTGATAGAACTGGGTCTCTGTTGGTTTCTCTCTCATCTCTACTTCTTTCTGCTGGATTTCATTAAGTTTCATTCCCTTTTCCTTCAGGGAAGCTTTCTCCATGACCCCCAAAGCAAGAGAATATTCCCTGTCAGCTCCATTGTAAAAAGACTGTAATGGCCTCAGCTTGGGTCACGTTTGTTGAGGGATATTTGATTCTTTTATTGGCCCCAGGTTGGGTATAATCCAGGAATGGGAATGGAAGAGCATGGGGCGAATATAGATAACACCCACGCAGAGAAGATAGAAAATGCCTTTTCACTGCAGTGAGACCAAAGGAGGGACACAGCAGTCCAATCCCAGGGGATGCAGAGCTGATGGAGAAGAGAAGGGTCTTCTAGCATTTATGTTGTATCAGCCAAGATTTGTCTTGTGTTTTTAATGTAATGGTCAGTTGGCTGTGGCCACGAGAGGAGACACAGGAGAGGCTCAGGAAAACAAAGCTGATTGTACTCTCAGGTCCTAGAAAGGGGAGGCACAGCCTATGGGCTAGTTTAAATAATTTTAGCGGACTACAAGCTTAAGGGTGGAGTTGCTAAAAATGAACTTTGTGTGTGTGCATCAACGGTCCTCAGTTGCCTGTTACCAGTTCTGGGATGATGAAGGCAGAGGAATATTGTCTCCTGGGGATCACAAGTCAGATAGAAGAGGTGCGGCTCTATGTTGATTGGTTTGTGTTTCTAAGGCACATCCTGGCTGATCCCTTTGCTCTCTGTAAGAATTGGCTAGCTCAGGGAGGGGCAGTCTCTTCCCACTTAGAAATGTTATTAAGATATCTAACCATGGCCGGACATGGTGGCTCATGCCTGTAATCCCAGCACTTTGGATGGCCAAGGCAGACAGATCATTTGAAGTCAGGAGTCAAGACCAGTCTGGCCAACATGGTGAAACCCCATCTCTACTAAAAATATAAAAATTAGCTGGTCGTGGTGGCGGGCACCTGTAATCCCAGCTACTTGGAAGGCTGAGGCTAGAGAATCTCTTGAACCCGGGAGGTGGAGGTTGCAGTGAGCTGAGATTGCACCACTGTGCTCCAGCCTGGGTGACAGCAAGACTCTGACACACACACACACACACACACACATTAAAACATCATAACATACAGAAAAAAAAAAGACAATACAAGGTCCAATCAGAGAAAGAGAACCCTGGGAGATATACACATAGTTACAAGTGTACTCTGTTCTCAATTGTGCAAGTTGGTTAAACAGTCTTTATTAGGCTTTTATCTTATGCTGAAGCTTGAAGTTCTCCTGGTAGGCAGTCAGGAAGGGAGGATGGATTTCAAGTGGGGGAGAGTAAAGATAAGCTGGAAATCATGAGCGTGATTGAGAATCCACAAGGACAGACCAGAGAGATGATTTTCTGAGAGACGATTATGTCTCAGGCTCTATTCTGTGTGAGATCCTGGGTTACAGTCCTGAACCTTGGGGGGCTCATGGTCACAGGTTTTGAGTGTGGGGAGGAGGTAGAATCAGCTTGGAAGACAACATATTAAGTTACAGCATGATAAAAGGTGCATAGGGTCAGGTGTGACAAAGCCTAGTGGTTTTGGTCAATGGGGTGTAGATTGAGTATTAGCTTCCCTCCTGCTTCTATGGTCCTTTTCAGAGCATTACTCATCCATCTTCACGAAAAACCCTTTCTCTTCTGAGGTTATCCTCATTTGGCCAATAAAATCAATAGGCTTTAGAGAGAAGATGTCAATATGTTTGAGCTCAAAGGATGGGAAGTTCTTCCAGCTGAAAAAGATGAGGGGAGAGGTAAAGAAGGGTATTAGAGGCAGAGCAAAGAGTAGATCCAATATATCTTTCTCTTTTTTTTTTTTTTTGAGATGGAGTCTTGCTTTGTTGCCCAGGCTGGAGTGCAGTGGTGCGATCTCGGCTCACCACAACCTCCGCCTCCTAGGTTCAAGTAATTATCCTGCCTCAGCCTCCTGAGTAGCTGGGACTACAGGCATGTGCCACCATGCCTGGCTAATTTTTGTATTTTTAGTAGAGATGGGGTTTCACTATGTTGGCCAGGCTGGTTTCGAACTCCTGACCTTGCGATCCGCCCTCTCATTTTAGGCTTCTGGGCAAGGCTTTCAGTCTCCCTCAGTTTCCAGTGAGATTACCCTCCTGGCTCCAGAACAGTGCCTTGTTGCCCATCACGTGGGAGAATCTACTATTCTCAGCATTTTCAATCTACCTTCTAGAGTTAATTCTACTAGTAACTCTGTTTCTAGGAAATCTTGTCCTTGAAGGCAACAGAGAGAAATCAATGAACTGCAAGGGGCCCATTTAGCATTGAGACTGATTTAAAGTAGGAAAGGTACAAAGATAAATGTCTGTGTGCAAATTGGGGTTCTTTGCTACGATTACGTGTGCATAAGTGGCTCATGGCCAAAGATTTCCCCTCGTTTTTTTTTCTTTACCAAGCCCAGAAGAAGTTTAATTGACATGTAATTTGTAGGCTCACTAAATAATTCAGTCCATTTGCCAAAGTAGACCTTAAATTAAAAACAAAACAAAACATGGTTTCATACTTTTCCAGCTTCATGGTGGTTGATCATCCATAATTTCAGAAACACTGATATGCTATGCAAAGGAAGAAGCCTTTGATTAGATTTAAACAGACATCTTGAATAGAGCCTGAAATGGGGAAAGAAAGCTGCACTGCCCTTTGATTCTGCAAAAATAAAACCAATTTGCCTTAAAAAAAAAACTTGTCTCAATTTTTTTCTTTCTTCATATTTGCAAGTTAAATAGGATTAAATCCCAATCAGCCATTCATTACAAACTTGCTAAATATGTAGACTTAGACTTGGTTAAGAGTCCAAGCTGAATGTCAGGTGCTTTGATTTACAAGGAACTTCTGGAGTTGCTTGTGGTGTCATCTTTTCCTACTTAAAAAATGTATCTTGGCCGGGCGTGGTGGCTCATACCTGTAATCCCAGCACTTTGGGAGGCTGAGGCAGGCGGAAGGCTTGAGCTCAGGAATTCAAAACCAGCCTGGGCAACATGGTGCAACCTTGTCTCTACAAAAAATGCAAAAATTAGCTAAGCATCGTGGTGCATGCCTGTAGGGCTGAGGTGGGAGGGTCCCTTGAGCCTGGGAGGCGGAGGTTGCAGTTTGCCAAGATCATGCCACTGCACTCCAGCCTGGGCGACAGAGCCAGACCCTGTCTCAAAAAAAAAAAAAAACAACAAAAGTCTCTGTTGTTTTCATAATTTAGAACTCAACCTTCACATCTAAGGACAACATATAACTTTTGAAAATCCTGAGCATGGCCAAAGATAATGGAACGCATAACATTAAGGCCACATAAAAGAAATCCATACATTCGAAATATCTAAAAATCAATGGCTACTTATAAAGCTCTAATGTTTTATTTTTTGATGTTCATTTTACTTCAGTTTCAATTTTGAGTCCCCGTAGAATGAGTATTTGGTTTCTTTTTGCCACCACGGAGAAGGTGTTTTGAAAATGAAGAATCTGTTTTAGTGGAGGTCAAACATCAGTGATAAACGAAGTTCTTTCTGAACATGGTCACCTGGGGACTGAGATGTCAGAGTAGATCACGGTTCAAGAGAGGAAATGAGATTTCATCAGCTACCTGGTTGCCTCCAGAGCATGGTCAGATGGTGTTTATTGGATGGAAATAAAAATACCTCTTTTTTTTTTTTTTTTGGCACAAGAATTTCGGCTAAAATAAGACCAGCAGGACTTACATGCTGAGGCCTTGGTAAAGGGACACAAAGGATAAATAGATGTACGTAGCTGGCTCACCATGCCAGGAACTCTGTATTCATAACCTGTGACTGCCCTAAAGGGACAGATTAAAATTCAAAGCATGCAGATCCTTGGCTGTTTGATTTCAGACACAAAATTGGAAACGGGCTGATAAACATACACAGCACGAATCTCACTCCCATTCCCTCTGTGTTCCGTTATGCTGGGCTCGGCAGTGAGGCAGAACCCTGCCAACTTAGGCCTAGAAGGATTCCCGCCTCCTCCCATAGGCAGGAGTACCACTGTTTCCATGAAGAGTCTTCTAAACTACCTCCATTTCTCCAGTGTGTTTGAAACAGATGAGGTCTAGAGGGGTCCAGATGGGTGCAAGCTCACGTTGATTTGGCTACCTTTCTGTGGACTGGGGGATTAGAGGAGGCTCACCTACACAGGGATGTCCTCATATCCTTTTTGGGAGAACAGCCAATGAGGTCCACGACATCTTAGTTACAAACAACACCAGTGATACTTCTAGGGCATGGTCACTCCATCTCCTACTATTCTGGGGTGTGGGCAAGTTGTAGTCTGATCAATGGATCAGATTCTATCTCTTTCTCTGTCTGCCTTCTAATTCTTGGCTTTTTGGAATCAAGACTCAACTCAGTATTTCCTTAAATGGGCAATTTTTGCATTAATCATTGAAAGCTCAGACAGCAGGGCTGGCTTTTCTTGCTGAACAATTGTCTTAGGTCTAACAATAGAGAAAGACATTTCTAAAGTTCCCAAGTTAGGCACTGTCATGTATGTTTTGGGCTTTCTGTAGCCTTGGAGGAAATGGACATCTTTGCTTCTAGGGGCAGAGCAGCTGGCAGCATTAGCCTCTGGGCCCATTTGGTGCCTTTTACTACACTAGGCTGCCAGCTTCCAGGGCAAGGAAGTGGGAATTTGTGATTAGCTATTCATGGAGTTCTCATTCTTAATCATTAGGCAGTTTGTTATTAATGATTCTTGGGTATTCCAAGCACTAATAAAACTAATGGTCACTTTTGAATATGAGCACAGTTCTGGATCCCTTTTAGAGATTGGGTGGTTTGTCGGCCATGCATGGTGGCTCACACCTATAATCCCAGAACTTTGGGAGGCCAAGTCGGGTGGATCACCTGAGGTCAGCAGTTCAAGACTAGCCTGGCCAACATGGTGAAACCCCGTCTCTACTAAAAATACAAAAAAAAAAAAAAAAAAAAAAAAATTAGTCGGGCATGGTGGTGTGCTCCTATAGTCCCAGCTACTCAGGAGGCTGAGGCAGGAGAATACTTGAACCCAGGAGGCAGGATGGTTGTCAAATATCTGTGTTTTGGAGTGAATATTGACCTAGATTGCCTTTTTTGGAGATTTCTCTCTCTCTCCCAGGTGTGGAGAGAGATCTAAGAGTCTAGGTCTGCCCTCTGCCATCTCAGCCCCTTAACCATAGAGCTGATTGAGCTGGGGTGGACACCTAACTCAGGGGTATCACCAATGCATTGAGCCAACCAATCTCTATTGATCAACAGAATGAAAGAGTATAGAGACTGACTGGATGGGACGGTGTTGGGCAAGGGACATTCATGCAATGTTGGGGCCAGAGTTGGAGCCAGGGCCAGCCAGACCCATCGGCAAGCTGAAGGTATTAGGGGAGACTCTAGAGCCCTGCCCAAAGCTGGTCTTTTGAGAGGATTAAGCAGAGAGAAGCAGAGATGTGCCAAGGTCCAGACGGAGAGTTTCCCAGTCCTTTGCGACCCAGTTTCCTGTCTCTGGGTGCTTGATTGCTTGTTGTAGCCCTACAATGACTCAATCTAGCCCAAGAGAGTTTCTTTTCCTTGAAAGCAAACAACCCCTGACCAGAAGAATGTCACAGATGACGAGAGGTGCCTCATCACAGAATCAGGAACAGTCAGAGTCTCAGTGGGAAGCTATGCAGCTTCCAAGTGCAGCTGGATGAGTCAGCTGTGAAGACAGGGTATGGTGTGTATGGCATGAAAGGCAAGGCGCACCTATGCAACGATCCCTCCAGGCACAAGTGTCCCGTGGGGGTTCAGGGGGAATAGGAAAGGAGGGAAGGTTACCAAGGGCCTGTTGGGTCCCAGGCATAGTGTTAGGTGCTTTACGTGTCTTGTTTTGTTCTTTGGTAATGTTGTTGGTTTGAATAATGACCCCTACAAATATGTCCACATCCTAATCCCCAGAATCTGTGAACGATACCTTACATGGCAAAAGGGACTTTGCAGATGAAAGTTAATGATCTTAAGACTGGGCTTATCCTGGATTATCCACATGAGCCTGGTATAATCACAAGGGCCCTTCCTTATAAGAGGGAGCCGAAAGGCTCAGAGTCAGAGAAGGCAATGTGATAAAGCAGCAGTTGTAGTGATGTCCTTTAAAGACGGAGGGAAGGGCCACGAACCAAGACATACAAGTGGCTGTTAGAAGCTGAAAAAGCAGGGAAATGAATTCTCCTCTCAGACGCTCTGGAGGGAACCAGCCCTGCTGACATCTTGACTTTAGCCCAGTGAATCTGAATTCAGACTTCTGAGCTCTAGAACTGTAAGAGAATAAATTTGTGTTGTGTTAAGCCACCAAGTTTGAAGTGTTTATTATAGCAGCAGTAGGAAACTAATACGGTTGTATTTTTATAATCCCCATTTTTACAAATGAGGAAGCTCAGTCAGGTTGAGCAACTTGCCCAAAGACACACAGCTAGCAAGAGATGGAACAAAGGTTTGGTCCTGAACTAGGCTGTCAGACTCAGAGCCTCTGCTTTTCCCACTATCTGATTTTGCTGCCTGAGCAATCTGCTTTCCTGAGCACATCTGCACACATCAAAGGCTCTGTCTTTGTCTGCTGGATGAGTGCATGGTGTTCTGGAGTCAGAAGGATAGGTGGCATGACCTGTCAATAGTCTTCCTTTCAACAACTGTGCAGAAATGCATGCAACCTTCTATGGCCCCAGCAGCTGGGCCCTCCCAGCTAGATCTGACATCCGGGTCTCTTAGGTGCCTGCTTCTTTCAGGATGCAGGAGTGGGTCTGATTTATTATGGTGCATTCCCCAATTTCATGCCAAATGATTCAATTACAGTCACCCTCAGCACTCAGGAGAGGCTTCCTGCTGGCTCACGAAGATGAGACCAGAGGTGGCCCGGAGCATGTAGAAAAATTTCACCTTATTATTTATTGGAGGGGAGTGGCATTTCTCCCACTTTGGAGTAGGTTAGTTAATCACAATGTATGAGAGAAGAGGGAGGAAAAATCTTCTCATTTCCAAAGCGAAGTCAGGTTTTAATGAGGAAATATGGTAACGTTTTTACTTTATTTTCCCTGGCTGCCTGTGTCTGTCAGCTCAGGGTTACTCCTGGTCTGTTGAAAGGAACAATTGTTTATTGACTTCCCACTGTCATGCAAACAATGGCTCCCGTTTATTAAGTAAGTACTGTGTGCCAGGTACTGCGCTGGGCAATTTACGAGTAATCCTTAAAATGAGCCTGGAAAGGGAATGTTAGTATGCTTATCTTCCAAATCAGGAAACAGGCTCACATAAATGAAGGAATTTGCTCAGTAACACCCAGCTGGTAAGCTATGATTTACACCTAGGCTTTTCTGAATCTGGAGCTTTTATTCTCTCCAGAAGTGATAGCAGGATTCCTTTTTTTTTTCTTTTTTTTTTTTTTTGGAGATGGAGTCTCGCCCTGTGGTCCAGACTGGAGTGCAGTGGTGCGATCTCGGCTCACTGCAACCTCTTCCTCCCGGTTCAAGTGATTCTTTTGCCTCAGCCTCCCGAGTGGCTGGGAATAGAGGTGTATGCTACTACGCCCAGCTAATTTTTGTATTTTTAGTACAGACGGGGTTTCACCATGTTGGCCAGGCTGGACTTGAACTCCTGACCTCAAGTGATCTGCCTGCCTCGGCCTCCCAAAGTGTTGGGATTAAAGGCGTGAGCCACCGTGCGCAGCTGATAGCAGGATTCTTATTTGGGTATTTTATTGGCCACTCTATACATCCTGCAGGTCTTAGCAAGGATGTGAATTCCTAGCTTCATGTGGCCTCTTATTCCACAAGTCTAGGCCTTCCTTAGTACTGGGTACTCACCCCACTCAGTGCCTCATGGCCATATTGTAATTGTCTGCTCTTTCTGTGTGTCCCTGCTATGCTGTAGATCCTTGAAGGCAAACACAACATGCTGTGTCCAGCACAGGGCAGGCACTGAATAATTGCTTGTGGAATATATAAAAGAATGAATGGCATCCATAGTCACACAAATACTGTCACTGAAAATTACCATGAACTTTAGATACCATTTGGGGAAGACACCATAATTTGCAAAGTGCATTCAAATATCACTCTAAAAAAACACGGAATTCGTGAAGAGTGATCCGAATGACTGATTATTGTGAGATTTTTGGAACAATTTATTGGTGCTTAGCTTATTGTACCATGTGCAAGAGAATTCCCTAAAGTGATCAAATTGGTTTGCTTAATGCTGACATTCCCTGCAGATTGACACAAAAGGGCTGTGAAAGCATTGCTTTGTTTCCAGATTGTATTTGGAATTTTATTTTCAAAGCATCCCTTCAGATGTGTCCATCCTATCTCTCCTTTTTGTGCTCAAAATTTATTCCTCTGGGCCCATTCGAATGCAAGCACATTAAGGGCAGGACTGCGTCTTGTTCACTCCCCTATGCCCCTGGCACCTAGGACAGTTACTAGCTCATGGGAGCTTCTCAATTAAAATGTGTTGATTCATTAGTGGGCTCTTCCTATTTGATATAGTGAAAGGATCAGAGAGGGCAAAAAGGTCTCATGCAGGAGTAGTCGATGGAGAAGCAGAACCTGTCAGTATCTCACTCTCCAATGTGCTGCTTATCTGGTACATCTACTACTCCTGGCCCATCAAGCCAGCTGGGACCATCCACACACCTTGCCCCATACTTCTTTGCACCTCCAAACAAGTCCTGAATGCTAGAGGATGTTCTAGGCACTCAGGAAGTCTTCCCTTATGACTCATGTTTGTCCCTGACATCCTCTCCCATTTATCTTATCTCCTTGCTCCAAACTCCTTGACATGGCCCCAAGCTCTGTTCCTCAGCACTGATCCTGGCCCACGGTCTTGCCTTGAAACCATACTGCCTGGATTTGAACCCCAGCTTCATCCACTGCCTAGCTGTGTGGCCTTGTGCAATTCCTTAACCTCTCTGCTCCTCAGTTTCCTCGTCTATAAAATGGGGATACGAGCTATGCTTGTAAGAGGGTGTGGAGAAAACTAGATAAATTAATATGCATACAGTGCTTGGACCAGCACCTGAAAGGCAGTAAAATCCAAATCCTTATTTACTGTTACTGTTATTACGTGGTCCTTCTTGGGCTCTCAATGTGCCACCAGAAAAAGACAGACAGAGTCTCAGTGTAGGACAAAGCCCTTGGTAATGTCCATGACATCCGGTGGGGTGTGGTTATGTGGACTATCGCCAGAATGAAAGTCTTACCCTCCCTCGACCAAGAGAAACACACCAAGTCCAGAGGGTATAAGCCATTTCCTTCCTGCTTCATTTGACCACCTTTCTGTCCGTATCGAACTCCCATTACTAGATGCCTGGGAGGCTGTTTTCTCTCTGACTCCCTTCCTTCTTGTCCCCTTCCCACACTGGGACCCTCTTGGTCTTTTCAGGCTCTTGCTTCTCCCCACAGAGTCCCAGCTCCACTCTGAAGGGCTTCATCATAGGCCCAACCCTGGGCACTGCAGGTCTTTCCGAGTCTTCTGAGTGAAACCTCCATATGACCAAAACCCTTGCTTTGTCATTATCTACAGCCTCTTAAAGGAGAACCTGGGGGTGTCATTATCCTAACAAAGTGCCTCTTTTTCAGCCTTACCAAAGACCTTGACTCAGGAAGAAGTGAATGTGGGAAGAAGAGAATGAGGGAGCAGGGAAGGAACCCCATCCAGTCTCATAGAGCTCAGGAAGATCACCTTCTCCCATGGTGGGTGGGGTGGGGTGGGGTGGGTGGTGGTGATGTTGTCAGCCTAGAAGGCGTGAATTGCTTGGGATCCGGCCGCACGCTGGAGTATAATTTCAAACCATGCAGCGGGAGCCTGATTCTGCTACTAAAACCCACCTGCTCTCATCAGCATGCAGACCCTGATGGAAAGAGACACTCATTCACAAGAAGAGTGCCACGTAGCAGACATGTGTCAATACAGGACTTTCAACTCAGGCGAGGAAATAAATCTCCTTTTGGAATTAATGTCACGATTGACTTTAGAGCATATGAACTTGTTATGCAGTTGATCTCTGAGTAAAGTGAGCATATGACCAACAGGTACATCATGTGTCTCCCTCCTATTTTGTTCACTGCCTCCGCTTCCCCATTTCACCGTCCTCTTCTTCCCCTCTGCCGGGGAAGTCTGGCCTGAGCCAGGGAGATCCAATCTGTTTTTCTTTTTAACGATACCCTGGAGGAAAGATACGCTAAAACAACTTTGGCTTCTTAGCCACTGTTTTAACTGTTGTTGTAGCCATAAGGTTATGTCGTAGGTCTGACTTGCATCCCTCATGCTGTACTCTGGGCCGGTTTCTATGAGCTCAGATCACTGTGGAGAGGAACGGCAACAGGCTCTGAAAAGTCAAGACTATATGGTCTGTACATCCTCAGATAGCTCCACTGCCAATTACATCATCCCCACACGCCTCCTACTTATGCCTTTCTTTGCTTCCACCACGATACTTCCCACTTCCCTTTTCTTTTTTTCCTTTTTTTAAAGAGATGGGGTCTTGCTCTGTTGCCCAGCCTGGAGTACAATGGTGCAATCATAGCTCACAGCAGCCTGGAATTCCTGGGCTCAACTGATCCTCCTGCCTCAGCCTCCTGAGTAGCTAGGGTTAGAAGTGCATACTCTCACACCCAGCCTCCCTTCCTAATTAGACCTGCAAGTGGTGACAGGTTGTGGAAACCTAGGCCCTGGGACCCTGCTGATGGAAAAAGGGTGGAAGCTGAAATGACAAGCACACTGCTAAGTTTTAGGAGGCTGCATGCTCTGGCTTTGAAGCTTGGTCTGATTTATTTATGGGCCGGCCTCTGTCATCCAGAGTACAGCATTATATCAGCCAGCGTGCTGAAGGTGCCCCCAGTGGTTTATGGCTGTGATAATGGAGTTGTTAGGGGTCTCAGTGAGCTGGAATTTATCAAGGCTCAGGTTCTTCTCTGTGTAGCTGGCTCTGAGATGTCACTTAACCTTTGTTAACAACAGCAGTAATAACAATAATAACAACAATAATAATAAAAATAGCTCATGCCTGCTAAGCCTTTACCAGGTGCTGGGCACACATGTTAACACTTAATATACATTATTTCATGCTTCTCAAGTAGTCTTGTAAGGTAGACATTATTTTATCACCAATTTACAACGGCGCAGTGTACAGCTGTGTTGAAGTTAAGCGGTGTTCCCAAGGCCGTGTAGTTGGTAGGATCTGAGCTGGGAATTCAAACCCAGAGAGTCTGAACCCAGAGCCCAGATGCTCATTGCTCTCTCAGCAGCCGCAGGAAGAAGGGGACTCTCTCACTCTGACATTGACATTGAGGAGCTTCATATTCTTGGCAGACTCTGACGTGTGTGTGTGTGTGTGTTTGCATGAGTGATTGCAGTCAGTACAGGAGCACTGTGAGCTGTCCCAGTTGATGGTGCCGGGCACTGATGCACCTTGGCTTTTGCCTGCCCAGTCCCACTCCCTTGTTCTCTAGTGTGCGTTTCTGGAGTTCCTTGGCGGGAGAGGCCAGGGATAGAAAACCCAAGGTCATTCCCCAAACCCACTCCATGCTACCTTCTTCCCAGCCTCCTGTCGGTTTCTCATATGCAGGCTCAATCAGCACTTCCCTGGGGACCATGCTCTACAGCACACAGAGGGCTTTAATGTGCACACCTTATTTAGACCCCAGAGCATGCTGGGAGGAAGAATGGCTCAGATAGGAGAGGCAGAGAGCATGACTAATAAAAATAAGGCAAGGGATTAAGAGACTTGAAGGTTCCCAGGACGAGCTATCGTCAAATTGGTGAATATTAATGCAGCTAAAGGAAGAAGGAGTCCAACAGAAGGGGAACTGGGAAAATGAATTATGGCACATACTTGCAATGGGCTATCATGCAACCATTAAATTAATGATCAAGAAGACAAGATGGCAGCATGAGAAGTTGTTTGCCAGCTGGGTGTGGTGCTTCACGCCTGTAATCCCAGCACTTTGGGAGGCCGAGGCGGGTGGAACACTTGAGGTCAGGAGTTCGAGACCAGCCCGGCCAACACGGCGAAACCCCGTCTTTACTATAAATACAAAAATTAGCTGGGTGTGGTGGTGCAGGTCTGTAATCCCAGCTACTCAGGAGGCTGAGGCAGGAGAATTGCTTGAACCTGGGAAGCGGAGGTTGCAGTGAGCCGAGATCATGCCACTGCACTCCAGCCTGGGCAACAGAGTAAGACTCTGTCTCAAAAAAAAAAAAAAAAGAAAAGAAAGAAATTGTTTGCCATATGTTATTTAGTGAAGAAAAAAGTGACCAGGAAGCATATACAACAAGTGCCAGTCTTATGAAAGCATATATGTGTATGTGCGTATATATATATATATGCATATATGTACATACTTATGTGTATATATACTACCATGTATAGAAAAAAGGTTGAATGTCTGTATTCCAAAATATTGACTAAGTCTTCAGTCAATTATGTTGTGGTGGTGGATTATGGCTGATTTATAATAATTTTCTTTAGTGTAGTTTTGAAGTTTCCTAAAATGAACTTGTAATTGGAATAAGATAAACACTTATTACAGAAAGAAAGAATGAGCCATTAAAAGGGAGGTGTTCAGCCATCAAGTTGTGCCCTAGGTCTGACTTGCATCTCTCGTGCTGCACTCTGGGCCTGTCTCTATTAGTCCAGATCTCTATGGAGAGGAATAGCAACAGGTCTGAAAAGCAGAGACTGTATGTCTGTCCATCTTCAGATCCCTCCACCACCAATGACCAACTTTCCTTCCCTGGAAAATGGGGAGCCAGAGAGAGAACAGAAGGGAGCAGTGGACAGCAGTGTCCTGGTCATTAAGACCTGAATTTGGGGCCGTGAGGATTCCAGGCCCTGTTATGTCCGGAGATGGATCATGAGCTGGGCCTCACCTTGGCTTCCCATTTCCCCTGGCTGATTCCACACCCACTGGGATTTTAATTTGACCTTTGTGTGCCCTGATGTTGGGAAGGGGTGTGCACTGATTTAGGGACTGGAACATTCTAGTTACAAAAAAAGAGGAATGGGATCCCCCATGAGAAACAGACACGTTGGCATTCTGATTTATAAAAAGTCTTTTATGAGCTTGGTTAATGGGAGTTTGTCCAAGAGAGACAGGTCAATTAACTCTTCACCTCGCAAGCTGAGGACCAGACCTGGGGAAGTGACGATGACGTTGAGGGCCTCTCTGGCCAGAGCTGGTCAGCTGGCTTTTCCCTGGAAGTAGCTCTCTTTGGGGAACAGTATGATATACTGGAAGGGGGTTGAACTTGGAACTAGGTGGATCCACAGTAAAATCCTACCTCTATCTTTTATTATTATTATTATTTTATTTATTTATTTTTTAGCAATGTGACATTGATATGGTTTGGCTCTGTGTCCCCACCCAAATCTCACCTTGAATTGTAACAATCCTCATGTGTCGTGGGAGGGACCTGGTGGGAGGTAATTGAATCACGGGGACAGGTTTCTTTCCTGCTCTTCTGGTGATAGTGAATAGGTCTTATGCGATCTGATGGTTTTATAAAGGGAGGTTCCCCTGGACATGCTCTTGCCTGCCGCCATCTAAGACATGCCTCTGCTCTTCCTTTGTGTTCCGTCGTGATTGTGACACCTCCCCAGCCATGTGGAGGGTTAAAGCTCTTTCCTTTATAAATTACCAGTCTTGGGTATGTCTTTCTTAGCAGCGTGAGACCCGACTAATATAGACGTTGTTTACTTAACCTCTCTGAAACCTGCCTTTCTCATCTGAAAAGTGGATGTGGTAATACATCATGGGGTTCCTCTGGGGATTAGATGAAATATGGAGTAGAAAGTCCCTGGCACATGGTTGGCATGTAAGAGTAGTCAGTTGTTTTGTCTGCAATATCAGGGATGGCAGGAATAACTGAAAACGATATCGCTATTATCCCTGAACTCGGGTCCGGGGAGATTCTATAGTCTTTGCTCATGGTGACACAGTAAAAGCAGACCAGGGATCGGGTCTTCTCCTTGCTGGCTGTGGTTTCCACTCCAATATGGCTTTGGGTCTGTCTAGGGTGGGGTTGGCCAACTATGGCCCACAGGCTGAATCTGACCCACTGCCTGTTTTTGTAAGTAAAGTTTTATTGGGAAACATCCATGCTCATTCATTTACATATTATCTATGGCTTAACAACAGAGTTGGGAGTTGTTGCAGTCTGTATGGCCCGCAAAGCCTAAAATATCTAATCTCTGGACCTTTACAGAAAAAGTTTATTGATTCCTGACATAGAACATCATTGACTTCTAAGGTGGGAGGAATTTCAAAATGAGGAATCATAAAATCAGAAAATTGAGGAACCCCCAAAAGATTAAGGCAGAGAATTTGTGAGAAAACACTACTTTCCAGGGAAAGGAGCGAGGGGGAATGAAGGGAGAATATAGACCTTCCACAGACCTGGCAATAGCAGCCAGGAAATATTAGGAAATGGATACATCTGCTTCTTTTAATTCCTCTGTCTCTGTGGGGGATGCAAAGCCTTTTGCAGAGATTGTAGGAAAATATGTGTTGAAAGTCTGGCAAAAGGCCATGTCTCGAGATGGTCCTTCTGAAAGTCTGGCTCATGACAGGGCTCTCCTCTACTATTTATCTTCCCTGGCTCTAGGCTCTGACTTCAAGACCCAGAACTTGATGTTTCTTGGAAATTCATCATCTCTACAGCCAATGGCTCCCCAAGCCTCATCTACTCAGACTCCTTAAATACATCTCCAGTCTGTCCCTTATTCTCCATCCCCACTGCCACCATTCTAGTTCAGGCCTCATCATCTCTCACTAGGATTTCTGTAATAACATCTGCCTGTCCACCCATCCATCTCTCCAACCACCCAGCTGCACTGAGGACCTGCACTGGGCTAAGTCCTGGGACAATGCTGGGCGTGATACACTCTTTGCCTTCAAGACCTCACTAACTAATGGTCTTTAATAACTGAGTTTCCACTTTCAGCCCCACTTCCACCCAGGTTCTCCTTCCTCCCTGTTGCAGGGTGATCTTCCAAAAGCACACCTTTGATTTTGCTATTGCCCTAGTCAAAACCTTTTTTTTTTATTTTTATCTATCTATTTATTTTTTTATTGTTATTATACTTTAAGTTTTAGGGTACATGTGCACAATGTGCAGGTTTGTTATATATGTATCCATGTGCCGTGTTGATTTCCTGCACCCATTAACTCGTCATTTAGCATTAGGTGTATCTCCTAATGCTGTCCCTCCTCCCTCCCCCCCGCCACAACAGTCCCCGGAGTGTGATGTTCCCCTTCCTGTGGCCATGTGTTCTCATTGTTCAATTCCCACCTATGAGTGAGAACATGCAGTATTTGGTTTTCTGTCCTTGAGATAGTATGCTGAGAATGATGGTTTCCAGTTTCATCCATGTCTCTACAAAGGACATGAACTCATCATTTTTTATGGCTGCATAGTATTCCATGGTGTATATGGGCCACATTTTCTTAATCCAGTCTGTCGTTGTTGGACATTTGGGTTGGTTCCAGGTCTTTGCTATTGTGAATACTGCCGCATTAAACATATGTGTGCATGTGTCTTTAAAGCAGCATGATTTATAGTCCTTTGGGTATATACCCAGTAATGGGATGGCTGAGTCAAATGGTATTTCTAGTTCTAGATCCCTGAGGAATCGCCACACTGACTTCCACAATGGTTGAACTAGTTTACAGTCCCACCAACAGTGTAAAAGTGTTCCTATTTCTCCATATCCTCTCTAGCACCTGTTGTTTCCTGACTTTTTAATGATCGCCATTCTAACTGGTGTGAGATCGTATCTCACTGTGGTTTTCATTTGCATTTCTCTGATGGCCAGTGATGATGAGCATTTTTTCATGTGTTTTTTGGCTGCATAAATGTCTTCTTTTGAGAAGTGTCTGTTCATATTCTCTGCCCACTTTTTGATGGGGTTGTTTGGTTTTTTCTTGTAAATTTGTTTGAGTTCATTGTAGATTCTGGATATTAGCCCTTTGTCAGATGAGTAGGTTGCAAAAATTTTCTCCCATTTTGTAGGTTGCCTGTTCACTCTGATGGTAGTTTCTTTTGCTGTGCAGAAGCTCTTTAATTTAATTAGATCTCATTTGTCAATTTTGGCTTTTGTTGCCATTGCTTTTGGTGTTTTAGACATGAAGTCCTTGCCCATGCCTATGTCCTGAATGGTATTGCCTAAGTTTTCTTCTAGGGTTTTTATGGTTTTAGGTCTAACATGTAAATCTTTAATCCATCTTGAATTAATTTTTGTATAAGGTATAAGGAAGGGATCCAGTTTCAGCTTTCTACATATGGCTAGCCAGTTTTCCCATCACCATTTATTAAATAGGGAATCCTTATCCCATTGCTTGTTTTTGTCAGGTTTGTCAAAGATCAGATAGTTGTAGATATGTGGCATTATTTCTGAGGGCTCTGTTCTGTTCCATTGATCTATGTCTCTGTTTTGGTACCAGTACCATGCTGTTTTGGTTACTGTAGCCTTGTAGTATAGTTTGAAGTCAGGTAGCATGATGCCTCCAGCTTTGTTCTTTTGGCTTAGGATTGACTTGGCGATGCGGGCTCTTTTTTGGTTCCATATGAACTTTAAAGTAGTTTTTTCCAATTCTGTGAAGAAAGTCATTGGTAGCTTGATGGGGATGGCATTGAATCTATAAATTACCTTGGGCAGTATGGCCATTTTTACGATATTGATTCTTCCAACCCATGAGCATGGAATGTTCTTCCATTTGTTTGTATCCTCTTTTATTTCATTGAGCAGTGGTTTGTAGTTCTCCTTGAAGAGGTCCTTCACGTCCCTTCTAAGTTGGATTCCTAGGTATTTTATTCTCTTTGAAGCAATTGTGAATGGGAATTCACTCATGATTTGGCTCTCTGTTTGTCTGTTATTGGTGTACAAGAATGCTTGTGATTTTTGTACATTGATTTTGTATCCTGAGACTTTGCTGAAGTTGCTTATCAGCTTAAGGAGATTTTGGGCTGAGACAATGGGGTTTTCTAGGTATACAATCATGTCAACTGCAAACAGGGACAATTTGACTTCCTCTTTTCCTAATTGAATACCCTTTATTTCCTTCTCCTGCCTGATTGCCCTGGCCAGAACTTCCAACACTATGTTGAATAGGAGTGGTGAGAGAGGGCATCCCTGTCTTGTGCCAGTTTTCAAAGGGAATCCTTCCAGTTTTTGCCCATTCAGTATGATATTGGCTGTGGGTTTGTCATAGATAGCTCTTATTATTTTGAGATATGTCCCATCAATACCTAATTTATTGAGAGTTTTTAGCATGAAGGGTTGTTGAATTTTGTCAAAGGCCTTTTCTGCATCTATTGAGATAATCATGTGGTTTTTGTCTTTGGTTCTGTTTATATGCTGGATTACATTTATTGATTTGCGTATGTTGAACCAGCCTTGCATCCCAGGGATGAAGCCCACTTAATCATAGTGGATAAGCTTTTTGATGTGCTGCTGGATTCGGTTTGCCAGTATTTTATTGAGGATTTTTGCATCAACGTTCATCAAGGATATTGGTCTGAAATTCTCTTTTTTGGTTGTGTCCCTGCCAGGTTTTGGTATCAGGATGATGCTGGCCTCATAAAATGTGTTAGGGAGGATTCCCTCTTTTTCTATTGATTGGAATAGTTTCAGAAGAAATGGTACCAGTTCCTCCTTGTACCTCTGGTAGAATTCGGCTGTGAATCCATCAAGTCCTGGACTCTTTTTGGTTGGTAAGCTATTAATTATTGCCACAGTTTCAGATCCTGTTATTGGTCTATTCAGAGATTCAACTTCTTCCTGCTGTAGTCTTGGGAGGGTGTATTTGTCGAGAAATTTATCCATTTCTTCTAGATTTTCTAGTTTATTTGTGTAGAGGTGTTTGTAGTATTCTCTGATAGTAGATTGTATTTCTGTGGGATCGGTGGTGATATCCCCTTTGTCATTTTTTATTGTGTCTATTTGATTCTTCTCTCTTTTCTTCTTTATTAGTCTTGCTAGCGGTCTATCAATTTTGTTGATCTTTTCAGAAAACCAGCTCCTGGATTCATTAATTTTTTGAAGGGTTTTTTGTGTCCCTATTTCCTTCAGTTCTGCTCTGATTTTAGTTATTTCTTGCCTTCTGCTAGCTTTTCAATGTGTTTGCTCTTGCTTTTCTAGTTCTTTTAATTGTGATGTTAGGGTGTCAATTTTGGATCTTTCCTGCTTTTTCTTGTGGGCATTTAGTGCTATAAATTTCCCTCTACACACTGCTTTGAATGTGTCCCAGAGATTCTGGTATGTTGTGTCTTTGTTCTCGTTGGTTTCAAAGAACATCTTTATTTCTGCCTTCATTTCGTTATGTACCCAGTAGTCATTCAGGAGCAGGTTGTTCAGTTTCCATGTAGTTGAGCGGTTTTGAGTGAGTTTCTTAATCCTGAGTTCTAGTTTGATTGCACTGTGGTCTGAGAGACAGTTTGTTATAATTTCTGTTCTTTTACATTTGCTGAGGAGAGCTTTACTTCCAACTATGTGGTCAATTTTGGAATAGGTGTGGTGTGGTGCTGAAAAAAATGTATATTCTGTTGATTTGGGGTGGAGAGTTCTGTAGATGTCTATTAGGTCTGCTTGGTGCAGAGCTGAGTTCAATTCCTGTGTATCCTTGTTAACTTTCTGTCTCGTTGATCTGTCTAATGTTGACAGTCGGGTGTTAAAGTCTCCCATTATTATTGTGTGAGAGTCTAAGTCTCTTTGTAGGTCACGCAGGACTTGCTTTATGAATCTGGGTGCTCCTGTATTGGGTGCATATATATTTAGGATAGTTAGCTCTTCTTGTTGAATTGATCCCTTTACCATTATGTAATGGTCTTCTTTGTCTCTTTTGATCTTTGTTCGTTTAAAGTCTATTTTATCAGAGACTAGGATTGCAACCCCTGGCTTTTTTTGTTTTCCATTTGCTTGGTAGATCTTCCTCCATCCCTTTATTTTGAGTCTATGTGTGTCTCTGCACGTGAGATGGGTTTCCTGAATACAGCACACTGATGGGTCTTGACTCCTTATCCAATTTGCCAGTCTGTGTCTTTTAATTGCAGCATTTAGCCCATTTACATTTAAAGTTAATATTGTTATGTGTGAATCTGATCCTGTCATTATGATGTTAGTTGGTTATTTTGCTCGTTAGTTGATGCAGTTTCTTCCTAGCCTCAATGGTCTTTACAATTTGGCATGTTTTTGCAGTGGCTGGTACCGGTTGTTCCTTTCCATGTTTAGTGCTTCCTTCAGGAGCTCTTTTAGGGCAGGCCTGGTGGTGACAAAATCTCTCAGCATTTGCTTGTCTGTAAAGTATTTTATTTCTCCTTCACTTATGAAGCTTAGTTTGGCTAGATATGAAATTCTGGGTTGAAAATTCTTCTCTTTAAGAATGTTGAATATTGGCCCCCACTCTCTTCTGGCTTGCAGAGTTTCTGCCGAGAGATCAGCTGTTAGTCTGATGGGCTTCCCTTTGTGGGTAACCCGACCTTTCTCTCTGGCTGCCCTTAACATTTTTTCCTTCATTTCAACTTTGGTGAATCTGACAATTATGTGTCTTGGGGTTGCTCTTCTCGAGGCGTATCTTTGTGGCGTTCTCTGTATTTCCTGAATCTGAATGTTGGCCTGCCTTGCTAGATTGGGGAATTTCTCCTGGACAATATCTTGCAGAGTGTTTTCCAACTTGGTTCCATTCTCCCCGTCACTTTCAGGTACACCAATCAGACGTAGGTTTAGTCTTTTTACATAGTCCCATATTTCTTGGAGGCTTTGTTCATTTCTTTTTATTCTTTTTTCTCTAAACTTCCCTTCTCGTTTCATTTCATTCATTTCATCTTCCATCGCTGATACCCTTTCTTCCAGTTGATCGCATCGGCTACTGAGGCTTCTGTATTCTTCATGTAGTTCTCAAAACTTGGCTTTCAGCTTCATCAGCTCGTTTAAGCACTTCTCTGCATTGGTCATTTTAGTTATACATTCGTCTAATTTTTTTTCAAAGTTTTTAACTTCTTTGCCATTGGTTTGAATTTCCTCCTGTAGCTCGGAGTAGTTTGATCGTCTGAGACCGTCTTCTCTCAACTCGTCAAAGTCATTCTCCGTCCAGCTTTGTTCCATTGCTGGTGAGGAACTGCATTCCTTTGGAGGAGGAGAGGCGTTCTGCTTTTTAGAGTTTCCAGTTTATCTGCTCTGTTTTCTCTCCATTTTTGTTGTTTTTTCTACTTTTGGTCTTTGATGATGGTGATGTACAGATGGGTTTTTGGTGTGGGTGTCCTTTCTGTTTGTTAGTTTTCCTTCTAACAGACAGGACCCTCAGCTGCAGAGCTGTTGGAGTTTGCTAGAGGTCCACTCCAGACCCTGTTTGCCTGGGTGTCAGCAGCACTGTCTGCAGAACAGCGGATTTTCGTGAACCACAAATTCAGCTGTCTGATTGTTCCTCTGGAAGTTTTGTCTCAGAGGAGTACCCGGCCGAGTGAGGTGTCAGTCTGTCCCTACTGGGGGGTGCCTCCCAGTTAGGCTGCTCGGGGGTCAGGGACCCACTTTAGGAGGCAGTCTGCCCGTTCTCAGATCTCCAGCTGTGTGCTGGGAGAATGACTACTCTCTTCAAAGCTCCGATGGAAATGCAGAAATCACCCATCTTCTGCATCGCTCACACTGGGAGCTGTAGACTGGAGCTGTTCCTATTCAGCCATCTTGGCTCCACCCCCTCAAAACCTTTAATAACTTCCCATTGATTATAGGACAAGGCCCAAAGTCCTTAGTGAGGCATTTATGCTCCTTTGCAAATTGATTCCCAAATACCTTTCCAGCCTTTTCTCACACGAATCTAAATTTTAGTAAACAACTGCTAGTTATTGTTTAAGCTCAAGATAAGCTTTTATATTGTATTAAGATAAGTAATGCTAGGCTCTGCTGAGGTAACAAATACACTCTGAAATCTCAGTGCCTTAACACAATAAAACTTTATATACTGCTTTTCCTCAGTCTAATGTGACGTTTCTGGTTTGGCAGCTTTCCTGGGCAGCTCTCCTCCAAGCAATAACTCAGGGATCCAGGCTCCTTCCATCTCTACAAGTGATTTTAAGTTCACTCTGGAGCCATCCAGCCAGGAGATGAGAGGATAAAATGTATGGATGAGGCCACCCGCAGTGACTCATACCTGTAATCCCAGCACTTTGGGAGGCTGAGGTAGGCAGATCATTTGAGGCAAGGAGTTTGAGATCAGCCTGGGCAACATGGCAAAACTCCATCTTTACTAAAAATATAAAAATTAGCCAGACATGGTGGCCCACACCTGAAATCCCAGGCACTCAGATGGGTGAAGCACAAGAATTGCTTGAACCTGGGAGGCAGAGGTTGCAGTGAGCTGAGCTTGCACCACTGCACTCCATCCTGGGTGGCCGAGAAAGACTGTTAAAAAAAAAAAAAAAAGTGTATAGGTGGATTCTTAGGAAGTTTTAGGAGCCAGATCTTATATCACTCTGTTCTGATTTTATTGGCTTGAACTCAATTGTGTGGCCCTGATAACTGCATAGGAGACTGGGAAATGTAGTTGAGTTGTGTGTCCAAGAGGACAAAGAAATGGTTTTGATGGACAAATAGCTTTATTTCTGTAGCTCAAATCTTTTTTTTTTTTTTTTGAGATGGAGTCTCATTCGGTAGCCCAAGCTGAAGTGCAGTGATGTGATCTTGGTTCACTGCAACCTCCACCTCTGGGGCTCAAGTGATTCTCATGCCTCAGCCTCTTGAGTAGCTGGGACTACAGGCGTGTGCCACCACGCCCGGCTAATTTTGTATTTTTTAGTAGACATGAGGTTTCATCATGTTGGTCAGGCTGGTCTTGAACTCCTGACCTCAGGTGATCCGCCCTCCTCAGCCTCCCAAAGTGCTGGGATTGCAGGCACGAGCCACTGTGCCTGGCCTAGCTCAAATCTTAATGCGTTTGTCTTTGCTATTTCCTCTAAACTTTTCTTCCCTAAACGAAACTCTAAAAGTTTAAGCCTAAATTCTTCCTACCCTGTTTCTCTGGGTGGGTGAACATTTCCTTATCCTTCCAGGCTCAGGCTAAACATCACCAATCCCAGGAAGCCTTTCCTAGCTCTGCATGAGCACCTGTCCCCCTCTTTGCTTCCACAGAACTTTGTGCATTGTCAACATGAATCAGGCTTTTCTAGGTGCCAGACCCTTTTCTGAGCTCTTTATTTTAATTTTTTTAATTGTCGATTTCTTTATTATCCTTCAAAGTCTAAAACTTCCTCAATGATAAAATGAATAGCCACTGATTTCTGCCGCTTCGTTTATTGGAACTTCTAGTCTGATGGCAAACATTTTTTTTACATTTGTTTTATTATTAAAGATTTAGAGTCACAATAAATACAATCAGTAACCTCCTCCATCCCCCAAAGCCCCCACAAATACCCTGCACAAGTGTAACCATCTATTACACTTTCTTTGTTAAGGATTATAAAATTACTGGCTGTAAACAGCTCAGTCCAAGTTCTTTAGGCTAACATCATGTGTGGCATAACTCGGCGTCAAACAGAAGCCCTAGGGCAGAGCAGCAAGGACCATCCTTTCCCTTATGGGCACCCCTGCGATGAGACTATTTCTATAGAAATCTCCCCCTGTGGACCAGGCGCGGTGGCTCACGCCTGTAATCCTAGCACTTTGGGAAGCGAGGCAGGCGGATCACAAGGTCAGGAGATCGAGACCATCCTGGCTAACACGGTGAAACCCCATCTCTACTGAAAATACAAAAAATTAGCCAGGTGTGGTGGTGGGTGCCTGTAATCCCAGCTACTCAGGAGGCTGAGGCAGGAGAATTGCTTGAATCCGGGAGGCAGAGGTTGCAGTGAGCCGAGATTGTGCCACTGCACTCCAGCCTGGGCAACAGAGCAAGATTCCATCTCAAAGAAACAAGCAAACAAAAAAACAACCAAACCAAAACAAAACAAAACTCCCCCTGTGTCTTCCTGTCCATCTGAGCTCCCTAAATGCATAACTCTTATGATCCTCACACAAACCCTATAGAGGTAGATACTATTATTATCCCCAATGCAAAGGTGAGGAACCTGAGGCTTATGCAATAAATAAGCTCAAATCTTTTTTCTTCCTTTCTTTTTTTTTTTTTTTTTTGTCCAGGGGTTTTATTATTACATCACAGTCCAATTGTACAGATTTGTTTTCTGGTCTGTTATTCCTATGGAACCATGACATCCTCACAGGCGGGAGCCTGGTTTTATTCATGGTCTATGCGCCCAGTGTGGCATGTCTTCAGGAACTATTATTATATGAAGAAATGTTGCTATTCAATATGCTAATGTGCTTATTAATCAGTGAATTTATTTTATACTAATATGTAACTGGGTACACTCAACAAATATTTATTCTATGGTTGATTTAAGGGCTGAATCATCAGCCAGTGATGGATGGCTGTTTTTTTTTTTTTTTTTTTTTTTTTGAGGCAGGGTCTTGTTCTGTTACCCAGGCTGGATTGCAGTGGCGCGATCTCAGCTCACTGCAACCTCTGCCTTCTGGGCCCAAGCAGTCCTCCCCCCTCAGCCCCCCAAGTAGCTGGGACCCACAGCCATGCACCATCATGCCTGGCTAATTTTTGTATTTTTTTGTAGAGACGGGGTTTTGTTATGTTGCCCAGGATGGTCTCAAGCTCCTGAGCTCAAGTGATTCACCCGCCTTGACCTCCCAAAGTGCTGGGATTACAGGTGTAAGCCACCGCGTCTGGCCTGGATGGCTCATTCTTTTAGAAGGGGTGCATGACCAACTGGACACCACAGTGGTGTCTGCAGGTGCTACAGCAGAAATCTGCTTTTGATGCAGCACTTGCCTTACGAGCTATTCTTTCTTGCTCATTGAGGGCTTTGTGTGATGCTCTTCAAACAGCTGGGCTGCATTGTGATCTGTCATGTACCAAGTTCAGACATATTTGCTCCTGATCCCAAGACTCAAGACAGATCAGATGTCATAGACCTTTAGTGTGACCTACAGGAAAGCTTTCATTCCAGCATTTAGTAGGGTGGCCAATAATACTTTTTTGGCTCAGGGAACTAGCAGTGCAGTTCAATAGATCCAAACGAACTGAGCTTGATGAGGTGTTGATGGTGTGGAATTGAAGGAGGCATGGAAGGCTCACACATTGTAAATGCTCATCATCTAGGGCTGAAGGAGGAGATGAAGGGTCAATAATGCCTACCTGATAAGGTTGCTGTGAGGAGAAAATGAGATAATATGGGTGAAGCACATAGCACAGTGATGGGCACATTAGTAAGTGCTCAGTTAGTATTAGCTGTTATATTATTAAGAATGCAATACAGTATGATGAGTGTTATCTTGGTGACATGAACAAAATAATATGGGATCCCAGAGTGTCCCATTGTACTTGGAGGATTCAGGGAGATATTCATAGAGGAAGTGAGATTTGAACGAGACTTCAATGGATAAGTAGGAATGCTCTGGATAGGTAAGACAATGGTGAGGATGGGAATGGGTATTAGAGGAAAGTAATGAACAATTTTATCTCTGAGAATAACAGGTGGCTTTGATGAAAAGTGTAGATGGTATTATGGAAGAAAGGTAAGGAAATGTAAAAGGTGGTGTGGTAGGCAGAATATGCTTCCTGCCCTCCAAATGTCCACATCCTAATCCCTGGTACCTGTGAAGATGTTACCTTACATGCAAAGAGGAATTAACTTTGTAGATGGGATTAAAGTTGCCAATAAGCTGATCTTAAAATAGGGAGATTATCCTGGATTATCCAGGGGGCCTCAATGTAGTCACAAATATCCTTGAAAGTAGAAGGATGCAGAGGAAGGAGTCAGAGTAATGCAAGGTGAGAAAGACTCAACTCTGAACTCAACTGGCTTTGAAGATGGAGAAAGAAGTCATAAGCCAAGGAGTGTGGGTGACCTCCAGAAACACTAGAGGCAAGGCGAGGCAAGGGATTCTCCCACAGAGCCTTCAGAAAGGAGCACGATCCTTCTGACACCTTGATTTTAGTTCAGTGAGAATTGTGCTGGACTTACAACCTCTAGAACTGTAAGAGAATACATTTGTGTTGTTGAAGCCACCAAGGTTGTGGTCATTTGTTGCAGCAGCAATAGAAACCTAATACAGACTGGGAAGAGAGAATGCGGGAAAGGAGTCGGAAAAGTAGGCAGAGCCAGGCTATGAAAAGCTTCGTAGGTTACATTCTTTAGAGATTCTAAAAAAGTGCTCTGTCCTTTGATATATTCTGCAGAAATAGGGTTTAAAGATGAAATCACTTTGGGTATCACTGAATACTCTTGCCCCCATTTGAAGATTCATAATGAACATTAATAATTCAAAAACCCCAAGAAATCATGCAGCAAAGAGACCTGTTTAACTTTGCCTGTCAGGTATTTCCTCAATTTATTTGATCATCAAGTTTCCTTTTTGTTTTTCTTCAAGACCGGTTAACATCTCAAAGCACTTTAGAAAATTCTGCTATAGGTGATGGGAACGCATCAGAGTTTTAATTTTAAAAAATAAGTTTATTTTTTCAGTTGAAAAGGTAGTATAACCTCATTATGAAAAATAGACAAAAGAGAAAAATCCATGGTGAATTTTATCTCCTCAATCCAGCTACTAGTTGATGTATTTTTATGTCTATCTTTTACACATATCTATTCTTTTGCATATTTTAGTGTACCTATGTATCTTCTATGCCTTTTACTTTTTATATCATAGAATTTTAGAAACTGTAAGTAGTATTTTTAGTCATCATAAATGTAATTCTTTAGTCAAGGAAGGAAGATAATGTGATCAGATTGTGGTAATATCACCATGAAGATGGAGTGAGGAGGGTGGGGAAGATGAGTTAGGGAGCTGTTGATAGAATCCAGACAAGATAAAAAGAAGATCGGAATCAAGGGAATAGCAGTTGTGATAGGAAGAATTGACAAAGACACCTCATGGGTGGAGGGAATGTCGAAGTCAAGGGTAGTGTGACTTCTAGCTTGAACGACTTTGGGAATTGACATGCTATCACCACAGACAGAGGACAAAGGACAAAGAGCAAGTTTTTAACAATTGTGGGTAGACGGAATAAGTTTCATTTTAGATGTAGTTAGCTTGGGGTGCTAGTGGGGCTCAGGTGGGTCTGTGAATGGCATTTGTGTGAGAGCCTGGGCTGCTGATATGGGTTAGGCATCATGAATATTTGGATGGATAAGTTTGAATGGGCATTAATTGATATCAAGAAGTGATTTTGAGAGGCCAGGAAGAGAGCATGACAGAAGGTGAAGAATTGGCTTCTGGGGAATGCATTTATTTAAGGCTTGGATAGAGGAATTGGAGTCAGTGAAAAGACAGACATTTCACGGAGAAATAACCAGAGAAATAGAATAACTAGAGGTGGAGGAGGTAGAGAGAGCTGTCGCAAAAACCAAGGGAGTCCAGAATTTTAACAAGGCATTAGTGGCTAATATTAACAAATGCTACAATGATGTCAATTTGGATGAATGCTGGAATGAGGAAGCCACTAGATGTGATATGTGGTTGCCAGTGACTTTTGTGAGAATAGTTATAATGGAGTGAGGAGGTCAGACCCAGGCTACATTGGGCTGAAGCATCAGTGGGCTGATGGTATAGCAAACAAAATACTATGAAAGGCCTTCATGCTAAATACAATCAAGTATAATTTTTAATAATTTTTTTTGAGACAGGGTCTTACTCTGTCACCCAGGCTGGATTACAGAGTGGCAGGATCATGGCTCATTGCAACCTCAGCTTCCTAGTCTCAAGCAATCCTCCCACCTTAGCTTCCTGAGTAGCTGGGACCACAGATGCATGCCATCATGCCTGGCTAATTTTTTGTGCTTTTGGTAGGGATTGGGTTTGCCATGTTGCCCAGGCTGGTCTCAAACTCCTGAGTTCAGGTGATCCACCCACCTCAGCCTCTCAAAGTGCTGGGATTACAGGAGTGAGCCACCATGCCTAGCCTTAATTTTTAATAATTAATTAACATCTTACTTTTGAAAATAAGAGAAACCACCAAGAGGAAGAACAAAACCAAATAAAAATTGTGCATAAATCAGGGAGTTAAACACAGATCAGGAAGGAGGGAGCTGTGAGCAATAAGCAAACTCAAACAGGGGGACTTCTTGACCGGCAAATATAATATCAGCTCTGCAAAAGGGAGATTAGATCTTGGAACCTTGGCAAAGGAGAGGAGCTGAAAAGGTCAAGACTCAGTCAGTAGGGTCCTTTGAATCTGACAGGAGTAAACATGTCCTGCCTAGAGGAAAATATTTCCAGTTTAAGCCCTCAGAATTCCCAAGATTAAGTTCTATAAAATATAAGCCTACAGTGAAAATATTACCAAACATACAAGGAAACAAACCACTATGCATGGGAATGAGTAGAATAGAAACAAGAGATTTAGATCTCCAAGGACTTCAAATATTGTAAATATTGGATATAGAATATAAGGCAACTAAGTGTGAAATGTCTAAAGATACAAAAGATGAAATGAACTATGAGCAAGAAATAAGAGGTCATAAAAATGTCAGGCAGATTTGAAAAGGTAGAAAATAGACATTTTAGAAATAAAAATATAATTGTTGAAATTAAAACCTCAGTGGATGTGTTAAACAATAGACAAGAGGAAGATGAAGAGAGAATTAGTGAACTGGAAGATAGGTTTAAAAAATTATAACGAATGAAGCATGAAGAGATAAAGAATTGAGAAATAGTAAAGAGAGATAAGAGACATTGAGAATCACATGATAATGTGTGACATATGTCTTAACAGGTTCACAAAAGGAGACAACAAAGAAAATGGGGGAGAGGAAATATTTGAAGAAATAATTTCTGTAACTGATAAAAGTTATTCTTAATCAGGAAGCAAAACAAATTTCATTCAGGATAAATAAAAGTAAATCTGTTCCTAGATCTGTTATAGTGAAATTGCAGAGCCCCCAAATGAAGATAAAATCTTGAAAGCAGCTAGAGAAAAAGGACAGATCGTGAACAAAGAAGCAGCTATTAGATTGGTGGTGGACTTTCTAACAACAGCAAAAGATAGAAGACAATGGAATAATATCTTCAAAGTGCCAAAGGAAAATTACCACCAATTTAGAATTATCTATACAGTAATAATGAGACTACAAAATAAAATTTCAGATTAACAAAAGCCAAGAATATATCACCAGCAGATCTTCACTAAGGAAACTTCTAAAGGATTGGGCTTCAAAAGGAAAATGATCCAGGAAAAATATCTGAGATGTAAGAAGGAATGGTGAGTGAATAAATCAGAAAACATGTCGGTAAATGTAAATAAGCATTGTCTGTTTATAATGATAATGGTGATGAAGATGGTGGTGATAATGTCAAATTCGTGAGATAAGGAAAAGGACAGAACTAAAATGCTGGATGATAAGAACACATATATTGGGAGGCAGTGATTGAAAATGAAGTATTCTAAGACCCTTGTCTTATTGAAGTGTGGATGGTTTTAAGATACTCAATAATTTAGACTTTGTTATGCTAAGTATTTCTGGTAAAATTTTAAGGGCAGCCACTAAAATAATAAAAACAGATTGTGTATATATATGTATATATATATTTATATATGTATATAT
>NW_026652317.1:697476-863733 GCF_009828535.3 Hylobates moloch
GGATTACAGGTGTGCGCCACCATGCCTGGCAAATTTTTTGTATTTTTAATAGAGACAGAGTTTCACCATATGGCCATGCTGGTCTTGAACTCTTGACCTCAAGTGACCTGCCTGGCTCCGCCTCCCAAAGTGCTGGGGTTATAGACGTGAACCACTGCACCTGGCCTAAATTTTAAACGAATAGAGGAGAAATGAAACATATTGTGAAATGTTAGAAAATTAGAGGTCTGCCAGCTTTGCTGTAATGAATAGACAAGAAAGATTTGCAATTAATGTAATGTTCGTGAGTAATTGGTGCTCCTAAAAAGGTGGTTTTAAATTATTTGAACAGCATGTGGTAAAATTCTCACTTTTCCTACTCAGTATTCATTCTCTCTTTTTCTAATAACAAAAACACAATCTCCCTCAGCTCCTGACGGTGTAGTACAAGAAAAGGAGGAAGCAAAGAAAAAGTAAATTAAAATAAATAGAAAGCACAAAGTAAGATGGCAGAAACCCAGTCCACATATATCAACAACAATAAATGTGAATGAATTAAACTCACCAGCTATTGATAATTTGCCAGATTGGATGAAAAAGAGTGAATGGTATGTGAGGAAGTGACAGATAGTACATCATTGTTTAGGAAATTTGGCTGTGGATGGGACAATCAACACAGAATAGTTCCATGGGTCAGAAACAGCTTTGAGGGAGACATTATTAGAATTAGCAATATTTGAATATCAAGTACTTCCAAAGTCATGTGATGCATAAAGAGTGAGGGGAAGGCTTTATTTGACTGCCCCAAAGGGTGAGCACGGCCTTCCAGTGCTTAGTGTATAATTTCTAGAATTTAAAAATCACTTGATAGTGAGATCGAGATGGAAAAATGGGATGGTTGTAAAAGGGTCTTTGCTTATTTATTTATTTATTTATTTATTTATTTATTTATTTATTTGTTTATTTTCTGAGACAAGAGTCTCACTCTGTCACCCAGGCTGGAGTGCAGTGGCATGATCTCAGCTCACTGCAACCTCTGCCTCCTGGGCTCAAATGATTCTTGTGCCTCAGCCTCTCGAGTAGCTGGGATTACAGGTGCACACCACCGCACTCAGCTAATTTTTGTATTTTTAGTAGAAAGGGGTTTCACCATGTTGGCCAGGCTGGTCTCAAATTTCTAACCTCAAGTGATCTGCCCACCTTGGCCTCCCAATGTGCTGGGATTACAGGTGTGAGCCACCGTGCCCAGCCATGAAATGATCTTTGAAACAGAGAGGACAGATCTAGGGAGATCTTGCAGAAGTACATTATCTATTTAGGATGCATTAACCACCCAATGGCATTACTACATATTGTCATACTGCTGTGGAGGTGAAAGTATTATATATCTTACAGATATAATAAATGATTTGAAGGCAGCATGGTGTAGTGGAAAGACTTCTGAATTTGAATTAGAACCTTGTTCTGGATCCTAGCTCCATGACTGTGTGGCTTTGAAGTTAGACACTTTTTTTTTTCCAGCTATTTGGCACTTAACAGTTCTTTGCTGGGAAACAAGAGCATTGGATATAATCTCTACAGTACCTCCTACTTTTCACCTTTTCTGAGGGACTGGGTTGCCTCAGAAGTCTCAGGGAAATGAGGTCATCCTGATTAAATGAGGTCCATTCTTTCCTCTACCCTAACTCCATAGCTTGCCCTGGAAATAGAATGAAGCATTGGATCCTGAGACAATGTGTTGCAATATCTGGGGCATTAGTTGTGCAAATCTCAAGATCGAATGGTGTCTTAAGCAGCATTTACTGAAATATATTTCAGAGGACACCAGTCCTTTGAGACAGTCTGTCAAATAAGTTTGGGAATGCATTCTCTATTTCCTTTTAGTGATGTCCAGTGTACAGCAGCAAGTCAGAAACTGGTGACCTGGGTCAAACAGCGTTATAATTGATTAGCAGAAATCCTCAGGAATGAGGTGAACATTCATGGAGTCACTCATGAGGGACCTCCAAACCCATGTTGTAGGCAAGGGGAGAGGGAAAGTTCATTCTTTACTTTTGCCCCGAAGTGTAGCCATTGCTCTCTAGAGGTAAGGTCCTTGTGAGTATTTTCCAGAAATTAAAAATCATTTGGTAGTGAGGATAGGGTCAGGAGATAGAATGATGTCAAACTGAGAGATGAATAAGAACCTCACCCAGCATAAAACTGTCTGGTTTACTAAGGGGGTTGGGCAAAATCCTCTTTCTCAGTCACAGCAGTTATTGAATTTTTTGGAGCCAAACTTCTGCTAGATGCATTTTGTGTGTGTGTGTGTGTGTGTGTGTGTGTGTGTGGCTGAAAAAATACCAAAGTTTAGGTTGAGTAGAAACATTGTTTGATTGAGGGGGAGTTGGGGGCAAGTGTATCATCTCTTGGCCAACTTGCTCTTGTGGATTCAAGGAAGTGTTATCTGAAAAGTCTTCCCCTGCTGTGGCCTCATCCAACCATCAGCACACTGCCAACAGTGTACCACTGTAACTGCATGCCCCAATAACGCCCACAGTGTGCCGAGCTCTGTGCTAGCTCTTGTGGAAGTCAAGTGATGAGTAAGACACAGACTTGCTACAAGGACCTCAGAATCCAGGAATTCTAAAAAATTCAGGAAACAGCGTAAGAGCTTTGCCTAACATGTACCTTACCTATTAGAAGGATGAGGTGGGGGCATGTAACATAACCTGGGAGTGTTGGGGAAGGTTTCTTCGGGGAGGTGATGCCTGAGCTGCGTTTTAAAGGTTGTGTAGGCATCAGCCAGATGAAGAGCGGTGGTGGCTGAGCAAGGAGAGCCTTATGGGACAGCTGAGGACAACAACATTGGGGGCAAAACAGCAAGTGGGGGACAAGAAGTTGTTCTGTGTTGCTGGAAGGAAATGTGTGAGGTGTGGAGAGGTGCAAGGTAAGCCTGGAGAAGTAAGTAAGCACCAGGTTATAAAGAATCTGATGGCCATGCTAAGGAACTAGGGCTTCTTTAGCCTAAGATTAGTGTTTTGCAAAGTTTGATCCCCGTAGTCTTTGCATTAGCACATCCGAAATGCTTGTTAAAAACAAATCAGGGTTTGCAGAATCAGAGTCTTTGAAGGAGGGACCCAGAAATCTGCATTTTAAAGAAGCTCTCAGGTGATTCTGGTGTACCTTGAAGTTGAGAACTATTGTTCATTGAAGAGTTTTAAGTGGTAATGCTGCTGAATCTGTGGTTTAGATAACTCTCTCTGGAGTTAAGTGTAGGGTAGATCAGAGAAAGGCAGGGAGACCACTTAGGAGTCTCTTGAAATAATCCTGGTGAGAGTTTAGTACGATCTGACCACAGTAAGGATAGTCAGGATGCAGAGACGCTGACGTGGCCACAGAAGCAAGAGCACCCGAGTAAGCACTGTGATGGCAGCGTCTGAGAATCACTAGCTAGAGGAAGCATGTGCACACGATACCTACTATACGCACAGGTGCACAAAGGGAGCAAAGGCCATTATCTTCGGGTATAAAAGCAAAGATGTTCAATGTTCGTGCAAAAGGCCAGAGACTTCTCTGGGTCTCTGGGTAATTTTTTAAGATCTCAAATTTCCCACATGCAGAATGGGGAAAATCAGAATGAACTTAACGCAAAAATTGAAAGTGGTGGGATCTGAGTTTTCTTCCCCTGACCCCAAACCCAGTCTTCAGGACTCTGCTATTAATAGTTAGGTGTTTAACATTCCCGATCTTTTTCTACACATGTACACACACACACACACACACACACTATATATATATATAGTGTGTGTATATATACATACACATATATGTAGTGTGTGTATATATATATACACATATATAGTGTGTGCGTATATATATGTACATATATATATATATATATAGCAATAGAAATACATAGTTTTATTTTGCATGCTCTTGTGTGTTCTTTCACATGCATGGAATACTGTAGATAAATTGCAACTGGCTCTTTTTTTCTTTTAACAATCTGTTTTGGAGATTCTTACATGTTAGTTTTTGCAAATTGGAATCATTCTTTCAAGCTACTTTATTGTTTTCCTTGGTAGAGAGGTGGCACTTTTCTATTTCACTCTCGAGCTTTCTAAATCCAAATGCAGAACTGCTTCCCTTGCAGCAGGTGTGGACTCTGGGCACCCTCATCCTTCACTCCCCACATCTCTCACTGATGCCAAAGCCAGGGTTTCTCTTCTTGTTCCTCAGCAACTTCATCTTACTGCAGTGAAATCTCTTCCTCTGGCAGCCAGCCAAACCACATCTTGGAGAGGCTACCTGGCTGTATCTGGTGGGAACAAGAAAGCAGGATACCTGTGGCCCTGAAGAAGGACTTCATAGGGAAAGATGTAGGAATGCTACCTGGTGCACATTGACTTGTGGAGTGCCCACCCCACCAGGCACAGGACTTTCCTTATATAGATTATATTTTGTACATTCTCAACCAAGCTGAGGATTCCTATTTCCATTTATTTATCATTCGCCTTTTTATAAGTTCAAGAGTCTGCTAATAGAAGACACTGGAGAAACACTGGAAGAAAAAAAATTGCTTGATAAAGAATTTCATGATTCGAAAAACATTTGTAATTTCAACACTTGTAAGAGATGTGAAGGTTATAGCAGATTTGTCCCAACCTCATCTTTTCATGCAGACATTGGCACAGTTTACTCATAACAAGACCAGCCAAGGAGATGTTATTGGCTAAAAATAATTGGATGGTCTAAGTGAACCACGGAGCGAGGGTCGCTGAGACATTGCCGGCTTCTCCGCCCACACGCTAATGGAAGAGTTGTGTGGAGTTTATTTAATTGAAGCAGTCAGAGTGAAAACTACTGAAAACCTGCTGCTTCTATTTATTCTCTGGGTTTCTATGGAGAGATGAGTTCCAAGTAATGATACTTTTAAAGAGAAATATATGAGGCAAACAGTGCCCTGGTGGTCAGGGAGGGGCATGAGCTTGGTTGAAGTAGGTGACTGTATTTGAGGGGTGATTTGTGGGGTGCTGTATGATTATTGGAAGGGGAAAAATGGGACTTATGTCCCCTCAAGTTTTATTAATAGTAATTGACATGGTTTGGCTGTGTCCCCACCCAAATCTCATCCTGAATTGTAGCTCCTATAATTCCCATGTGTTGTGGGAGGGGCCCAGTGGGAGGTAATTGAATCATCAGTCTTTCCTGTACTGTTCTCACGATAGTGAATAAGTCTCATGAGATCCAATGATTTTATAAAGGCGAGTTCCCCTGGCCACACTCTTGCCTGCCGTGATGTAAGATGTGACTTTGCTCCTCATTTGCCTTCCGCCGTGATTGTGAGGCCTCCCAGCCATGTGGAACTGTGAATCAATTAAACCTCTTTCCTTTATAAATTACCCAGTCTTAGTATGTCTTTATTAGCAGCATGAGAACAGAGCAATACAGTAATGATACTGGTAAAATAGTAATAGTTCACACACATCTTTTTCGAGCACCTACTGTGTTCTACTCACTGTCTCACTTAATCTGCAGGCATCTATGAGCTGGATAGAGCAGAATGGTTATCCTTATTTTACCATTGAGGTTCAGAGAGGTTAAGTGAATTGCCTGAGGTCACACAGCTGATAAGGGACAGTGCCTACATTTGAAAATAGGTCATGCGATCCTACAATTTTTGCTTTTCACATCTAAATTGTATGGCCATAGATATCGATATCCAAATTGAGGGAGGAGAAAGTACAGAAGGGCAACAAATTGGCAAGAGAGGAATCAGATTTAATTGATTACAAGATTATCAGCTATTATTTTAGACTCTAAGGCACTGATGGATACGTGTGCCAGAGTCTGACAATCAAAGAGTTCTTTCTAGGGGCTTGCCGTATCCCACTCTCTCCCCGCATTTGATATCGTGACCACCCTGGAAGATAATTGACGTGTTGTTCTCAGGGGCCGTGGCTCAGGATTCTTCAGAGTTGTGCACTCTCTTTCTGAAAGGTCAGGAGGACACCAGAACCAACAGCACCTTGAAAGGGAGTATTTGCCCTTCCTGGATGAGAGGGAGGCCCTCTATCATGTGGTCTGAGACAGTGCAGCCAGGGCAAGACTTAACTGTGCAGGAGTGGAGCAAGGTCCTACCTGGAAGGCTCAAGTCTGAAGACAGAGGACACCCAGAGTAATGAGGTCACAAGGCTTTGTGATTTGCAGCAGGCTGGGATGTGGGGTAGTGGAACAGGTGGTTTGGAAGTTAGATAGTGGATGTGGAGCATCTGCCTTGGGTAGTACTGGCTGCCGGGCATGGAGGCTGGGATTGCAGTCTTACAGGGCTGAGCAGGTGGGACAGGGCCCAGCACATTCCTTAAACATGGCATTAATTATGCCTGCTATTTGTATGGTGCTTTTCAATTTACAAAATGCTTCCACTTCAGCATGCAATATATTTGCTGCATTAAATGGAATAAAAGGGGATGTCTGTTACAACTGATCACTTGGAAGTTCACACATATCCATACATATTATGATAATTTTGAAAGAAGTCACCAAGTCTGATGAGGTTTGGCATACGCCTCAACTTCAGCTTTTGAGTTAGTTTATTACTTTGAAAGGAAGTGGCAGCAGGCATATTCCTGTGAGTATTCTGGGAGAAGTCTACGGTTCAGAGAATCATGGAGGAATATACAAAGGTGTCTCACCCTCTTGGTGAGAGATAGTGAGCATGTTATGCTGAGAATAACTTTTGAAGTAAAAGGGGGCCATGAACGTTCTGGCATAATCAACAGAGGGACAATCTCTGTTACTGGTGGCTCCTCTCATCTCTCTATCTCCACCTGGTTCTTTCTTTTGTGATGCACTGAAGTGAAATTCCTTGTTTTGGGGCCACCTAGGCCCATTCCTCCTTCTTTTGGTGACAGCACCTAGAATTTCCTTTGGGCTACTCCTTCCTCATGCTTGAGGCCACAGGTGTTGGATGAAGATGGCTCCACTGCTGGCTTTGGGGGTGGATCCTATGGCCACACCTGGCATGTCAGACCACTGAATTCCTCTAGCCACAGTGATTGGTTCAGGGGTGGGCAGGTGACCAGAATTTAGTGGATGCTACAGGTAAGAGAGATACCCTCTTTCCACTGCCTGGGATCTTGACAGCTCGAGGCTGGGAGGCTCTATTCAGCAGTAGCCACCCTGTTGCCACGAGGGGAGACCTTGCCTGAGCATTGAGCCAACAGATGTAGCAGAACCTAGAGAAGAAACCAGTTCTTGATGTCATCAGTTGGTGCTCTGCATCTAACTTATGTCAGATTCTCAGCAGGAAACAGATGGAATACTCAAAAGGGCATAACTGAAGAAAGGCTAATGCCAGGAGTATTTGCAGAGGTGTGGAGGAAGATTAGGGAATGAGAAAGCACAGTGAATCACTCAGGGACTAGCAACAGTGGGAAGCTGTTAGTACCCGTAGTCCTGAAGGGGTGAGGGGAGGGAACAGTGTTACCAGAGCCTGATAGGAGCTGAGCCATGGAAGGGGGGTGGTGGTGGCAGAGGAATGCAGCCGTTGGCAGACTGTGAGGAGGAAGTGGGAATGGGCTGGGGGAGGCAAATGCTCTGACCGTACCCTCCTGGAGCCTTCTCATCTTTTGCTGGCCCTGCATTGATTGGACACAACAATCGAAGCCAGAGATTAAGGTCAGCCTTCTAGACACAGAACACAGCAGAGAAGGGCAGAGAATGGATCTGGGGTCGGGGAGGTAAGTGGAAAAAACCAGCACAAAGCTAATGTGTGTTAGATTTGTCAGTTAGGAAAACCAATAATCCTTCTTTTTGTATAAGCCAGTTTTGGGTGCCTGTTCTATCATTTGTACTGTAAGAGTCCTAGGTGATATATAAACCTTATCAACTAGCTCTTATTGTAGTTATTGGTTATGTCTCATCTTCCCTCCTATATGTGAGCTCTTTGAGGATCAGGACTGTCTTTTATGTTTCTGTATTTTCAGTACAGTGTCCAGCACATAGTAGGTGCTCAATAAATACTTGCTAAAATGCATTGAGCTGACTTGGGAATGGCTCACACAAAGACAAAAGGCATGTTCTACCATGGCACTCAGCTGCAAGGTGGGGAACTGCATATGTACATCCTGAGCTGCTTTGCCACTGCTGTGAAAGCAGAGAAGGGTTGAGTCCCTGGAAAAGGAATTCGGGTAAGTGCATGGGAGGATGGGAGGAAGCAGAGAGATGCCCGTCAGTGTTCCAGGCTGTGGACTTTGATGGGCAGCCAAGATGAGACTTTTCAGGGGCAATGAGACATTTGTTCAGCAAACAAACCTGGGGCAGAACCTCAATGTTAAAAGCTCTGTTAGAAATCATCTGATAGAATTCCCAACATGTGACATCATAGTGTGGGGTTGAGGTGGGAGGGCAGGACGGATGACTGTAAAGCACCAACATAAAGCTGGTGATCCCGTATAACATGCTAATACCTCAGGGGAAAGATAAATTGCAAGACAGGGTGAAAAAATTCAGGGAAGGGCTCTGATTGGCCTCGCTGAGTCCAATGCCTATCCCTTCTACCAATCACAGGCCAGAGGGTCTCTTGCTTCTTCCTGTACCAGTTACTAGAAGAGGTGGGGGAAAGGTTGCTGGGGAGACAGAAACTATGTGTTTTGATATTTCTAGCCATTCTTGTCAGTCTGGAGCCAGTATCTGAATCTTATTTTTCACAGATGGCATTGCAAAGACAGCATACCAGAGGGATAGTTGAGGGTTCTCAGGGGCCATAAAATGCTACAGGCAAGAAAGATGTGGGCTTTCTTAAACAATTGGCTGAAAAAACAGAGGGAACACAGGGAATGCACAGAATGCATTCTGGGCTTTCTAGCTATTATGCCTTAAGGCAGTGGTTCTCCAAGCGTGTTCTATGGGGCCCTGGGAGATTCTGAGGTTTCTTTCAGAGGGTCCTCAAGGTCAAAACTATTTTCATAATAATATAAGAAGTTATTTGCTTCTGTTACTGTCATTGACTCACTGGTGTACGGTGGAGGAGAATGAAATGTTCCAGGGGACGCCTGGCATATGACGATGCAACAGACTGAATGTGGAAGCAGGCACGAGAACCCAAGTCTTCCGTGAAGCCAGCCATCAAAGAAGTCTGCAAGAATGGAAAACAGTGCCACTCTTCTCACTATGTGTTTTGGAAAATAGTTATTTTATGTAAAAATAGATATTTATGTTAACATGCAATGAGTTTATTGGTTACTTTAAAGATGAATTAGTGTGTACACTTGTAGAGATTTCTCAGTTTTAATTTCTGATATGGCAAGTATTGATAGATGTTACCTACGTAAACAAGAGCTCTTTGGGGTCCTCACTCATTTTTAAGACTGTGAAGGCATCCCGGGATTAAACGTTTGAGAATCACTCACTGCCTTAGGGTGATGTTAAGTCCCTGGCAATGAACGGGAGAAGGGAATTTACCTTTTTTTCTGTTGCATCTTCGTTTGCAGTAGTCTGTTTTAATACTGAAGTTATATTGAATGAATGATAGTACTTGTCAACCTGTGGAGATAGCCCCACGGAGACAGGAGAATGTGCAGTGAATCGTGGAAAGATCATGCATGAAATTTAGTCAGACAGTCCTGTCTTTAACTTAAAGTTCCTCTGGGCAAATGATTGTGATCAAATTACTTACTATTTCTGAACTGCAATTTCTCATTGGTAAAATGTAGATGGTAACAGCTACCCAACTCACTGAAATTTTGTGGAGATTAAATGAGGTGTTTGCAAAACCATCAAACCTGTTGCCACGTATGTAACAGGTGCTCCATAAATATTAGCCTCCCTTCCTCCCTCTCAGGGCGCTCCAAGTGCAGTTCTTTTAGAGTCACCAATAGGAATTCTTGTCTGAAGTGGTTCACAAACATAGTTCAGCCTGGTCTCTGGCCTATTTGTTTATTTATTTATTATTTATTTTGAGATGGAGTTTCTCTCTGTTGTCCAGGCTGGAGTGCAGTGGCTGCAATCTCGGCTCACTGCAGGCTCCGCCTCCTGGGTTCACGCCATTCTCCTGCCTCAGCCTCCCGAGTAGCTGGGACTACAGGCACCTGCCACCACGCCCAGCTAATTTTTGTATTTTTAGTAGAGACGGGGTTTCACCGTGTTAGCCAGGATGGTCTCAATCTCCTGACCTCGTGATTCGCCTGCCTCAGCCTCCCAAGGTGCTGGGATTACAGGTGTGAGCCACTGCGCCCGACCCAAGTCTCTGGCCTTTTCTTGTCCCATACGTCTTTTGTCCCTAAAGAATCAGTTCTCTGGCTCATGGATCCCCTTAGCTGCAACATCAGAGCCACTGAATTCCATTTCCTGGGTTTACTTACTCTTGGTGGATATAGTGAAAGCACAGGGGAATTTTGTAGATAGATAACATCAGTGGATTTTTTTTTTTTTCCAAACACACCCTTCTTTTCTTTTGGGATCAGAAATGGTTTGAAGGGGAGAGGAAAAGGCCCCAGTCAGAGAGTTACCTAGCAACTGTTGGAACTCAGGTGAAATCTGCTAATTAGATTGATGTGGAGTGTGGGCCGAGAGGAGTTGCCTAGCAACCAGCAGTCTCCTGGACCTCACTGAAGATTTTGGTGGACAGCATCCATACTCCCTTGAGAAGGACTTCCCCAAAGTTGCTTGGCACATGGAAATTTCCACCTAAATTTATCCATCCTGCTCTCTTTTTCTCTCTCTCTTTTTCTCCTCTGCCCGTCTTTGCCCTTTTTCTCTGGATCAATCAATAAACCAGGCCGCTAAAAGAAAGTTGAACTTTTTGGGGACACCACTAGGTCTAGTGGAAAGACCATGAGTTCTGGAGTCAAATAAATCTGGGTTTCAAACCCATTCTGTCACTTACTGGCTCTATCAGTTAGATAAGTTACCTCATCGAAGAGTCAGTTTGTTCATCTATGAAATGGGAGATAATACAGCCAAGGTCAGAAGGCTATTGTGAGGTTTAAATTAGATAAGACCCAGAGTGCCTGACATACAGCAATACTCACTAAACATTGCTTCCTTCTATCCACTCTCTTTGCATATTAGGTATTACAGACTCTGTAAGGAATCAATCAGAATGATTAATACATTAGAAATGCATGCCTAAAACATAAATGTTGCAGAGGAATATACTGTAGTTATTAGTATATAATATCATATTTTATATAAATATATATAAACCACTTTTACTAGTTCTTCAAAACTAGACATTTAGACAATGGAAAAAGAGAATGAAATATGTTTGAACATTGGTGAAGTTTTGTTTTGTTTTGTTTTCATCCTGCCCATGGAAGATGCTGTCAGATCATGAGTGTTTTTTACATCAGAAACATAAGGAGGCTGTGGTAGACCAAACAGTGGCTCCTCAAAGATGTTCATGTCCCAATCTCCAGAACCTGTGAACATGTTGCTCTACATGGCAGAGGCATTTTGCAGCCTCGATTAAATTAAGGGTCATGAGATGAGATTATCCTGGGTCCTTATTATAGGGTCCTTCTAGGGAAAAGAAGGGGGCAGGAGAGGCAGGAGGAGATGACAGAAGCGTGAGATCCAAGAAGAGGGAGGTTTGAAGATGTTACACTGTGGGTTCTGAAGAAGAAAGGGGTCACAAGTTAAGGAACACATGTGGCCTCTGGAAGCTGGGATGGCAAGGGAGCCAATCACTCTTAGAGCCTCCAGAGTGAACACAGCCCGGCCAACGCCTTGATGTGTCAGCCCAGTGAGGTCCATTTTGGACTTCTGATCTCTAGAACTATAAGATAATAAATGCATGTTGTTTTTAAGTTACTAAATTTGTGACAATCCAGGAGTTTAAGACCAGCTTGTCCAACATGGTGAAACTCCATTTCTACTAAAAATACAAAAATCAGCCGGGTGAGGTGGCACATGCCTGTAATCCCAGCTGCTTGGGAGGCTGAGGCAGGAGAATCACTTGAACCTGGGAGGCAGAGATTGCAGTGAGGTGAGATTGCATCACTGCACTCCAGCCTGGGCGACAGAGCAAGACTCAAACAAAAACAAAACAAAACAAAACAAAACACCCTCCAAAAATAGTGATAATCTCTCACAGCAGCAACAGGAAATGAATACAGATGACTTTGAGCGTTTGGTGGGGACTCAGACGTCTGGAAACTTGACCCCACTGTGCTCCTATTATGCCCTTGACTAGTTGAGGCAATGTTTTTCCACCTGTTCACTGAAGGGATTGGATTAAGCTGGCATCTCTGTTGGGTCCCTTCCAGTATAGCCCTTGTATAGTCTATGCTCCAGGACCACCCAGTGGAGACAGTTGGAGTGAGTAATGAAGCAGTGTTGCTAGGTTCTTTGGAGGGCTTGTGTTCATTCAACGAACTGGTACTTAATAGGAACCAGGTGCTGTGCTAATTGCTGGGAATATAAAGACAAATAAGCTGCTTTTGCCCTTGCAGAAATCAGAGTCCAGTGGCAGAGGGAGTGAGAGGGGGTAACACACTAGTGCCGGGCCAGGGTTTCCAGGGTGGTGGGGGCAGGACTAAGGCTCCTGACTGGTGTGAAGGTGAAACTCCCTAGAAGTAAAGAATAGACAATGTTTAGCAGGAAGGGAGAGAGTGAAGGTGATTTCCCAGGCAGAGCCTGCGCAAAGGCAGGGAGGCACAGGATGTGGGGTGTCTGGGTTACAGCAAAGGGGAAATCAGGCTGTTTGAGTGGGGGCGGGAGTAGTGAGCACAGGCTGGGAGCCAGAACCTGGGGGGGCCTCATCAGCCACTCTGAGGGCAGTGGGGAGCCCCTAAAATGTTCTCCTTGGGGCATGGCAAGATGCCTTCATGTGCTGTGATTATTTTTCACTTTGATGTTTTAAAGCTAGAGAGGCTTTGGGATATAGAGCCTTGCCAGCAAATTACTTACTATTATATTGGAGATATTAAATAATGCAAAGACCTAGAGAAAAATCTGTCAGAGTATTAACTCTGGAGTTAAACTACCTGGCCTTAAATCTTGGTTCTATCACTGGCTAACTGTATGACCTTGGGCAAACTGCTCAGCCCCTTTAGGTGCCTCAGTTTCCTCATCTATAAAATGAGGATGATTGTAGAATTACCTCAGAGAATTAAATGAATATAATAAAGTGCTTAGAGCACTGCCTAGAACAAGTAAATGTTCTGTAAGTCTTTGCCGTTATAATTTCTGATAAGACCACAAACATTAGGATTTTTTTCTGACACGAGCCTCAATAGCACACTGTTTGGTGTGACAGAGGTGGTTCTCTTAGACTATGTCCAAGGGGGCTTGTTACTGCATGTGGCCAGGTCACCAAGGTGAACCTTGTTAAAACTCCAATTCTTGTTCAACTCTGGCAGCAAAGACTCCAAGGAGACCATTAAGGTGACACTCTGGGGTATTTCAGGAATGTTCTCTGTATCTTGGTGTCCCCAGCTGAATAGGCCCGGCAGTGTTGCCCATAGCAAAACTTGCACAGAGACTGAACTTCATCTTTGGTTTCCTCTGCTCTCCCTTGACAGGTTCTGCCAGGCTGTTTGACCTTAGGCAAGTCACTCTGCCTTTTGGAGGCTTAGCTTTCTTGCCCATGAACAGGGGCCAATGATAATACCAGTCTTAGATATATCTAACTCAAGGAAATGTTCATTCACTATATTAGTGGCCTATGGCTGCGTTATTACACCAAAATGTAGTGGCTTAAAACAACAAACATTTTATTATCTCTCAGTTCTGTTGGTCAGGAATCTGGGCACAGCTTAGCTGGGTACCTCTGGCTTTGGGTCTCTCATGAGACTGTAATCAAGCCGTGGGCCAAGACTGCAGTCATCTTAAGGCTCAACTTCAAGTTCACTTGCATACCCTTGGTTCCTGACTGCTGGGGCTGCCATAACAAAATACCACAGACTGGGTGGCTTACACCACAGGAATTGATTTTCTCACAGTTCTGGAACCTGGAAGTCCAAGATTAAGGGGCCGGCAGGGTTGCTGTCTCCTGAGGCCTCTATCCTTGGCTTGCAGATGGCCGCCTTCTTGCTGTGTCCTCATGTGGCCTTTTCTCTGTGCCTGTGCATCCCTGGGATCTCTTCCCGTTCTTATAAGGACACCAGTTCTACTGGATTAGACCCCACCCTCATGTCCTCATTAACTTAATTACCTCTTTGAAGGCCCTATCTCCAAATGTAGTCACATTGGGGCCTAGGGCTTCAACGTATGGATTTTGGGGGAACACAACTCGGGCCGTAGTAGTTTTTCACACAGGCCTCTCTATGAACTGCCTGAGTGTTCTCATGACAGAGGAGCTGGTGATCCATGGAAGAATCTGAAAGCACTCCCAAAAGTCCTTGTATAACCGAATCTTGGAAATGACCTTTATCACATTGGCTTCCATCACTTCTGCTGTATTCTATTCGTAAGAACAGAGTCACTCAGTCCAGCTTGTACTCAAGGAGGGGAAATACCGTAAGGGGATGTGTTCCATGAGGAGAGATCACTGGGGGCCATCCTAGAGGTCGCCTATCACAGCCATTCATTCACAAAATGCAAATTTACTGAGTGCCTACTGCGTACCCCTGGTGATACAACAGCAAGTAAGGCAGACACAATTCTGTATCTCCCAGAGCTTGCATTCTGGTAGGGGAGATAGGCTACATACATACTGACAGAGCAGGAGCACCGTCATCTCAGATAAACACTGCCACTTTAAGTTCCAGCTCCCTTACTAGCCTTATGCATTTCAAGGAAATCTCTTCTAACAACAAGCAACCAGAAAAAGCAGACAGTAAAACAGAGATAAGATAGCTCGGGCACAGAGGGAGGTGGGGGGAAAGTCTGTTGGGTAACTGCCAAACTTCACCCTCATACAATGGGCCCGAGTAAAACAGTGGGCCTTAATAAGCACATTCCTTTCCCTTCAGGATGCCCTAAGATAGAGAAACTAAAAGCAGACTCAGGGGTATGCCTGCAACTGCAGAAAGATGTATGAGAACAGACACAAAACTCTCCTTCCCAGAGAAGCACAACAAAGAGACACAGAAGCAGTCCAAGCCTCTGACAAACTCTCCCACCCTGAATCCTTAAAATCTCTTAGTCTGTAAGAGAGTGGGCTCTGACCTAACTCGGCCAGAAGCCACTCTCAGGTTTGCTTTCTCTAAAATAAACCTGTCCTTGACTGTTGAGCCACCTTTCATGTTTCTTTCCTCTTTCTTTAATTCTTAACACATACCAGGTGCCAGATTTATCTAGATAAATAAATAAAGATATAAATATAGATCTCTGTGTATTTAGGTTCAGGTAGTGATCGGTGCTCTGGAGGAATACAGGGCAGGATGGAAGACGGCGTAATGGAGAAAAAGTTGTGTCTATTGAAACAGCCACTGACAGCTTCTCTGATGGGGCCACAGAACCCTGCAGTAAGGGAGGGGAGGGCAGATACCTGGAGGGAAGAAGAGCTTGTGCTGCTTTGTTGTTAGAACAAATCAAAATCACATGCTTGAAGGTGCCTTGTATACGGACAAGTGTTATGCAACTGTAAGGTGGTCGCGTTATTATTGTTGACAGTTTTCGTTGCCCGCCCATCCCATACACCCTTATCCAGTCTGCCTCATTAAGGGATTAGCTGATCAATGCTTAGAAGGTTATTTGTCCAGAGTAATTGTGTTTTTTTCCCTCATGTAGAGGGAATATCTTTGTTGTTTCTTCTGATTATATAGTGATACATGCTCATTGTAAGCAAAATTCAAACAATACAGGCAATTAAAGTTTCAAAGGAGATGCTTGCAACTGAGAAAGATCTGACTAAACAAGAGAATTAAAATGTATCACAAGCCATGTCCTGGAGGCTGCTTTGGGTGAAATATCTCAGGTGCCTGTCATCCTCTTGGTTATCCCAGTGGGGAAGGTGGTGCAGGGACTGGCCCAGGCCACAGTGCTGGAATTCAGACCCGGGTGGACTCCACCCAAGTACCTGCTGCTTTCTCTACATTGTGCTGCCCTCCATGGATGGATATTCACAGATCAGGGCATGGGCGAAATGTTTTCAGCTTGCAGATAAGCAAGGGACTTGTCAGCGCCCCTCAGCATTGATCTTCTGCCTTCAGCTGGTCCCTGCGTTTTGGGAAAGGAGATTGGAGGAAATGGCAATAGGACATTTAGGTTTTACACCTGTTTTCTGGCTCAGATGGCCTAGTGGGTATTATCCCTGTTACGATGTTTTCTGTTACTGTTCATAGAAAAAGACAGAAGTAAAGTCTCCTAGTGAGGTTGAGGTGCTCACACTACTGGATAAGTGATCTCATCATTAAACTACAAGACCTTCTAATAGGGAACAAGAGCTTGACTTTACCAAATCACCTGGAGTATAAGCCACAGACTCCTTTCTTTTGAAATAATAATGGCTATTAGTTATTTTTATTTTTATTTTTATTTTTTTTTGAGACGGAGTCTCGCTCTGTCGCCCAGGCTGGAGTGCAGTGGCGCGATCTCGGCTCACTGCAAGCTCCGCCTCCCGGGTTCACGCCATTCTCCTGCCTCAGCCTCTCCGAGTAGCTGGGACTACAGGCGCCCGCCACCACGCCCGGCTAATTTTTTTTGTATTTTTAGTAGAGACGGGGTTTCACCGTGGTCTCGATCTCCTGACCTCGTGATCCGCCCGCCTCGGCCTCCCAAAGTGCTGGGATTACAAGCGTGAGCCACTGCGCCCGGCCGGCTATTAGTTATTGACCCTATACTGTGTATCAGGCACCATTCTAAACACTTTAAAATAATTAATTAAATCACAAAAACTTAGAAGTAAAATTTCAACCTTATAGGGTAGATGTACATTTAACTTATTAAGAAACTGCCAAACAGTTCTCCGAAGTTGGTTACAACCATTTTACATTCTTACCAATAAGTACGAGAGTTCTGGTTCTCAACATCCCCTTCGATGGTGTCTATCTTTTCCATTAAGTGATGTGTTTTTCATTTTATCAATTTAAGCAGGTATGTAGTGGTATTTTATCATGGTTTAAATTTCTCTGAAGATTAATGATGTTGAGTATTTTCTCGTGCTCATTACTTGTGTAATTCCTTTAAAAATCTTTCTGATAGTTATTAATAAATAATTTAAGACTGAATTTTCCTCCAAGTATGGGTTTAGCCATATCCCAAAGAATTTGAAAAGAAGTAATCTAATTTTTGTTAGCCCTAAATAATTTTATCTTTTTTGTTTTTTTTCTTTTTAGAGACCAAGGTCTTGCTCTTTCACTTAGGCTGGAGTGCAGTAGTGTGATTATAGCTCACTGCAGCCTTGAACTTCTAGGCTCAAGCTATCCTTACACCTCAATCTACCGGGCACCTGGGACCACAGGCATGCACCACCACATCTGGCTAATTTTTTTATTTTTATTTTTTTTAGAGATGGGATCTTACTCTGTTGCCCAGGCTGATCTAAAACTCCTGAGCCCAAGTGATCCTCCCACCTTATCCTCCCAAGTAGCTGGGATTACAGGCTTGAGCCACTGTGCCTGACAATTTTGTCATTTTATTTCTAATAATTAAAAAAATTCCTGAGTTATTTAAAGGATAATTTTCAGGTTTCCCCAATGATTAAAATTTTTTGTTTGCTTATCTGTTAATTATTAGCTTCTGAATTTGTATAATTATAGTCAATTAGCATGACCTGTAAAATACTAACTTTTTAGAAAATAACATATGTAGTTAAGTACATGGTCCCTATTTTTAAGTCTTCTATGGGAATAAAGAATATATTTTCTGGGGCCTGGTGCGGTGGCTCACGCCGGTAATCCCAGCACTTTGGGAGGCCAAGGAAGGCAGATCACGTCAGGAGATTGAGACCATCCAGGCTAACATGGTGAAACCCCGTCTCTACTAAAAATACAAAAAAATTAGCTGGGTGTGGTGGCGGGCACCTGTAGTCCCAGCTACTTGGGAGGCTGAGGCAGGAGAATGGTGTGAACCTGGGAGGTGGAGCTTGCAGTGAGCCAAGATCGCGCCACTGCACTCCAGCCTGGGCGACAGAGCAAGACTATCTCAAAAAAAAAAAAAAAAAAAGAATATATTTTCCTCTTTAGTGTACATGGTTCTCTTTCTACATATCTATTAAATCAGGATTGATAATTATGTTGCCAAAATGATGTCTATACTTGTTCCTTCTTTTGTCTGTTTAATCTACAGAATTTGAAGAGTGATGTTTTGGATTCTCACTGTGCTTTTTTTTTTTAATTGAATTTGCCTTGCATTTCTAAGAGCCTTTGCGTTGTAGATTGTTCACTGCATGCATTTTTCATGACTATAGCTACTTCTTCGTGGAGTGCCCTTTTATCATGAAGAATATCCTTCCTTTAAACTGTTTAAATTTTTGGCCTAACATTCTATTCTTAGCCCTTAATATCTCTATCCGTGTTTCCTTTTGTTTGCTTTTGTCTGATACATGTTTGCTTATCCAATTGTTTTCACCTTCCCTGTGTCATTTTGTTTTAGGTCCATCTCTTATAAATTGCATTTAATTGGATTTTTGTTTTTCCAACCCATCCCCAAGGACCTGTATCATTTCATAGTGGAATTTAACCCTCTCACATGAATGTGGCATCCGGGAGGTTTGGTCTCACTCCTGCCCTTTAATTTTATGCTTTCTGTTTATTACACTTTCTACTGGTTCCCTCATTTCTGCTTTACTTATTTTTGTTAGGTTGATAAAGTTTATTCGTTTTTCTTCTTCTCCAGTGAATTAGAAGTTCTAATATAAATTCATATTCTACTGTGTTTACATTTAATATACATAGCTAAACATATATCTCCAACAATTACACAAGTGAAATAGTGATCACGTCCCTCCAGTTTTGCCAAAATAATTTGGAATTTTAATTGTATGTTAACTTTTTTCTTAGAGCATGCCTCTTATAGTTTAAGAATCCGTTTAAACTTCTATTGCAATTTCATGTCCCACTTCTATCATTTAGATTTAATTATTAATAAATGTTTATTCGATTGAATTATATGTGGGCATTTTTGGTCTCTTTGTTTATGTTTGAGGACAGGGACCATTAAAAAAAAGGTTTTCTATATTCTCCCGTAGCCTTACACATGGTAAGCAATTCACCACTATGATGTTGAGGACACAATTTTGGCCCTCAAGTTTGACCTATTTTTGCCCCAACTTTGCCCCTTGTTAGTCACCTGAGCTTAACTAACATTACTGACCATCGGCTTCCTTAACTCTGAGATGGGTATTATAACGTTTTGGTGCCGCAAAAGAAATAGCACTTGAATGTAAAATTTTCTAATTCTCAGCAAGGCAATGTACTTCTATAGAAAGGTGAGTCCTTACAGATGGAGCAATGGTGAGCGCACACCTGGACAAGGGAGGGAAAGGTGTTCTTATCCCTGATGCGCTGTGGCCCCTGCTGCTGTGTTGTTCACCTGTTGGCTAGGGTTAGGCCGCACAGGCTAAAGTAATTCTGATTGGCTAATTTAAAGAGCATGACGGGGGCGAGTGGTTTGGCGGGAAAAAATGGTTATGCAGTGAGAAGGATGAGTCAGGGCACAGCAGGTGGCAGGTAATTAGAATGTCAGGGTGGAGCAGGTAATCGGAATGAGTCAGGTTGGAGCAGGTGATTGAAATGAGGGTGGAGCAGGTAATAGAAAAAGGTTGCTTTATGATGAAGTTTAAAAGTAGAAGGCAAAGAATTGAATATACTGACATATTGAGTCTTTGAAAAGAAATTTAGAACTCATATCTAACGGCATAACTTGGCAGGCTAGTTAATGAAGTTAAGAAGATCAAATCTGCAAGAATTCTGAGAATCAGCTTGTGCAGCTGAAACTGCATTTGCAAAATAATGACTGAGACAGTGAAAGAGATCTCACTTAACTGACTCCATCTTGCTTCTAACCTTTAAGCTGTGCTGTACCTTCTTGGGTGTAGGCTGAACTAACTTAGGGAGGAACTTAGTTTCTAGTTTAAAACAAAGACGGTGGCAGCCCTTTCCCAAAACAAACCTCCTTCTTGCCTGGGCGCTAGACTGCCTTTGTAGGACTAATAAATTAGCCACAAGATTATAAATTATGGTTTAGGAATCATGTGGCTGGAGGCTACAAGATTCTGAGCCTCCCTAAACTGTTCCTAAGATCACTGCTTGAGATATTTTGCAGACCCTGCACTTGATGGATCAGCTGACACCACCCAGATTGATAAACTGGCTCATCTGATCTTGTGGCCGCCACCCAGGAACTGACTCAGCACAAGAGGACAGCTTCAGCTTCCTATAATTTCATCTCCTACCTAACCAATCAGCACTCCTGGCTCACTGGCTTTCCCCTACCCGCCAAGTTGTCCTTAAAAACTCTGATCCTTTGAGTAATAATAAAACTCTGGTCTCCCACACAGCAGGCTCTGCAGTGAATTACTCTTCCTCTATTGCAATTCCCCTGTCTTGATAGATCAGCTGTGTCTAGGCAGCGGTATCAGCTATGTCTAGGCAGCGGGCAAGGTGAACCCACTGGGCAGTTACGCAGCTGCTGGATGAACAAATAAATGCGTGGAAAAAGAAGAAAAACCGAGAGTCAAAGCTTACAGACTCTGCGATGTGTCCTGGATGCTAAGACTACCTCCTGGAGTTTTTGCTACCTTTGCTTTTCAGCTGAAAGTGTTTTGGGTGAGCTCAGCCAAGAGGTGGCTGCAGATTGTAGGTGGAGATGCTGGGGAGTGTGTGGGGTTTTGCGATTTTCCAAGCTCTAGATGTACAGCCAGGGGAGCCCCTATGCAAGACTCAGCCTGCTCGCCACGTGGGGCGCTGTGCAGTCATGATACTTACCACCAGTCAACCCCGTAGGGAGCCTCAGAAGGGTGAGTTGGACTTGGTAAGGGCATGCTTGGCTTCCAGGGAGTTGGTTTGCGCAGTCGGATTGATTTCTGCTCCCCTGTGACCAGAGGACAGCGGTGCTTATCTTTGTCCCCTCTCCACCCTTTGTTTGCCTGACCGCTTGGCTCCCTTTTTAATACTTTAAAATTTTAAGGTTTTCCTTTATTAAATATCACAGAATTTTTTTTTCGTTTTTTCTTCTTTTTTTAAATCTGGGAGCTTACCACCCAAGCTGGCCCAGCCTGATGTTTTTTTTTTTTTTTCTTTAAAATGAACTCTGCTTTTTTTTTTTTTTTTTTTTTATTATACTTTAGGGTTTTAGGGTACATGTGCACAATGTGCAGGTTTGTTACATATGTATCCATGTGCCATGTTGATTTCCTGCAGATGTTTTTTTTTTTGCTTTGTATTTTCACAAGGATGAGATAAGTCCCCATGATCTCTCCTGGGTTTAACTCGAGTAACTCTCGACAATTGCTTTGCTTCCTTTCTCTGGCATTTCTGCCAAAGCGTTTCTGAATGTTCAAGGCCTGAGTGAGGTTGAGCTAGATTTGCTCTTAAATGTGCCTCATCCAAGGCTTCCCTTCACACCCATGCTGGGCTTGGTACCAAGCGGTGGTCCATCCTTTGCCCTGAGATCCTTTCCCTACTTTAACTTTTTAGTTTGAATTTTCAGGAAAGTTATAAAGGTAGTGCAGAATTCCCAAATGCCGTTCATCCAGCTTGCCTTGCTGTTCACCATTTTTGGTACAATACTATTAATTACAGACTTCAGAATTCACCAGCTTTTCCACGAATGTCTTTTTTTTCTGTTCCAGGAACCGATCTGGGATCCCACGTTGTGTGTAGTTGTCAGAGGTCCTTAGCTTCCTCTCATCTGTGACAGTGTCTCCCATTTTAATATATGGGAACACAAGCTTTACTGCATTTGCAAAGGAGGAAGAGCAATGTATTAATTACTTTCTGCCTTCTCAGCAGAAGTCTGCTCTTGTCTAAGCCATTTTTCTGGTAGCAGCATCAACACTCTCAGAAGTGTTTTTTTTTTGAGACAGAGTCTCACTCTGTTGCCCAGGCTGGAGTGCAGTGGCACGATCTTAGCTCACTGCAAGCTCTGCCTCCTGGGTTCACACCATTCTCCTGCCTCAGCCTGCCGAGTAGCTGGGACTACAGGTGTGCACCACCACGCCTGGCTAATTTTTTTTTTTTTGTATTTTTAGCAGAGGTGGGATTTTGCCATGTTGGTCTGGCTGGTCTTGAACTCATGACCTCAGTTGATCCACCTGCCTTGGCCTCTCAAAGTACTGGGATTACAGGTATGAGCCACCATGCCTGGCCTTAGAAGCTTTTTATAAATCAGTTGGGGCAATGAATTTTCTTCCCCATCCAGAGGTTTGACTAGGTGATATGTAACTTTTTTTTTATTTCCATAGGTTATTGGGGAACAGGTGGTGTTTGGTTACTTGAGTAAGTTCTTTAGGGGTGATTGTGAGATTTTGCTGCACCCATCACCTGGGCAGTATATGCTGCACCCTATTTGTAGACTTTCATCTGCATGACCCTGACTTAGTATATAAACAAGGAGTGCATGGAATCAACAGGTTAATGATGCCCCTGGGTAATGTCATATATGGTTGTGCCCACATTCCTTATAGGCACATAGCTGGCTAGAATTTGCAAAAACTAGCATTTATTATTTTTTTTTGGCAAGGGCCACCCCTCTAGCACCTGGAAGCACATATTGTACCCCATCCCCACACCCCTGCTCGCCTCTTGTTCCTTATTTTTGCCTCTGTGGGGATGCAAATTCTAAATTAGAGCACTAGCAGTGGCAGTCCAGATGTCACAACTCAAAAGACCAAGAACAGACAGAGCCATCTTTATCTGAGTGTGACACCCGGGTGTGTCTCAGCCGAAGGAACCGCCAGACTCCCCCACATCAGAATACTGGGAAGTCTGGTTACAGTGAATATTGAGGACCCCTTCAGGGATGGGAGGATACAGCAAAGGATCACAGGAGCCTGGGAGGGAGCTGGAGAAGGGGAAAGGTATGAGCAATACTCTTCTTCCCATTCAGATCCAATGTGTGTGGACAGGTGTCTCGAGGCTGGCTGAACTACCCCTTTCTCTATGGTTCTCTGCCTCCCCTAAGGGCATTTCTGGCTGGCTGCTCAGGAAAGGGAGGCCCTAGAGTAGGTGAATGACCTGATTTTCCAGACCCCAGAAAGATCTCTGGGACTGCACGGGGGCCTGACTTGCTGTTTGGAAAGGGTGGCAATGCTTCTGGATAGTGGGAGATCATTAGTATTTTAGTGGAAGAGTCGCTGATGGGCTGCAGAGTCCTTTGTTTGTCCTGGCTCTACCACCAACATGTGGTGCGGTTCTCGTAACCTACCATTTTTTCTTTCCTTGTCTGTAAAAAAAAGGGGAGAGGGGGAGGCTAGATGAGATAATTCCAAGATTCCTTCAAACTCTAGCACATTAGGATTCTTATTTAGCTCTGTCACACCCAAGGTAACTTGACTTACCCCTCATTAGAGGACTCACTCTTTTCCTCGTGTGCCGTGATGTGAAAACTCTTGGAAGACTCGTGGTGCTGGCACGATGCCTTGGGGCCCTCTGGCATCCATGTCTCATTCCTAACAGTGCCTTGGTGTCCTTTGGGATAATTACCTTTTGTCCACTGTCTTTAGGACCGCTCCTGCAGTAGGACCATTTCTGTTCTTCCTGTCTCCAGGAAGTGTCTGTGCCCCCTAGCAGCATCCAGGCCTGGGTCCCAGCCTTCCAGTGGATTTCCAGAGCCTCTCCTTCCCTGATATCCCTTTTTGCTTAAGTTAGGCAAAATCACTTTCTGTTGTTTGCGACCCCATTGTGGTAAGAAATGTGCTCTGTGTTTCAGAAATTTCTGGAAGTGCTGGGAAATGCAGGCCATGCCACCCAGTGACATTCAGGCTCTGCAGTGAAGAGACCTAAGCCAAATTGGATGTGACATGTAGTGGCTCCTTTGCTTATTGGTGTCCTTGGATAGGTCTCCCAAACTCCCTAAGCCTGTTTTCTTTTCTATAAAATGGAGATAATAACGAGCCACACAGAATGGCCATAAAGAATGAAGAAACATACACACGGTCAGTTCTCAATCAACACTGGCTTTGATTGTGATTACAATAACGAAAGCTTGGATAATAGTGCTGTGTTGGATCTCATCTGTCTCTGGGGTCCCCAAATAAGGAACAGAGACTGTGGATAATAATAATGATGATGACAACAAAAACATGGCACACTTATATAGTACTAAGTATATCCCAGGTACTGTCCTAAGTGCTTTATATATTAACTCACTCAATCCTCACAACCTCCTTATGTGGTAATGTGCTCTTACTACCCCTGCTTAACAAATGAGGCATTGAGGCATAGGGTGGTTAACTTGCTCAAGGCTTCCAGAAGTTATTGGTCTGCTCTGATGTTTTCTGACAGAGAGAAGGCTGAGCAGACAGGCCAAAATCACACATACACTGCAGAATTCATGTGCTTATGTGCTTTCTCTGCATGCCTTTCCTGGCCTTGGGGAGGGCCTCGTTGCTGCAGTGGGGAAGGGAGATGCTTCATCTGGCATGACTCATAGCCAAGCCTGTGTTCCTGGATTTGTTCAGAAGTGAGATTCTATTGTGTTTATTGCAAACAGACAGGCAGCTCCGTTTCCTGTTGGTTCTGGTTCCTTCCTATTAAATTACTGAACTGTGAGGACTGCGGAGGGCGGGCAGGAAGGGAGATGAAGCAGGGTTAAGAGGATTCTGTTTTCAGCAAGTAATGAATTCCACAGCAGCTTTTCCCACTTAGTCCGGATGCAGCCATGTGATGTGAAGATGGGCTTAATTGCTTCGTGTTGGTGGCAGAGCTCTGAAGATGAGGACTGGCTTTCCTACTGGAGAGCTGGCCTGTGGACCAGGCATCTATTGCTGAGGCCAGATGAAAATGGGCCAGGGCCTCTGGCCACACGCTGCCACAGCCGAGAGCGATGGAGCAAAGCCATGCAGTGTCAGCTTAGGTTTGAGGAAGGGCTCAGGTCAAAGAGCTGCAGGGACTCCCCGTCACTGAGTTCCTCGCCATCAACACAACTACAGAGCAGAGCAGGAGCGACCACACATCCAGAGCCCACTGTGGAAGAGACACAGCATCAGGCCCTTTCAACACTTAGTTAATCCTCATGTTGGTCCCATGCAATTATTTTATTTTCCTACTTTATACACAGGAAGTCGAAGCTTGGAGAGATTCTGTGAATTGGTGAAAGACACATAGCAAAGCCAGGATTCAGATTCAGACCTGCTTGATTCCAAGGTCATTCCAGAAATCTCCCCTTTGCTCTGGACCCTGTGACATAACAGCTGGGTCCTTTCTGCTCAGATTTCCATGCCTGACAACCATTTAAATGGAATACAAGAATGCAGGTAACTGAAGAAACCCAAGGAGAGAGGTGAATGCCTTTGTTTTGGGTGTGGTTGTTAAAGAGGAGGTGGTGGTTGATATGAGGGGGCATTTGTCTCAAGCAAAAGAAGCCTGTACTGAAGACAGAGTGCCTGGGCTGGAGAAGTCCAAGCAGGTTGGAGGCCCTAAGGAATCAGCTAGGTTAGTTGTTCTCAACTGTGGGGGATTTGGTAATGTCTGGAAACATTTTTGGTTGTCATGGTGGGTGTGGGTGTGTGCTACTAGCCTCTGGTGGGTCAAGGCCAGACTCTAAATATGCATAGGATAGCTTCCCACAATATAGAATCATCTAACCTGAAATGTCAGTGGTGCTGAGATTGAGAAAGTCTGATCTTCCATATTTGCAGATATGGAAACAGGGTTCCTAAGAGTTGGATGCCCACCCCTAAGTCACACAGCTCAAGTGAGGTAGAGATGACACCAGAGTGGAGGTTTGCAGCACCCCAGGTGTGTAAGTCTGTTTTCTGTTGCTTACAACAGAATACCTGAAGCTGAGTAACTTGTAAAGAAAAGGAATTTATTTATTACAGTTACGGAGGCTGATAAGTGTAAGGTCAAGGGCTGCATCTGGTGAGGGCCTTCTTGCTGGTGGTGACTTTCTGTGGAGTCCTGAGGTAACACAAGGCATTACATGGTGAGGGGGCTGAGTGTGCTAATTCAGCTTTCTCTTCCTCTTCTTATAAAGCCACCAGTCCCACTCCCACGATAACCATGACTCTAGGAATTCACTCATCCATTCATGAGAGCAGAGCCCTCAGGACCCAGGCACCTCTTAAAAGCCCCATCTCTCAATACTGCCACCCTGGGGATTAAGTTTCAACATATGTTTTGGAGGGGACAAAGATTCAAACCATCACACCAGCTGAGTGATATTTACACCATGCAAAGTGGCCTCAGTCAAGTAATGCAGGAATGGATTTTCTGATAGACGGGCGTGGTCCAGGGCAGCTCAGCTCAAGTTGCCCAGGCTGGGGAAGGGCCAGGCCTCTCTCCTTGAGGAAGAGGTGGTTCTGGTCTGCTTATGTGTGCATGGGGCCCAGGGCCCAGAGGAGGAAGGGGCACTGTGGGGACTCCTTGGAGCCAGCATGAGCTGGGAGCTGAGAGAGACAGGCAGGAGGTCTCGGCCAACTCTTCTCTCCTAACCCTGAGCTTCTACTTCTGCTGCTGGGCCTGCCATGGCCTTCATGCCCATCCAATGGGAAGCATAGGAACAATAGCTCCTGACTCCTGAATAACACTTGATAGCACTGTTTTATATTCTGTCTCTTCATTGACTGTGTGAGCTTCTCTACAACTTGATGAGGTTAGTTAGGTGGGCAGCTAGGGGGTGTAGCTATTCCCATTTTAAAGACCATGGAATGAAGCTCAGGAGGTTAACCACCTGACCACACATTGTGCCAGAGGCCCAGGTGAACCAGCAGCCCTGCCCTCTGATCCACGTCTGGCATTCTTTCATCTACTCTTCCAAATGAGAGTGAGAGCTCTTTCGGTTTGAGTACTGTGCTAGGTGTTGCCTCTTTCAAATCACTTCTCTGTATTCCTGCCATGTACCCTGTTTCTCAAGGGTGTGAATATCTCAGTTTTTACTTTCCAACTAACATATGTGTTCTGTGTTTAATTTTCGCTTAGATAACTGAACCTGCCACTGTGAGGCATGATGCCATAGCAGGGATGTGGTGTTGACTGGGGCATAGTACTTCATCTCTGCATGATCACTATAGTAGGAGAGGGAGAAAGAAAAGACAGTGATTGAAGAGTAAACATAGGGTGCCATTGACATACCCCATTCAGGTCTCAGAGAGCTTCTGAACCTGCATAAACCACTGATCTCACTTTACTGCTTTATAATTTGCATTGTGTAACTCTGTTTCCAGGAGACCGCAGGCTTCTTCAGAGTAGAGGGCATTTCTTTTCACTTTTGTCTCTCCTACCCTTAGAAGGTGCTTGGCACATTCTTGGCCCTTTCCTGGATCTGTCACATTCTCAAGAGGCAATTTGTAGCTATCTCTATCAGTAGGATAGCTGACCCCATCTTCATCAGTAGGATAGCTGACTCCAAGTAGGTCTCTGCTGGAAACCCTCTGACAGAGGTGGGGGCTGTCCCATTCCCCTGAACCCTGAGTGTCAGGGGCAGAATCCCAAAGGCCTGGTCATGCCACCTTGGGACAGTCTGGGGTGGGCCACTCTTTGGGAGCCGGCTCACAGTTCCCATGCTGTCTCCAGCAACTGTTCTTTGACACACATATGAGGACAACATTTCTCCTATCTGTTGGAACACAGTCAACATTTAGTGTCGAGTCCCCATTTCCCTCTGCATTTCTAGCTACCTGTTTGAATGTTGTTAGGCAGCCAGCCACAGGGACTGAGGCATTTGAAGCTCTGAGGCAGTTGCTGGCTTCTGAAGCAGAGAGTGGGAGACTGACTGTCAGTTCCCGCTCCTCTGCTTCAGGGCCCTGCCAGTATTGTAATAACATCTCCAGAACGTGTCTAACCACACGTTACAATTATCTTCTCCAGGCCCTGCATTGCATTTCCTTAAAATCTCCCCAGAGCCTGATAGCACGCAGCTTCTACCAGGGAGTCCATTGTACCCCTAATTTCTTTGCTGCGTCAGCCAGTCTCCTTGGGCTTCTGCCTCAGCAGGTGGGCTGGGTGAGGATTTTCCATCAGTCCAAGCATGTCTTTCAACAAAGACTTCAACCTTAAAGAAATCCTGTGTCTCTAGGTGCTGATTCTTCTGAGCAATTTTCAGAGGCCTCCTTTGCCTGCTTTCACCCAAGGGAAATTTCTGGCCCTCAGACCATGCGTACTTGGCTCTCTGACAGTGTACCTGCACCCACCACCCTTGTGGTGAGATTCATCTCAAATGAGTTTTAGAACTTCCTTCTGACTCTTGTGAGATCTTCCTAAGGAGATTTTCCAAACTGTTAGGAGAAAAGGGAGGTGGGTAAACAGTAAGTCTGAGCATGGGAGAGGGACACATGATACCGTTGAAGATAGGGATATGCCATAGGGACATCCCTCCCAATCCCCCCACGATATAAGCTAAATATGGGGCTCCTGGAGTTGGTTGACTGAGCTGAGGCTTCTGGGCACTGAAATAACATTATTTAATGACAGTGTTAGGAAGAAACTCTTCTGAAGGCAGTGAAACAGGAGGGATGTCTCAACAGGAAGAGTTAGAAATTCACCCTTTATTATTTTCTTCTTTTTATTTTTTAAAAATCAGTTTTCTTAGGTTGAAAGAAATTCACCCTTTATCAATAATTATTTATAGTTCCTCTGGAGTGAGAGAGGAAGTTGTTACCCACGCAGTGCTCTGTGGAATCATCTGAGCCACCACTTCCGACTCGGGGACACCATCTGGGGAAGTATCTGGATGCTTCGGCTGAACAATGTGTTTTGGGGTCTTTAATATGTCACCTTAAGGATGAGGCCTAGAGAACATGGCCTTTTGTTGAACAGTTTGTAAGCTCTCAAATGTGAGTAAATGTGAGGAGGGTCTTGGGAGATATAGAAAGCTCAAGAAACCTAGCTGGAGTCTCTAGACCATTGAGAAAAGTGGTGAGGAGAAATTCCCATTGTGGGGGATGGGAATGGTGGTGCAGGAGGATTTTTGAGAATGGGGATAGAGAGCCTAGAAATAAGGCCACACACCCATGGCCATCTGATCTTCGACAAAGCAAGCAATGAGTAATGGACTCCTTGTTCAATAAATGGTGCTGGGTTGACTGATTAGCCATATGCAGAAGATTGAAACTGGACTCCTTCCTCACACCATATACAGAAATCAACTCGAGATGGATTAAAGACCTAAATGTAAGACCCAGAACTATAAAAACTCTGGAAGACAACCTAGGCAATACCACCCTGGATATAGGAACGGGCAAAGATTTCATGATGAAGACACTAAAAGCAATTGCAGCAAAAGCAAAAATTGACAAATGTGATCTGATTAAACCTAAGAGCTTCTGCACAGCAAAAGAAATTATCAACAGAGTAAACAACCTACAGAATAGGAGAAAATATTTGCAAACTAAGCAACTAACAAAGGTCTCATATCCAACATCTATAAGGAACTTAAACAAATTTACAAGAAATAACTAACAATTCCAACAAAAAGTGGGCAAAGTACATGAACAGACACTTTGCTAAAGAAGACATACATGTGGCCAACAAGCAAATGAAAAAAAGCTCAATATCATGATCATTAGAGAAATGCAAATCAAAACCACAATGAGATATATCATCTCACACCAGTCAGAATGGCTATTATTAAAAAGTCAAAAAATAACAGATGGCTGGTAAAGTTGCAGAGAAAAGGGAATACTTATGCACTGTTAGTAGGAGTTTAAATTAGTTCAACCATTGTGGAAAGCAGCGTGGTGATTCCTCGAAGAGCTAAAAACAGGACTACTATTTGACCCAGCAAACCCATTACTGGGTATATACCCAGAGGAATAGAAATCATTCTACCATAAAAACATATGCAACAAACGTTCATTGCAGCACTATTCAAAATAGCAAAGACATGGAATCAACCTAAATGCCCATCAATGACAGATTGGATAAAAAATGTGGTACATAGGTCCCATGGAATACTATGCAGCCATAAGAAAGAATAAGATCATGTCTTTTGCAGGAACATGATGGAGCTGGAGGCCATTATCCTTAGCAAACTAATGCAGAAACAGAAAACTAAATAGTGCATGTTCTTACTCATAAGAGGGAGCTAAATGAGGAGACATCATGGATACAAAGAGGGGAACAACAGACACTGGGACCTCTTTGAGGGTGGAGGGTAGGAGGAAGGAGAGGAGCAGAAAAACATATTAATCTTGTTGTGCAGATTATTTTGTCACCCAGTTACTAAACCTGGTACTGTTGGGTACCCTACCACTGCTTTATCAACTAAGTTTCTGTAATAGTTTAAATCCTTTGTTGTCATTACAACAATGTTCATGGCATCTTTACCAGGAGTAGATCTCAAGAAACCACTTTTTTTGCTTATCCATAGGAAGCAACTCCTCGTCTATTCAAATTTGATCACAAGATTGCAGCAATCTGGTCACATCTTCAGGTTCACTCTAAGTCAAGTTCTCTTGCTGTTTCTACCACATCCACAGTTACTTCCTTCACTGAAATTTTGAACCTGTCAAAATTTGGTACCTTACTGTTGTGTACCAGGTTTAGTACCTGGGTGACAAAATAATCTGTACAACAGACCCCCGTGATACCAGTTAACCTAGGTAACAAACCTGCACATGTACTCCTGATCCTGAAATAAAAATAAAAAAAGAATTGGAATTTTTAGGTTATAAGTCCTTTTTCTGTGAAATAAGTCCCCAGCCATTGCATCAAATAGTAAATCCTTCTAGCAGTGTGGGAGTGATTTGGGCAAAATCAGAAGAAGCCCACAAAAACTCTGTTGCACGTCATTGTGCTGAACCTCTATTAACCTCAGTAGGGAAGACACCAGGCTCAAGAGGCCAAAGAAGACACTCAGAGCCAGTAAATGAGACATGGGGTCTTATTAGGGGCTTCCACACAAGGGAGACAGTGCAGCGACAGCGGGCTGGACAAGATAACCACAGGGCCCAGTAGCTGCAGGCTGGAGAGCAAAACCGCAACTGCCTGCAAATATCATGCAGTTTATGTAGCATTTCCACTTACTCCCCTCCCTCCAACAACCTTCACCTGGCAACCTTCGTTTAACCCAAAACTCAGGGCCTCAATCCCCTGTACAGCCCGTGTTTCACCAGATGGGCCAGGGACTCAGATGTTTATTGTAGATAAGGAATGAATCTCCAGGTTGGCCACTCTCGGATTCTCTAGCTCAGAACACACATTCAGGTGCATCTGCCATACAGGGTTGTTCTAAGGGTGTGCTTCAATGAAGCGATCAGGTGTGTTTACTGTACACACATTAGGATCAGTGAATGCAGAGGAAAGAAGAGGTGGGGAAGGGAATTCAGAAACAAGACTGAATTTGGTAAGACTAGGGATTCAAAGCCCATGGAGGTAACAAAAATGTATGTCTTTGGGGATTCATAGAAATCTTAGGAAGAGCCTTTGTCTTCTAGGAGGTTGTGGAAGCAACATTGCCATTTTATTTGAATCAGAAAGCTTAGAAAAACCTTATACAGGGGGACTCCCAGGCAAGATGGCCGAATAGGAACAGCTTCAGTCTGCAGCTCTCAGTGAGACCAACGCAGAAGGTGGGTGATTTCTGCATTTCCAGCTGAGGTACCCAGTTCATCTCATTGGGACTGATTAGATAGTGGGTGCAGGCCATGGAGGGTGAGCCAAAGCAGGGTGGAGCGTTGCCTCACCTGGGAAGTGCAAGGAGTCGGGGAACTCCCTCTCCTAGCCAAGGGAAGCCATGAGGGATTGTGCCATGAGGGATGGTGCATTCTAGCCCAGACACTATGCTTTTCCCATGGTCTTCCCAACCTGCAGACCAGGAGATTACCTCCGGTGCCTATGCCACCAGGGCCCTGGGTTTCAAGCACAAAGCTGGGCGGCTGGTTGGGCAGACACCAAGCTAGCCACAGGAGTTTTGTTTAGTACCCCAGTGGTGCCTGGAATGCCAGCAAGACAGAACCGTTCACTCCCCTGGAAAGGGGGCTGAAGCCAGGAAGCCAAGTGCTCTTGCTCAGTGGATCCCACCCCGACGGAGCCCAACAAGCTAAGATCCACTGGCTTGAAACTCTCACTGCCAGCACAGCAGTCTGGAGTCGACCTGGGATGCTCAAGCTTGGTGGGGGGAGGGGTGTCCACCATTTCTGAGGCTTGGGTAGGCAGTTTTCCCCTCAAAGTGTAAACAAAGCAGCTGGAAAGTTTGAACTGGGTGGAACCCACCGCAGCACCGCAAAGCCGCCATAGCCAGACTGCCTTTCTAGACGCCTACTCTCTAGATGCCTCCTCTCTGGGCAGGGTATCTCTGAAAGAAATGCAGCAGCCCCAGTCAGGGGCTTATAGATAAAACTCTCATCTCCCTGGGGCAGAGTATCTGGGGGAAGGGGTGGCTGTGGGCACAGCTTCAGCAGACTTAAATGTTCCTGCCTGCCAGCTCTGAAGAGAGCAGTGGACCTCCCAGTACAGCACTCAAGCTCTGCTAAGGGACAGACTGCCTCCTCAAGTGGATCCCTGACCCCCGTGCCTCCTGATGGGGAGACACCTCCCAGCAGGGGTTGACAGACACCTCATAGGGGAGAGCTCTAGCTGGCATCTGGCAGGTACCCCTTTGGGATGAAGCTTCCAGAGGAAGAAGCAGGCAACAATCTGCTGTTCTGCAGCCTCTGCTGGTGATACTCAGGCAAACAGGCTCTGGAGTGGACCTCCAGCAAACGCCAGAGACCTGCAGCAGGGGAACCTGACAGTTGGAAGGAAAACTAATAAACAGGAAGCAATAGCATCAACATCAACAAAAAGGATGACCACTCAAAAACCCCATCCGAAGGTCACCAACATCAAAGACCAAAGGTAGACAAATCCATGAAGATGAGGAAAAACCAGTGCAAAAATGCTGACACTTCCAAAACCAGAAATCCTCTTCTCCTCCATAGGATCACAACTCGTCGCCAGCAAGAGAACAAAACTGGTTGGAGAATGAGTTTGATGAATTGACAGAAGTAGGCTTCAGAAGGTGGGTAATAACAAACTCCTCCAAGCTAAAGAAGCATGTTCTAACCCAATGCAAAGAAGCTAAGGACTTTGATAAAAGATTACAGGAACTGCTAACTAGAATAACTAGTTTAGAGAAGAACATAAATGACATGATGGAGCTGAAAAACACAGCATGTGAACTTCATGAAGCATAGGCAAATATCAATAGCTGAATTGATCAAGCGGAGGAAAGGATATCAGAGATTGAAGATCAACTTAATGAAATAAAGTGTGAAGACAAGATAAGAGAAAAAAGAATGAAAAGGAGCAAACAAAGCCTCCAAGAAATATGGGACTATGTGAAGAGACCAAACTAACATTTGATTGGTGTACCTGAAAGTGATGGGGAGAATGGAAACAAACTGGAAAACACACTTCAGGATATTATCCAGCAGCACTTCCCCAACCTAGCAAGACAGGCCAACATTCAAATTCAGGAAATACAGAGAATACTGCAAAGATACTGCTTGAGAAGAGCAACCCCAAGGCACATAATCATCAGATTCACCAAGGTTGAAATGGAAGGAAAAAATGTTAAGGGCAGCCAGAGAGAAAGGTTGGGTTACCTGCATAGGGAAGCCCATCAGACTAACAGCATATCTCTCTGCAGAAACCCTACAAGCCAGAAGAGAGTGGGGGCCAATATTCAACATTCATAAAGTAAAGAATTTTCAACCCAGAGTTTCACATCCAGCCAAACTAAGCTTCATAAGTGAAGGAGAAATAAAATCCTTTGCAGACAAGCAAATGCTAAGGGAATTTGTCACCACCAGGCCTGCCTTACAAGAGTTCCTGAAGGAAGCACTAAATATGGAAAAGGAAAACCAGTACCAGCCACTGCAGAAACATACCAAAATGTAAAGACCATCGACACTATGAAGAAACTGCATCAACGAATGGGCAAAATAACCAGCTAGCATCATAATGACAGGATCAAATTCAAACATAATATTAACCTTAAATGTAAATGGGCAAAATGCCCCAATTAAAAGATACAGACTGGCAAATTGGATAAAGAGTCAAGATCCATTGGTGTGCTGTATTCAGGAGACCTATCTCATGTGGAAAGAAACACATAGACTCAAAATAAAGGGATGGAGGAATATTTACCAAGCAAGTGGAAAGCAAAAAAAAAAAAAACAAAAAAAAAACCAGGAGTTGCAATCTTAGTCTCTGATAAAACAGACCTTAAACCAACAAAGATCAAAAAACACAAAGAAGGGCATTACATAATGATAAAGGGATCAATGCAACAAGAAGAGCTAACTACCCTAAATATATATGCACCCAATACAGGAGCACCCAGATTCATAAAGCAAGTTCTTAGAGAACTACAAAGAGACAGACTCCCACACAATAATAGTGGGAGAGTTTAACACTCCACTGCCAATATTAGATCAATGAGACAGAAAATTAACAAGGATATTCAGGACTTGAACTCAGCTTTGGGCCAAGCAGACCTAATAGACATCTACAGAACTCTCCCAAATCAACAGAATATACATTCTTCTCTGCACCACATAGCACTTATTCTAAAATTGACCACATAATTGGAAGTAAAACACCCCTCAGCAAATGCAAAAGAACGGAAATCATAACAGTCTCTCAGACCATAGTGCAATCAAATTAGAACTCAGGATTAAGAAACTCACTCAAGACCGCACAATTACATGGAAACTGAACAACCAGCTACTGAATGACCGCTGGGTAAATAATGAAATTAAGACAGAAATAAATAAGTTCTTTGAAACCAGTGAGAACAAAGACACAATGTACCAGAATCTCTGGGATACAGCTAAAGCAGTGTTTAGAGGGAAATTTATAGCACTAAATGCCCACAGGAGAAAGTGGGAAAGATCTAAAATCAACAGCCTAACATCACAATTAAAAGAACTAGAGAGGCAAGAACAAACAAATTCAAATGCTAGCAGAAGACAAGAAGTAACTAAGATCAGAGCAGAACTGAAGGAGATAGAGACACGAAATCCCTTCAAAAAATCAATGAATCCAGGTTTTGGTTTTTTGAAAAGATTAACAAAATAGACCATTAGCCAGACTAATAAAGAAGAAAAGAGAGAAGAATCAAATAGACACAATAAAAAATTATAAAGGGGATATCACCACTGATCCCACAGAAATACAAACTACCATCAGAGAACACTATAAATAATTCTATGCAAATAAACTAGAAAATCTAGAAGAAATGGATAAATTCCTCAACACATACACCCTCCCAAGACTAAACCAGGAAGAAGTCAAATCCCATAATAGACCAATAACAAATTCTGAAACTGAGGCAGTAATTAATAGCCTATCAACCAAAAAAAAGCCCAGGACCAGAAGGATTCACAGCCGAATTCTACCAGAGGTACAAAGAGAAGCTGGTACCATTCCTTCTGAAACTATTCCAATCAATAGAAAAAGAGGTACTCCTCCCTAACTAATTTTATGAGGCCAGCATCATCCTGATACCAAAATCTGGCAGAGACAGAAAAAAAAAAAATTCAGGCCAATATCCCTGATGAACATTGATGCAAAAATCCTCAATAAAATACTGGCAGACTGAATCCAGCAGCCCATCAAAAAGCTTATCCACCATGATCAAGTTGGCTTCATCTCTGAGATGCAAGTCTGGTTCAACACATGCAAATCAATAAACGTAATCCATTACATAAACAGAACTAATGACAAAAACCACATGATTATCTCAATAGATGCAGAAAAGGCCTTTGATAAAATTCAACACCACTTCATGCTAAAAACTACAATAAACTAGGTATTGATGGAATGTTTCTTAAAATAATAAGAGCTATTTATGACAAACCCACAGCCAATATCATACTGAATGGGCAAAAGCTGGAAGCATTCCCTTTGAAAACCGGTACAAGACAGGGATGCCCTCTCTCACCACTCCTATTCAACATAGTACTGCAAGTTCTGGCCAGGGCAATCAGGCAAGAGAAAGAAATAAAGAGTATTCAAATAGGAAGAGAGGAAGTCAAATCATCTCTGTTTGCAGATGACATGATTGTATGTTTAGAAAACCCCATTGTCTCAGCCCAAAATCTCCTTAAGCTGATAAGCAACTTCAGCAAAGTCTCAGGATACAAAATCAATGTGCAAAATCACAAGCATCCTATAAACCAAGAACAGACAGAGAGTCACATCATGAGTGAACTCCCATTCACAATTGCTACAAAGAGAATAAAATACCTAGGAATATGACTTACAAAGAATGTGAATGACCTCTTCAATGAGAACTACAAACCACTGCTCAAGGAAATAAGAGCGGGCACAAACAAATCGAAAAACATTGCATGCTCATGGATAGGAAGAATCAATATTGTGAAAATGGCCATACTGCCCAAAGTAATTTACAGATTCAATGCTATTCCCATCAAGCTACCATTGAATTTCTTCACAGAATTGGAAAAAACTACTTTAAATTTCATATGGAACCAAAAAAGAGCCTGTATAGCCAAGACAATCCTAACAGAATAAAGCTGGAGGCATCATGCTACCTGACTCCAAACTATACTACAAGGCTACAGTAATCAAAACAGCATGGTACTGGTACCAAAACAGATATATAGACCAATGGAACAGAACAGAGGCCTCAAAAATAACACCACACATCTACAACCATCTGATCTTTGACAAACCTGACAAAAACAAGCAATGAGGAAAGGAGTCCCTATCTAATAAATGGTGTTGGGAAAACTGGCTAGCCATATGCAGAAAACTGAAACTGGACCCCCTTCCTTATACCTTATACAAAAATTAAGATGGATTAAAGATTTAAAGGTAAGACCTAAAACTATAAAAACCCTAGAAGAAATCCTAGGCAGTATCATTCAGGGCATAGGCATGGGCAAAGACTTCATGACTAAAACACCAAAAGCAATTGCAACAAATGCCAAAATTGACAAATGGGATCTAATTAAACTAAAGAGCTTCTGCACAGCAAAAGAAACTAACATCAGAGTGAACAGGCAACCTACAGAATTGGAGAAAATGTTTGCAATCTACCCACCTAACAAAGGGCTAATATCCAGAATCTACAAGGAACTTTAACAAATTTACAAGAAAAAACAACCATCAAAAAGTGGGTGAAGGATATGAACAGACACTTTTCAAAAGAAGACATTTATGTGACCAAAAAAAAAAAAATATGAAGAAAAGCTCATCATCACTGGTCATTAGAGAAATACAAATCAAAACCACAATGAGATACCATCTCACACCAGTTAGAATGGCCATCATTAAAAAGTCAGGGAAAAAGAGATACTGGAGAGGATGTGGAGAAACAGCAACGCTTTTACACTGTTGATGGGAGTGTAAATTAGTTCAACCATTGTGGAAGGCAGTGTGGCAATTCTTCAAGGATCTAGAACCAGAAATGCCATTTGACCCAGCGATCCCATTACTAGGTATATACTCAAAGGATTATAAATCATTCTACTATAAAGATACATGACACATGTTTATTGCAGCACTATTCACAATAGCCAAAACTTGGAACCAACTAAAATGTCCATCAATGATAGGCTGGATAAAGAAAATGTGGCACATATACACCATGGAATACTATGAAGCCATAAAAAAGAATGAGTTCATGTCCTTTGCAGGGACATGGATGAAGCTGGAAACCATCATTCTCAGCAAACTAATACAACAACTATCCCAGATACAGAAAACCAAACACCACATGTTATCTCTCATAAGTGGGAGTTGAACAATGAGAACATATGGACATAGGGAGGGGAACATCACACACTGGGGCCTGTCAGGGGGTGCGGGTAAAGGGGAGGGATAGCATTAGGAGAAATACCTAATGTAGATGACGGGTAGATGGGTGCAGCAAACCACCACGGCACATGTATACCTATGCAACAAATCTGCACATTCTGCACATGTATCCTAGAACTTAAGTATAATTAAAAAAAAAAAAAAAAAGAAAAGAAAACCACAAGCTGCAGGGCACCAGTTCCCCAAGACCAAAGAAAACCTCAAAAGTTGTATTAGCAATTACCAACAAATATGTATTGATCACCTACTGCATCTGCATACCAGACCAGACACTGCCAACTGTCAGAGCCTGGCATAGAGTAAGAGTTCAACCTCTGCAAAGCTAGACTCATGAAGAGGGTGAACCTAAAGTCTACATTTTCACTGAAATTACCATAAGCAGCTAATGGCCAGGCAGAGTCTATACCTTTGAGGCCTTTTTTTTTTTTTTTAAGTCAGTCTCTCTTTCTCCTCTCTCTCTTTCTTGTACTTGCTTTTGGGCGTTTCAAAAAAAAAAAGCAACAAACCTTATGCAACATCCAAGTATGTCTGAATGCACACACACACACACACACAAAAGAAAAAAAAAGTTTAGGAAGTTCACACCTCAAACTGTTTAGCTGCATGTGGGGAATGCTACTTGGTGTGAGTCATCAGGACATTGAGGGGACTGTTTTCTTTTTCCAGTACGTATACTTTAGTATTATTTCAATCAAAAGCACATTAATAAATATATCATTTTATCATTTAAAGACAAAAAAAGATGCAAATGCCCATAATCTCACTGCCCAGATGTAATAACTTTTAACATTTAGTATGCGTTCTTTCTGATTTTTTTCTCTAATTTTAAATTTATTTTTAAATTGACATCTTTCTGATGTTTTTTATCCATATGTAAATACATATACATGTATGTGCAAAAAATATCAAAGTATACTGTGGTGTAGCCTGCTTTTAAAGCTTAATGATATACCTTAGACGTCTTTTCATTTTCTCAGAATACAGATATGTAGCATTTTTTTTTTGAGACAAGTCTTGCTCTGTCACCCAGGCTGGAGGGTGACTGCAAGCCTTAATGAACTCTTGGACTCAAACGATCCTCCCACCTCAGCCTCCCAAGTAACTGTGACTACAGGTGCACGCCACCATGCCTGGCTAATTTTTAAAACTTTTTTTTTTTAGAGATGGTGGGGGGATCTCACTATGTTGCCCAGGCTGGTTTTGAACTGCTGGCCTCAAGCGATCCTCCCACCTTGGCCTCCCAAAGTGCTTGGATTACAGATGTGAGCCACCATACCTGGCCCTATCATCTTTTAATAGCTGCATGATATTCCATTGTATATGTGTCTCTTGGTTTATGTAACCAATTCTCTATTAATGGACATTAAGGCTGTTTCTATTTTTCTTTGCTACTATAAGCAGCATTGCAATGAGTATCCTTATAGATGCATCTTTTCGCATTTTTTAGTCATGTCCATAGAAAACATTCTAAGAGTTGGAATTACTGGATCAAAGAAGAGTTGTGTTAAAAATTTGATACGTAATGTCCTCCAGAAACAATTTCCCCTTCTACCTCCAGCTATCAGCACTCACATATTTTTTGAATGCTTACTGTGTTCTAGACAAATAGGACATTATTTTTGCCCTGAGGGGGTTTACATGCTTCTTGGGTGGCTTGTTAACACATACTCAGATTCCCTATTTATTTAACAAGCTCTTACACAATGCTTAGTACCATGTGCCAGATACTATTCTAAGGAGCTTAAAATATTAAGTCATTTAATCCTCATGACAACCTTATAAGATGGTACTGTTATTATTTCCACTTTACAAATGGAGGAGCTAAGCAAAGGAGTTAAGCAACTTGCTCAAGTTCACACAGGTGACAAGTGGCAGAGCTAGGAGTAAAATCTAAGAAATATCCTGGCTCCAGAATTTGTTCTTAATCCTGTGCTGTGGCTCCTCCTGGCACAACAGGTAATGACGCTCTCAGCACTGAGGTAATAGATTCAGTGACTTGGAAAACCTTTCTATGATGAAAGTGAATAGGGAGATGGGCTTTCTATTGGCCACGCCCATCCTTTCAGGGCTAGGAGGGAAAGACATGATTTTGTGATTTTCAGCTTGAGTACTTAGGAATCTGCCCTTTCCCTTAACTGAAATGGGAAACCCACAAGGGAGGCAGGTTGAGGGCGGGGATGAAAGTCAGAGACTTCTGTTTTGGATTTGTTGATTCAAAGTGTTGTGAGCTATCCAGATGAAAGGGCCAGACAGCAGAGGGAAATTCGTATTTGGTGCTTGGGAGACGAGATAGGTCCAGAGAGTCACCAGCCTAGGGGAAGACAGTGAGGCCCTGAGAGGGATGTGATCCCGCAGGGAGGCCACACAGATGAGGAAGGGCAGAGGTCCAAAGGCTGGGCCTTGAGAAATGCCTCCATTTAAGGGAGTGGTGCTCACCCTTGGCTGCATGTTGGGGTCACTTAGAGGCTATAAAAGCTCCTGATGCCTGGGTCTCACCTCCAGATATTCTGACTTCATTGGCCTGAAAGGCAACCTGGGTATCAGAATGGTGTGTGTGTGTGTTCGTGTGTGTGTGTATGTGTGTGTATGCTTTAAAAATTATTATTTATTTTTGGTATCTGACTTTTTAAGTCTTCCCAGGTAATAATATGGTGTAGCTGAAGTGAAGAGCAATCAGTTAAAGGAGATGACAGAGAGAAATTCAAGAAGCCATCTCATAGGGCCAGAGAGAGGGTAGAAGTGTTTTCATTTGTTCTATAACATGCATTGGGTACCTAATAATAATAGCTACCACCTAGTGAAGGCTTTGCTGTGCCAGGCCCTGTGCTGAGTCATTCGCACACATTATCTCATCTGATGCTTGCACCACACGTTATGAGATATTCTTACCCCCTTTTGCAGATGGAGAAACTAAGAATCAGAGAAGTCAAATAACTTGTCTAAAGTCATACTTCTAAAACTTAGTGGGAGAGTCAGGATTCGAATGTGGTATAGGATATCTTCTAAACCCTTGGAGTTAATCACTGTGCTATGCTGCCCATCACCTGCCAGGTTTTCTGCTTGGAACTGTCAAGGGGCTTGCAGTCTTGTGGGTATAGAAGAGTTACACATAATGAGGTAAGTGCTGCGGTAGAGGAAGGTACAATGTCCTGGCAGATAAAGCTCATAATAGCCTGGAGGACTCAAGGAAAGCTTTGCCTATGAGCTAATGCCTGGGGAAATATTTTCTATGTATTCCTGCACTGAGAAACAGGCTCCACCTCTTGATAGGAGGGGAACACATGACTGTAGGGAGAAAAGAATTGATGGTGGCCATCTTGAAGGTAAACAACTACAGTCTTGATCCTGGGCACTTCTGAGAGAAGCCTGGTAGCTGTTAAGTTTCCTTTCAGACCCTTTGGGTTTATGAAGATGACAAAATCTCTCGAGTGAATGGCAGCCAGATTGGTTTCTATCTACTTTCATTTATTTATTTACCTTTATTTTAATTTGAGAGACAGGGTCTCAGTCTGTTGCGCAGGCTGGAGTGCAGTGGCACAATCATAGCTCACTGCTGCCTGAACCTCCTGGGCTCGGATGATCCTCCACTTCAGCCTCCCAAGCAGCTGGGACTACAGGTGCACACCACCACACCGGGCTAAGTTTTAAAATTTTTTGTAGAGACAGGGTTTTGCCATGTTGCCCAGGCCATTCTTAAACTCCTGGCCTCCAGTGATTCTTTCAGCCTCCTAAAGTGCTGGGATTACAGGTGTCAGCCACTGTGCCTGGCCATCTGTCTAGTTTTAGACTACCCTACAGTAAGATCCACAGCTACTGGGAAGGGGATCCTAGCCTTAGTCACACTCTGAAGAATTCTTCAGGAGCGGAGCAGCCAACTGGGCCAGTGATAGTACCCACTGCCTTCAAGAGAAATGGCCTTACATAAAGTTTGAGATCTTATTTGGAAAGGTGTCTTCTAAGTCAATGTGAATTTACTGCATTTGGAGGGAGAAAGGGCACATTTCAACTTTCAGAAATGGGAAGCTAAAAGTGGGCATCAGTCAGGGTTGTCATCACCTTATATATCATGACTGAGTTTGTGCTGATGTCATCCTTGACTGCATGAGTCAGAACATAATAAACTTTAAAATTGCCAGAAGAAAGGCTGCTGCTCATGCTTGTGATTTATGACACAAATCCAAAGCTGCTACATTTTCTGCACTTACCATTCATATTTGCATGAAGTTCAAAGGGGGAACAAGAAGCTTAACTCTTTCTCTGACGTGGTCAACAAGACTGTGGTATCAGAGGGAACCAGGTTTGCCTTGTACCTTTTTTTTTTTTTTTTTTTTTGAGACGGAGTCTCGCTCTGTCACCCAGGCTGGAGTGCAGTGGCGCAGTCTCGGCTCACTGCAAGCTCCGCCTCCCGGGTTCACGCCATTCTCCTGCCTCAGCCTCTCCGAGTAGCTGGGACTACAGGCGCCCGCCACCACGCCCGGCTAATTTTTTTTGTATTTTTAGTAGAGACGGGGTTTCACTGTGGTCTCGATCTCCTGACCTCGTGATCCGCCCGTCTCGGCCTCCCAAAGTGCTGGGATTACAAGCGTGAGCCACCGCGCCCGGCCCTGTACCTTTTAACATAGGGTTCTTAGTGTCTGTTTTTGATTGAGAGAGACACCTTTGCATTAACCACACAACTTCACTCTCTGTTCCATCCCTGAGACTGCTCAAGGGAACCAGCTTACAAACAGGTTTAATTGAGGTTCCTTAAAAGTCAGGGAGTTGAGAACTCTTTTATTTGAATGCAACAGCTGTATCAATTTAAGATGCAATTAGTGACCAAATATATAGTTTCATACAAGTGGCCTTCACCAATTTGCAGACTTTTAAAAATTAAGTTTACTATTAGTGAAATTATTCAGGGCTAAGACATTCAACATTAGGATGGTTAAAAATGGCAAGGAATGTTAATATTTATGTCTTTGTTGCTTCAGGCTGCTTTAACAAAATACTTTAGACTTTTGGTGGTTTATAAACAACACTTATTTCTCACAGTTCTTGTGACTAGGAACTCCAAGATCAAGTTGCCAGCAGATTTGGTGTCTGGTGAGGGCCCATTCCTTATAGACAGTGCCTTCTTTAGGTGTCCTCACAAGATGGAAGGCGCCAAAGAGCTCCCTTATAAAAAGACATGAAGGTCGGGTACCGTGGCTCATGCCTGTAGTCCCAGCACTTTGGGAGGCTGAGGTGGGCAGATCACCTGAGGTCAGAAGTTTAAGACCAGCCTGGCCAACACGGTGAAATCCCGTCTCTATAAAAATGCACAGATTAGCCAGGCATGGTCGCAGGCCCCTGTAATCCCAGTTTCTCTGGAGGCTGAGGCAGGAGTATCACTTGAACCCGGGAGGCAGAGGTTGCAGTGAACCAAGATCACACCACTTCCACTGTACTCCAGCCTGGGCGACAGAGTGGGGCTCAGTCTCAAAACACAACAACAACAACAACAACAACAAAAACAGACACGTAAGGGCATGCTTCCTTTCCCCCTCTGCTCTTTGCCATGTAAGAGTACAGGGAGAAGATGGCCATCTGCAAACCAGGAATCAGCCATCAACCAGACACTGGATCTACTAGCACCTTGATCTTGGACTTCTCAGCTTCCAAAACTGTGAGAAATAAATTTCTGTTGTTTACACCACCCAGTCTATGGTATTTTGTTACAGCAGCTCAAACTGATTAAGACAGAGGGAAAGATTAAAGAGACTTGAAGACTTGAATGTATTTAAATGTGTAGACGTGAAGGAGGCAAGGCGGGGGTGGGGGGCAGGAGAGAGAGACAGAGAATGAGAATGAAAGAAAGATATTGATTGATGGATTTTAGGTCCAGAGGAGGATGAGAATCATCAACAGGTGGAAGGGATGGCATCCAGTTCATAGGTGAAGAGGTTTGTTAGCAGGATGTTGTTGGTTGCAACCCATCCAAGTTGCTTCAAGTAATGGAGTTGATTGACAGTTTGCTGTATGCATGGAAATCCAGGAAAAGTTGAATGGCCAGAGTTAGGAAGAGCATGGCCCTAGCAGTGCTGGGCTGCAGATTTTCACTCCAGAGCACCCATTTACAAGATTCAGTAACTCTTGGCTGGGCGTGGTGGCTCATGCCTGTAATCCCAGCACTTTGGGAGGCCGAGGTGGGTGGATCACAAGATCAGGAGTTCAAGACCAGCCTGGCCAAGATGGTGAAACCCCGTCTCTACTAAAAATACAAAAAAAAATTAGCTGGGCATGGTGGTGGGCACCTGTAATCGCAGCTACTCGGGAGGCCGAGGCAGAGAATTGCTTGAACCCGGGAAGTGGAGGTTGCAGTGAGCTGAGATCGCACCACTGCACTCCAGCTTGGGTGACAGAGTGAGACTCCATCTAAAAAAAAAGAAAAAAAAAGATTCAGTAACTCTTTTGCCAGCTCTGACCATAGCAGCTGGTATCTTTTTTTCCGTGCCTCCAGTTCATGTCTTAGGGAAAAAGATCTGATTGGCCCAGCCCATTGTTTTCTTTCAGGCCACATCATAGACTACTGGCCAGTCCATCAACTGGTTGTGCTTAAGTCAAGAGGTTCACTTTTGACCCGACCAGTGGCTACCTTTCCTTTTCCTTCCAAAGAACAGAGAGATGATTGCTTCCATGGAGAGGAGAAGGCTGTGGGTCAGGGAGGCTTAGTAGAAAGGGGAGTGAGGTCCAGCAAATCTTCCTCTCCCATTTTTCCTTCATTTTAAAAACTGTAAAGTAAATAGACGCTTCCAGATAAACTTGAGTCACCTTTGTTCCTAAACTCACTTTTATTTCCTTTTCTCTCTGTGTCCTTTCCATTCTTTTTCAGAGAGGCAGTCACTGTCAAAAACTTACGGATCGCTTTGGAAAAAACAATCTATATGGAATTGAGTCTTCCTATTTATGAACATGGCATATCTCTGTCTTTAGGTGTTCTTTAGAATTTCCAATAATGTTCTGTAATTTCATTCTAAAGTTCTTACAGATCTTATTTATTCAGAGGTATATAGAATGCTGCAACAAGGGGTGCTTTTTTCTATTATAATTTCTTACTAATTATTATTGGTATAAAGGAACTCCACTGATTTTAAAATTTTGTTTTTGCAATTGGCAATCCTGATGAATTCTCTTATTCTTATAATTTTTAGATATCTTGAATTTTCTATGTCAGCAATCTGCAAGTCTTTATTTAGAATTCTTATGCATTTTATTTTTTTTTCTTATGTAAATTCATTGCTTAGGGCCTGCTTTACAATGTTGAATAAAAAAGGTGACAGTGAGCAACTAATTATTGACTTCAATATGCGTACTTCTAAGGTTTTGGTAGTAGCTATAATGTTTGTTGTAGGTTTTTGGTTAAAAGAATCCTTTATCAGGTTAAGAAAGTTTTCTTCTATTCCTAGATTGTAAAAAAGTTGTAATTTTGAAGGTAATGAATTCCATGAGGACATGGGTTTTTATCTCTTTTGTCCCCAGTGGCTAGATTAGTGCCTGTAGGCCATGAATAAATTATTTACTGAAAGAGCAAATGAATTGATTAATTGGAGCTTATAAAATATTTTACTTGTTGACATACCTATTGATATATATACTTTTCCTTTTTTAAATCATTAATGTGTCTTTTTGCTCATTGACCAATTGCAGCTCATCACATACACATGGGACTCACAACTGGATTTCTCCTTCCCTTGTAGATGTTAAAAAAACTACAAAATTATGGCTATGATTCTTTCATTCATTTATTCATTTGATGCACGTTTATTGAGCATCTACTATGGATCAAGTATTGTGGTAGCTGTTAGAAAGCCAAAGCTAAAGAAGAACAAATCAATTTCATAATTCATATGAATATTCATGACATCATATTATTGGAAGAGATCTTGGATTAGATCTGATCCAACCTTCTTATTTTGCTGAGGAGGAAGTGGAAGCTCCGCAGGCAGATATGATTAGCTTATGATCTGTCCAATCTGTTTAATTCAGAGGATTCAAGTGACTCTGAGACATGATATGTCAGGAGGGTCTACTCCAGGACAACTATAGAGAAGAAAGAAAGAAGAATCATAAAATATTAACATCAGTTGTTCACGTATTTTAGGGAAGTAGTATAATTTTCCTTAAGGGAAAAATATAGTTTTATTTAGGAAAGCCTGATAATGGATGTTTGCTTATGAAAAGAGAGACTCAAGGCTAATTCTGGATTTGAGAAGTTGAGACAATGGACTTGAATTTGCTGTAGATAACAAATCAGCAGGACTTTTCAGCTAGCCCTTGCGGATTGGGGGCCTGGAACTCAAAGAAGTGAGAGAATAGGAAAATAGAGCATAAGAATATGATAGCTGATCAAGTTTTAAGGACAGAGAGTCCCTGAAGACAGAATATCTGATAAACTTTAGCAATAGTAATATCTAGTATTCAATTTTGAGCTGTTTCCTGTTCTGCATGATAATTTTCCTTGGTAATGCCTAAACCTTCAATAAAGTTGTATTGGTGGTGCCATAAAGAATTGACATGAAGGTGTGGACAGACTTAAAGTGACATTAGGTCTTGCTTACACCACCCTCTTCTTGAGGTCAGTCTTGTAGTAGGGCAGCAGCGTTGCACCTAAAGAGTTCCAGAGTTCTAGATTGTGACCAATAGCAAAGTAAGTTGAGGAACCCTTAGATCTCATGGTTCGAAACCATGGTATCAGGGAGGGACAGGGCACAGAAAGAAGAGAATCTCCTTTAATCCTAAAACACCAGAGGAAGATTGGTGGTTGTTCACTGTTGTTTGCATATACAGTCTGGTCGCTCATAGGGACTGACCATTTGTGCCAGCTATTGCTACTGCCAAGCTATTGTTTCTTGGATCCAACCCCCCACATCTGTACTCTATACTTGAGATCTTGGGGCTGGGACTGTGAAGTTTTCTTGTTTGCCGGCTGGCCCTGTTAGGCTCTGCTAGAGAGAGAGAGACTGCCAGGCTGGAGCAGGGAGAGGGGATGGCCGTCTTCCCATGGGCTTCCCGTCTGTCTCTGAGCATCACTCTACCGACTCACCCTGGCGGCAGCAGTGCCACCCTGCCGCTGAATCTACTGTGCAGCTTTTCCAACACCACAGAACCAGCTATCTCCTGTATCCCTAGAGACACCGGCACCAACTGGCTGGCACCCTGCCCTCACCTCCATGGAACACCTCCTGATCTGAGCTTCAACTGTTAATAATTACAATCTCTCGCCTTTATTCCCCCAGCCTTAAGGGATTAGGGGCTCTTCCCTCAGTCGCTACTTCCATGATACCCTAGAATTCTCTTTTGGCATTTCCAGTTGCCTAGTAAACAGTTCTTTACATTCTTTCTTGTTCAAATAACTGGCATGGTTTCTGTCTCCTGACTGGACCCCACCGGATACACTAGCAATCTCTTTAGGGGGACTTCGGGCTTGGTTCTGGCTGCAGTTGGGATCCCCTTGGGCTAGGGCAGGCTGGCCTTCAAGTCTTCCACTCCAGGGTCACTTTGCTGCTTGCCATAGAAATGCCTGGTCAAGCATGCCCACCAAGACTGTCGCCTTCCGTGTATCTCCCTCTCCACTGGGCACGGATACCTTTTGGGTCTTCTCCATGTCAGGTGCAAGCTGCTAGGGGGGCTTCTCCCCTCTCTTGTCTGGAAATGCTCGCTGCCTTCTCTTTATCATCCTGCCCATGTCTTGTACTATGCATGCCATTGGTGGGACTCTCAATTTCTAATGTTAATCAAGAAATTGCACAGTAGGGAGCTTGGTGCAATGGTTCATGCATGTAGTCCTGGTTACTTGGGAAGCTGAGTGGGGAGGAGTGCATGAGCCCAGGAGTTCAAGGCTGCAGTGAGGTCTCATCACACCACTGCATTCCAACCTGCTCTGGCCTGACTCTTAAGAAAAAGAAATATCATGTTAGTCCACACATTTACAAATACACCTAAACTTCCAGAGGATTCTCTCATATTTTTCTTTCACTTTCCCTGTTTTTTCCTTGTTAACTGGAGGACCTTGAGCTACTATGCCCTCCCTACATTGCTTTACCTTCCACCATCTCGTCTCCTATTTCCAGGCCTTTTTATCTTGCCTTAGGGCAGAGAGAAGAAAAATAAGTTCTCCCAATTCACACATGCCCTCCAGGGATTTTTCTCTCCTGGCCTATTGTCCACTGTACCTGGCAGTTTGGAACTCACCTTCTTCCATGCCTGCCCCCCACCTTTTAAAAGCTTCATTGTAGGAATTTTTCAGAAACATGCAATTTGAGGTCTCATATTACCATCTGGCTAAAAGTGAACATGCCATTGATCAATCTGCTTTTATTATATTATGTTCCTAATGGTGGCAAGCAAGGCAAGAAGTAGAAAGAAAGATGGTGTAAGCTCAAGAACCCACTAAATCTATCATATGGCCTGGGTTCACCCAGCCTGCTTTGTGGATTTTGTCTCACTATAACAGAGCTCCCAAGGAGACTGCAGAGTCAGCTCCCTTAAGCACCATAACTAAAGCCTAACTCTTCCATTCCACCCAAAAATATCCCCAGCTCAGCCTCTTTCCCGAAGTCCCCTTTCTGCCCCAGATGCTAATTGCATTTAACTAATCCTCAAGTGAAATGTCCACACAGAATTCCATTTTAATTAGCATATACCATATTCTTTGTGCAAATTTGCTTTCAGAGGACTTCCCATTGCAGCTGCTCAGAGACGCTAATGGCAGGGCCCCTTGATGCTTTGCCGATAGCTTTCAGCTTCAATAGCACTTAGGCAGAATGCCATGAGCATCCTCCCCAACTGTATTACTGGGGAACACCTGATTGGCTAGAAGTTGATCCTCCTGTAACTTTTCTGAGTTCTTTACATTTACTTGTGAACCCCAAATGTGCCACTTCTTATCGGGATGCCATGAAAGGTAACAGTGTCTAGGATGAAAAGAAGAATTAGGCTTGAGACCATTTTCTTCCCTCTATACCACGAAATTTAACTATTAAGATGGACTTTAAAATTGTTTTGTCCAGCTGGCTTATTTTATAACTGGGAAAAGTATGTTTCCCCCCCCACTTTTTTTTTTTTTTTGGCTTGAATTGGTGCTAGAATCTCCAGCTAGTAGTTCTTAATGGTGGATGCACATTAGAATCACTTGGGAACTTAAGAAAAAATACCAATGCCAGGCCCCATCCAGACCAATTCTGGGACTTCAGAATTGCTATTTTTTCAAAGCTGTGTGTGGGCTATATTGTGTCCCGCTCATCTACACATTGAAGTTAGAATCCCCAGTACTTTAGAATGTGACCGTTTTTGGAAATAGCCCTTTTGAAGATGTAACTGGCCAGGTGCGGTGGCTCACGCCTGTAATCCCAGCACTTTGGGAGGCCGAGGTGGGCGGATCACGAGGTCAGGAGATCGAGACCATCCTGGCTAACATGGTGAAACCCCATCTCTATTAAAAATACAAAAAATTAGCTGAGCGTGGTGGAGTGCCCTGTGGTCCCAGCTACTCGGGAGGCTGAGGCAGGAGAATGGTGTGAACCCGGGAGGTGGAGCTTGCAGTGAGCCGAGATCACGCCACTGCACTCCAGCCTGGGCGACAGAGTGAGGCTCCGTCTCAAAAAAAAAAAAAAAAAAAGATGTAACTAAGGTAAACTGAGATTATTTGGGTGGTCCCTAATCCAAAATAACTGATCCTTATAAGAAGAGGTGATGGTGGCTGGGCGTGGTGGCTCATACCTGTAATCCCAGCACTTTGGGAGGCTGAGGGGGGTGGATCACTTGAGGCCAGGAGTTTGAGACCAGACTGGCCAACATGGTGAAAACCTGACTCTACTAAAAATACAAAAATTAGCCAGGCATTGTGGCATGTGACTGTAATCCCAGCTACTCAGGAGGATGAGGCATGAGAATCACTTGAACCTAGGAGGCGGAGGCTGCAGTGAGCTGAGATCACACCACTGCACTCCATTCTGGACAATAGAGTGAGGCCCTAGCTCAAAAAAAAAAAAAAAAAAAAAAAAGAGGTGACGAGGACACGGATGTATACAGGGGAAGACCATGTGAGCACACTGGAAGAAGACGGCCATCCACATGTCAAGGAGAAAGGCCTCAGAAGACACCAACCCTGTCAACACCTTGATTTCAGACTTTTAGTCTCCAGAACTGTGAGAAAACACATTTCTGTTGTTTAAGCCACCTAGTTTGTGCTACTTTGCTATGTACCTGAGCTGAGTAATACACTGTCATGCCAGACTCCTATTAACTTCAAGAGGGGATGGCACCATGTTCAAGAGGCTGATGAAGAGACCCAGAGCCAGTGAATGAGACATAGGGTTTATGGAGGGAACTTACATACAGTGTGGTCCAGCAGTGGTAGGCTGGATGAGAGAACCACAACTGCTTACAAAAGCATGCAGTTTATATAGCATTTTCACTTAGCGCCCTCCCCGTAACAACCTCCACCTGGCAACCTTCATTTAAACCCAAATAAAGGGCCTCAATCCCCTGTATGACCTGTGTTCCATGGGCTGGGTCAGGGCTTCAGATGTTCCTCACAGATAAGGAATGAATCTCCAGGTTGACCACTACTGGATGCCTTACCGCGGAACTCTGAACACGTTCTTCTTCTGAAGTTAAGCTATTGCTATCACCTGTGTCTGACATATATATACTTCCCACGTAATTCTAATGTGTAGCCAAGGCTGATTGCCAGTGGGCTAGAACAGAGCCTGGAACTTAGCAGGAGCTGCAGAATCAGATTTTTTGAATAAAGGACTGAGTTTTCTAATTCTTTCTAGTGTTCATGCCACAATACCAAGTCCACAGACACCTAAATCTACTGGAAGAATCTACAAATAGTAATAATCTCACAGTGTGATACCTACTCTCTTCCTGAATTCTCTGCTGAAGCCGAACTGGTTTTCTCACTGTTCCTGAACCCTGACCAAGTTTTCGTGCCTCGGGGCATCTTCTCTTTTTCTGATTGGTGTGTTCTCTTGGTTTCTCACCTGCTTCTGATGCTAGCCATCCTTCAAGCTTCTCCTACGACCCTAGTCAGAAGCTATGCTTTTCCTCTTCTGGGCTCCTGTAGCCATCCTTGATTGTGGGAGCAAGTTGGCATTTATATATGCACACCCCTGATATTTACTCTATGGCCCTCCAGGAAGACCACCAGCTTCCATGACATCTGGAGGCAGGTAGACCAAGCTTTTGCCTTGGCTTTGCCCCTAGCCAGGTAGCTAATTTTGGGTCAGTCACATTCTCTGTCGGGATCTCTTTTCCCTCACCTGTTACAAAGCTGGGCTGGATGAGTTCCTGTCTAGTTCAAACATCCCCTGGCCCGTGGGTCAATAGCATCCACAGCTCCTCTCTCAGCTTTGTTGGCCACTGTCTGCCACAGAGCTCGGCATTCAGGGGATGCTTAATAAATACGTAATGAATAAATGATTGAATGAATTTGTATGTGCGTCAGATCTGAAAGAGACATAGCATCAGGGCTTGGCAAATAGTGAAAGCTAAAAAAAAAAAAAATCTGAGCAGCTGAATGAATGAATGAATGAATGAGGCAAGTTACAGATCAGTTGGTCCAATCAATTCATTTTATAGATGAGAAAACTAAGATATAAAACATTCTCAGAGGGGAGTTTATGGCTCATCTTTTCATCTGAGTGAATAAACAGAGCCCATTAACACCCCAAACTGAATAGGAAGTGCAAACACTATAAGGCAAAACATCAATTAGCACACATGCTGTCCTTTCATTGAAAAGCTTCTTGGATGCACACATTTGAGGCAGAACTCCCTTAATAGCCCTCTTTGGAGAGTGGAAAGATTGCTGGACCCGGTGAAAGAAGATGTGGCCTCTGCTTATGGCTCTTGAGCCTTCTCTCACATTGATTTCTCTTCCTTCTTAAAAACAAAAACAAAACCTGGAAAGTACAGCGGATGATTTAACAAACACTCATAATCTAACAATCCAGAATTAAAAATGGTTTTGTCTATTTGCTTTTCACAGGAGATAGAAACTCTTATAAGTAAATGTAAGCCTCATTTTCAGCCCGGTGCACTGACCCAGGCCTTCTCTCCCTACAGGCAGTTACTACCCTCAATTTCATATCCTTCTGCTCCTTTTTTCCTCCTCTTGTTTTTGAATACAGCTTTGCATTTTGTCTTTTTGAATTTTCATATTAATAATGTTTTATTAAGGTACAATTTATATACAGTAAAAGATAAAATCTTCAGTGTACTTAACATACATGTGACATCAAGACAGAACCTATCTCAGCTGGGTGTAGTGGCTCATGCCTGTAATCCCAGTACTTTGGGAGGCTGAGGTAGGCAAATCGTTGAGCCCAGGAGTTCGAGACCAGGCTGGGCAACATGAAGAAACCCTGTCTCTACAAAAATTTACAAAAGTTAGCCTGGTCTAGTGGTGTGCACCTGTAGTCCCAGCTACTTGGGAGACTGAGGTGAGAGGATCGCTTGAGCCTGGGAAGTCAAGGCTGCAGTGAGCTGTGATTGCTCCACTGTATTCCATCCTGGGCAACAGAGTGAGACCCTGTCTCAAAAAAATAAAAAACTGAAAACTATTTCTCTCACTCCAGAATTTTTCCTTGGGTCCCTTTATTGGTAGTACAATCTCCCCTAAGAGTTAGCCTAATTTTTATTACAATAGATAGTTTTGCCTGTTCTTGAACATGGCATAAATGCAGTCTCACAATGTACACTTTTTGTGTGGCTTCTTTTGTTCAACGTCATGATTTTGAGATTCATCCATATTGATACTTGTCTCAGTAATTTATACCCTTTTATTGGTGGATACCATTTCATTGTATGAATATAGGACAATTTGTTTATCCCATAACTATGTATTTTCATATATTTAAAAATATTGTAGGACAGTTTTCTGGGTAGTCTAGGACCAACTCAGTTCTCAGTTTCAGTTTTTCACTTGTAGTTCTCAAGAATAACTGTAGCAGGTGCTGGGAGTTCAACATCCTGAGATAAGGAGAAACTGGCCAGAACAGCCTGGGCTCCTCCAGTCCCTGCTAGAAACAGGATGTCCTTTAGCACTTCAGTGCAGTGATCCTGTGACTTCTGGGGTATAGAACCCAGGGTGGGCTGCTTTCTAGGGTGCCCCAGTAAGTGGGGCATGAGAAGATGAGATGAGACTCTATCTGCCTGAGAGCAGCTTTCCTGAACCTCGGGGGAACCAGCTTGTCATGAATCCAAGTCTTCCATTGTTGCTTGCTGTCTGTCTGTAAATAATAAGCCTGCTTCATGTCAGTTGCATGTGTGAGTGTTCCGTCTTCTCACTGAACTCACACAAGTAGCAAAAGTGCAGCCCCAGATGCAGGGGGTTGAACCTGCCTCCTAAGCATGTCCGGCATGTCTGTTTTTATAGTAGAAGTGGGGGTTATGTATGTGAACTTTCCTGACTTTCTTTCTTTTTTGAGATGGAGTCTCGCTCTGTCACCCAGGCTGGAGTGCAGTGGTGCAATCTCGGCTCACTGCAACCTCTGCTTCCTGGGTTCAAGTTATCCTCCTGCCTCAGCCTCCTGAGTAGCTGGGACTGCAGGCACGCACCCACATGCCCAGCTAACGTTTTGTATTTTTAGTAGAGACGGGGTTTCATCATGTTAGCCAGGATGGTGTCAATCTCTTGACCTTGTGTTCCACCCTCCTCGGCCTCCCAAAGTGCTGGGATTACAGGCGTGAGCCACCGCGCCTGGCCTTTCCTGACTTCCTTAACGTTTAGAAACATTTGTTTCTTTGTCTGTGAAATGATTTTGCTGAATAAATGTGCCCTGTGAGACATTTCTCAAAAGAAAACATACCAGCAGCCAACACACATATGGAAACATGCTCAACATTACTAATCATTAGAGAGATGAAAATCAAAGCCACAATGAGATACCACCAGTCACACCAGTCAGAATGGCTACTATTAAAAAGTCAAAAGACAATGGATGCTGGTGAGGCTGTGGAGAAAAGGGAACACTTATGTTCCCTGTGGCTGGGAATGTAAATTTGTTCTGCCACTGTGGAAAGCAGTTTGGAGATTTCTCAAAGAACTTAGAACAGAACTACCATTTGACTCAGCAATCCCATTACCAGTTATATACCCAAAATAAAATAAATTGTTCTACCAAAAAGACACATGCGCTTATATGTTCATTGCAGCACTGTTCACAATAGTAAAGACATGGAATCAACCTAGGTGCCCATCAATGGACGATTGGATAAAGAACATATGGTAAATATACACTATGGAATACTATGAAGCCATAAAAAAGAACAGAATAATGTCCTATGCAGCAACATGGATTCAGCTGGAACCTGTTATCCTAAGCAAATTAATGCAGGAAGAGAAAACCAAATACCCCATATTCTCACTTATAAATGGAAGCTAAACATTGGGTGCATATGGACATAAAGTTGGGAACAATAAACACTGAGAACAGCTAAAGAGGGAGGGGGGTCAAGGGCTGAAAGACACCTATTGTGTACCATGTGCACTCTCTGGGTGATAGGACTAGTCATAACCAAACTTCAGCATCCTGCAATATGCCCCTTTAACAAACCTGCGCTAAAATCTAAAATAAAAGTTGAGATTATGTATTAAAAAATTAAAGTTAGGCCTGTTCCTGTCCCCACTAAATAGATACTAAATAAATATTTAAAGAATATCTACTTGAGATCAGGTGTGGTGGCTCATGCCTATCATTCCGGCACTTTGGGAGACCAAGGTGGGTGCATCGCTTGAGCCCAGGAATTCGAGATCAGCCTGGGCAACACGGTGAAATTCTCTACAAAAAATAAACGAATTTAGCCTGGTATGGTGGCACATACCTACTACTCGGGAGGCTGAGGTGGGAGAATCACCTGAGCCTGGGAAGTCGAGCCTGCAGTGAGCTGTGATTACGCCATTGTACTCCAGCCTGGATGTCGACGTAAGACCTCGTCTCGAAAAACAAAACAAAGCAAAACAAAACAACCACATCCCTCCCCCCACCCCCCAAAAAACTACTTGAAATGGCAATAAACTATTAGTCTGTGCAATGTAGTCTCATGTTCCAGGCAGATTCTGTGTAATCCTTGACTAAGCATGTCCAAGCCTCTGAACTAGCATAGTAGCTATAGTTGGAAATGATATAGACATTTAAAATCAATAAAATACTAAGACACTGAAAAAAATTATGCCCTGTGAAGGGGCCATTCCCAGACTGATTCTGGAATAACCTGGAGCCGTGGTTTCTGGCCTTCAGAAACGCCCGTGGGGCTTAAAAGTCATCCTTAAGATTCAGAGTCAGCAGGTTTGGGATGGAGTTCAGGCACTTTTTTTTTTTCAAGTTACACGTGGTTAAAAATTACTGTCTGAAAGTCTCCAATAATATCAATAGCTCTTGTGAAATTTCAAAAGAAGCACTCAAAGAATTTCCTCTACTGGGGAGGGTGAGGTAGGAGGAGCTCTTGAGCCCAGGAGTTTGAGGGGGCAGTGAGCTACGATCGCCACTGCACTCCAGCTTGGGTGACAGAGTGAGACCCTGTCTCTTAAAAAAAAAAGCCCCAACAATGCAAGACCTATGGCAAGCAAACACGTAATAAAGTGGCAGGTATTACAGATCACTAGGAGGAGGAGGGGATGTTTTAAAATCAAACCAAGCTGTTTAGGATGTGTTGGAAAAGTCCCTGGCCTGGCTCTGGGAGATCTGGGTTCTGGCTCCAGCTGTGTGACTTTGGGCAAGTTGCTTAATATCTCTGGGCCTCAGATTCTCCTATTAGAATAAGAAGAGCTGGGGCTAGAAAGTTCCTGAGATTCTCTCCAGCCCCTTTGCTCAGTGCTTCTCAGATACAAGAGGAGGCCTGCATGAAGGAACTTGGCCCAGCGCTCATCCTTACTGTGGATAATACCCATGGGAGGGGTGCCTCCTTCCTGCTAGATTAATTTGATTTGTGACAGGCCTATGAAGCAAGGTAAATCCTTTGATTCACATGGATCCTTTGCAAGAAAAAACATGTAGTTAGGAGCTGTGAGAAATATAAAAACGCTGCTAAGTCTGTGAGAGGGATTTGCACTCTACTGCAACATTGGTTCATGCCTCTGTACGTGCGAGGGAACAGCTAATGATCTGTCTGCAGGAATCAGAATTGCCCATCCACAGCAAGTAACTGCACAGACATGTGTGCCACATCTAGAATTATAGTCTGCAGAAACTAGCATGGTGTCAGGCACATAGCTGGTGCTCAATAAATACCTGATAACTAAACAATCTATTTGGAGGTACTTTGAGGACTCTCCTTCAGTTTGGGGAGAGACAGTCACTGTTCCCCCTACTGTCACCAGGCAATTTATATTTGAGTAATGGACTTCACTGCTTGCTGCTGCTTTACACCCACAGAGGGAGGGTTTGAGGAAATAGGTATGTTTGGGGTGGGTGTAGAGAGTCGGGGGCAGAATTCATACACAAGTTTTCTTGGATCCAAATTACCCTCGATCTGAGAAAGGGGGTGGACATTATGAGAATCCGTTTTGAAAAGCAGCCTCTTCCCCAAAGATATCTAGAGCAAGCAGTTTCATTTAAAATGGCTTTCTTGATTTTTCTGGTCCTCCTCCGCCTTTGCTTTTGTAGTTAACATGTGCATACTAATAAAGTGTGAATATATTGGTACAACAAACACTTGGCATTTGAGAAAACAAAGGTCAGCAGATATTAATCTAAAACAAATACTAGCTAACGGTTTTTTAAACCGTTTTTTAAATAGATAAGGAAATTTGGGCAAAAGAGAAAAGAAGTGTCTCCTCATCTAACTACCTGCCATGTATGGAGAAAAACCTCAGTCTCCTATAGGAAAAAAATCGTCTGAATCAATAATGACTGAGGAATAACCATAACCGATTAGAAAGCTTGTGGGTCTCCTTTCACCTTTAAAAAAAGTTGTGGTAAAAAAAATCACGTAACATAGGCAGGGTATGGTGGCTCATGCCTGTAATCCCAGTACTTTGTGGCTAAGAGGGGAGGATTGCTTGAGCCTAGGAGTTCGAGATCAGTCTGGGCAACATAGGGGGACCCCATCTCTACAAAAAAATAAAGAAATTAGACTGCCATGGTGGCACCTGCCTGTAGTCCCAGCTACGTGGGAAGCTGAGGTGGGAGGATTGCTTGAGCCCCGGAGGTCAAAGCTGCAGTGAGCCATCGTGCTGCCACTGCACTCCAGCCTGGGTAACAGAGTGAGACCCCATCTCTTAAAAAAAAAAAAAAGCAACAAAAAGTTTTCCATTCCAACCATGATTAAGTGCACAGTTCAGTAGCATTCTGTATTCATGTTGTCATGCAATAGATCTCCAGAACTTTTTCATCTTGTAAAGCAAACTCTATACTTCTCTTTAACTTTTGAATGCTGGAAAAAAGCAAGATAAACATGTTCTGAAAGGGATGAGTTATATGTCTGCCTGTTATGTGAATCTGGCTTTACTCAAGGGATGGAAAGGAGAAAATTAACTAAATTAATATTTGTTGAACACTTGCTAGCTAGGTGCCAGTCCCTGTCACATAACATACGCCGCTCCTCTGCAGTTCTGAGACCACATGTCTCGTTTTTGTTGATCTTGTTCACATGAAGATGTTACAGGAGGGTGTAATTCTTCTGAAAAAATTTTTTTTTTTTGCTAAACCCTGACTATGCATATGATACATAGAATCTGGGGCACTCGACAGGTTTTTCCAGGACTCTGAGCTTCAGTTTTGCTCACCAGACCCACAGAGGAGCCTGGGGCTGGTGGTGGCGGGGCAGGACTCATTGCTTAGTAGCTGTGCTGACATAGGCAGAAGCATTGCTACCGTACTCGGGTCCCGGTTGTGTGGCTTTTTAACTTCTTATTCCTTTGCTCTATTTCAACAAAGCATGTGGACATGGGTTGATAAACAAATACTACTCAACCATTTAAAGAACTGATAAGGACATTTGAGCAAAGGGGAAGAGAAGGTAGAACAATAGAGTGAAGCTGTGTTTGCCACACAGTCTCTACCCAGCTTTCTGATTCTGGAGATCTAAGTCTAGTTTCTTCTTAGAGGAGCACCTGCTATGTGAGATTTAAATACTCTGAGCTTCAGTTCTCCATTTATAACATGAGAGCTGTTAATTTTTATTTTATTTCTTTTTAGACACAGGGTCTTGCTCTGTCACCCAGGCTAGAGTGCCGTGGTGTGACCACTGCATCCTCACCCTCCTGGGCTCAAGTAATTCTCCTGCCTCAGCCTCCCAAGTGGCTGGGACTACAGGCATGAGCCATCATATTGGGCTAGATGGGGACTGTTAAAAGAAACTTACATTCCAATTTTTCTGTATGTAGAAAAATGATGATAAACTTTGGCACACTGAAATTTTAAACAGTTTTTTTAAGCAGACAGTGATTCATGAAACAGGCAAACTAGAAGTTTGGGTAAGGGCTCTTTCTAAGAGGCATGAGGGGAAGGCTTTTGTAGGGTAACTGCAGAAACACAGCGAAGAAATTATTTGCTTGGTTAAAGTTTGAGCAATTTCTCTATTTGGACTATCCTGGTGGGAAGTTCAAGACAATATAGCTAATCCCAGTTGGCTGTTTGTAAGTTTGCTAGCCTGTTTTGCTTTCTTTTAAATTCTGAGTTTGCTTTTGGTTTGCTTATGTAGGAAGCCAGGGTGTCAGAGTACCCAGTCCAGTGGTTTCCCGTTTAATTATTTTTAATAGAACCAAACTCTTTACCTCCAAGGGTCATGAGAATTACATTAGAAAGCACTATAGAAATAAATTATTGCTATCATAACAGAGATTCCTTTTTTCAATCCAGCTCAATCAGCATCTGCTAAAAATGAATTACATAGACAAAATTTTTAAGCAAGTGGGCACATTTGCAGCAGTAGGCAATTTCCTTAGCCTTTTTGAATTGTGGATTTTTTTTTCCATCAAGTCATTAGAGAATGATATGCAGAATAGAATTTATAATGTTTTGACAAACTACACACAAAAAAACCCCCTGAGAGTTAGTTCTAAATATCCAGGTCTTCAGGTATCACTCTTTCAATATTTCCTGAAATTTTTAATGGAAGTTCTCTACATGGTTAGGTAGGGAAGAAATTTGTGCTTCAGTGGAAATTTATGCATTGTTTAGAGCATACTCTTTCCGGTTATTTTATTCTGATTATATGGGAGCTTTGCACCTGTTGCCAATGGAATTCTGTCCCCCTGGAAGTAATATGTTGAAGTCTTAACTCCCAGTATCTCAGAGTATGACCTTGTTTGGAATTAGGGTCTTTGCAGATATAAGATGAAGTTATACTGGAATAAGGTGTTCCCCTAATTCAATATGACTGGTGTTGCTATAAAAAGGGGAATTTGGACATGAACACACCCAAGGAGAATGCTGTCATGTGAAGATGAAGGCACAGATCTGGGCGATGCTTCTATAGCCCAAGGAATATAGCAGATTGCCTGCAAACCAACAGAACTTAGATGGGAGGTATGGAATGGATTCTTTCTCACAGACCTATTGACACCTTGATAGTGGACGCTCAACCTTCAGAACTGCGAGGCAATACATTTCTGCTTTTCAAGCCTCCCCACTTGTGGTACTTTGTTAAGGCAGCCCTAGTAAAGGAATACATTGCCTTTGAGTTATTTTAACCTCAAAATTGTAGGTAACTATTAGCAATGCAAAATAATTATTGGCTATAGACATGCAAATTTTGTCCTGTCCACAAAGAGGTTTAACTGGCTTCTTTCCCGACTGTGAAAGGAGACAGTTTTGCTTTCATTTGCATGTTCATTTCGATATTCTTCATCTATAAACGTGTCTGCTCTTTGGTTTGTCCTTTGAATTGGTTGTTAACATCTTAGTGGTTCCCTCATTTGGTCATGAATCAAATAAAATCTTGAACACAAGTTTAGTTTATATCTATATGAGTGTCATGATTTTACATTTTTTTGGGGGAAATTATCTTTTAGCAGTTCCTTATTATCACAGAGTTCTTCCATGTGTTTATTTTATACACTTATTTATTTAAAAAATTCCTCTCTTTCTGTTTTTGATAATAGTGTTCCAATGGGTCAGAGACAGATGCATCTATGCTATATTGAGGAAGGGTCATCTGTGGGACACAATAGCTCTCATTATACTTGAAGGTGCTATTATCACTTGAAGGAGGAAGCAGTCATTCCAGGTTTCTTCTAGCAGCTGTCAGTTACAGGGAGACAGAATTTGGTTCAACAAAAAGATAAACTTGCTGATCATCAGAGCTGGCTAAGACAAAATTAACTGTCTTGGAAGTGAAAAGTTTTTGTGATTGGGTTGTGCAGCATGGGTTGTCTGCCCTTTTGGTGGGCTGTTGTATCAAGGTTTAAAGATCAAAGTGTCGGCTGGAAGTTTTAGGTCCCTTCTGGGCATGAGGATCAATAATCTGAAGATACAAAGACAGACGTTAACATCCTCTCCTCTGCCTCTTCTCTTACTTCCATCTCTAACACTCTCTTGCCTTTGCTAAACAATTCCAAGTCCTTTCTCCCCGATTCTGTAGTGCTGTATCCTCTCAGCCAATCTCTCATTTTCTCTTCAATCTTGAGACATCTTTTTTTTTTTTTTTTGGAGGAGGGTAGTACTGCTTTCTCATCATTAGCTTGAGTTCACCAGACTGCCTTCCAGACTGAGTCAGGATGGAACATTTGGAGCCTGTCCCCTGAGCCTGGGCCTGGGGGCTTCTAGTGTAGCAGGTTGTCCATGACAAAGATGTCACTGATAAGTGGCTAAGAGACACGGTGGATGGGGTGTTACTGCCTGACACACTGTCTGGGGTTGCGATCTAGCAAAAACTTGGAAGGTATAATTAATGCCATACGTGTATTGTGTAATGTCATAATAAATCTGCCTGTGATGGCTTCTCATGGGCGTTTTCTGACTCTTGGTGCTAAGCTTCATGAGTTCCCATCACTGCTTTCCAGGCATGTCATCATTTGCAGCTTATAATTTGCAAAATGAGAGAGACACCTATTAGCAGGGAACCACTTAAGGTTCCATCAGTGACTTCATTATACACCACACCTCTTGCAGGTTTATAATTATGCAGTTAAAAAATGAAAAAAATTGCCAAAGGCAGTTGCTTGACATAGATATGTAGATCCAGTCTACAAGAATTATTGATAAAATTTTGTTTTGCCTTGTTTTATTAAAAAAAGTAGATTAAAAAAAGCAGTGAGCATCTTTATCTGTGTGCATGGAAATTCCAATGTAGTTTCAATGCATGAAGCTTATGGGTGTAACACAGGTTTTATCTTGGATCTTTTAAAAAACTTAATTTGGGGATGGGCGCAGTGGCTCATGCCTGTAATCCCAGCACTTTGGGAGGCAGAGGCGGGCGGATCACCTGAGGTCAGGAGTTCGACACCAGCCTGGCCAACAAGTGAAACCCCTTATCTACTGAAAATACAAAAATTAGCCAGGTGTGGTGACACGCACTTGTAATCCCAGCTACCCTGGAGGCTGCAGCAGAATTGCTTGAACCCAAGAGGTGGAGGTTGCAGTGAACCGAGATTGTGCCACTGCACTCCAGCCTGGGCAACAGAGTGAGACTCAGCCTCTTAAAAACAAAAAACAAGAAACAAAAACAAAAAACTTAATTTAGCTTTGGCAGGCAGCAAGTCACTCTTGCTGTAACGGAAGGTGAACCCTCTGTCCATTTATTGTTGAGGATCATTATTCTTCCAGGATGCTGCTATTATAGATAGCGTCGCAGATTTAAAAGGTGATGGTGAGACACAGATTTGACCAAGGGCAGGCAGCTGGTTCTGAGTGCTTACTAGGGGCAAGTACAGGGGCCCTGTTACCTAAACAATGGTCTGTAAGCTTGAGTCAAGTAGCATAATGCTGTGAATTGCTAGCATGACATCAAATCAACTAGAAAGACAGTAATTCAGCAAGTCCACAGGCAGCTGGCCGTCTTTCTTCATCCACGGAGAAGCTCCTTTCACTTTATTCCCATCTAATGTGAACCCTCACCTCATTAGCCAGAGGTCCACAGTCAGTGCCAGCCATGCAGAGCTCAGTGACCACTGGGGAGTCTGCAGTACTGAGCTCTCAGAGCCAGAGTTCCCTCCTTCCCTCTTTCTGCTGACTCTTTCCTGGGAAACTCATGTCTATCAGGTCCAAGTCCTTGGATAGCCTCCCTCAATTTACTGGTTATTCCATCATGTCTCATTACACTTCCGTTACAATGAGAAGAGTTGCTTAGGGGTTTCTTCTCCTAGGAGAAACGTATTACATCTCTTCATGGGATTTCTGGCTAATCCATTAACTCAAGAAAATTGCTGGCTCCAAGGGTATTCACACTGTAAAACTTCTCTTTTTCTTTTCAAGTAAGTGTTTAACTTCATAAATCATGTATCCCAAAGAGAATCACTTTCACACCTTATGAAGATCACCAAAGAGAAAATATTATGTCTCCTTTTATTTTTCTTTGCAATTTGAGAATGTATTTATCTCCTTCGGAGTCATGATTCTGAAAAACTCAAGGTAAATGGAGTTCTTATAAACTATGTCTTATTTCACCACTAGTTTACGTGATCATCTCTGAGCTTAATTTCAGGTTAATTTCTCTCTGATGGTCATTTAGTGAGAGCTCCCAATGATCTGTTTCCAGGTTTTACAGTCAAGTTGTTAATGATCTATAAACCAGCCCTTTAATTTACTGAAGACTTGATATTTTTCATGTAAAGACATTTCAAGGCAAAAAGAGTTCTGGAATGCAATGGATCATACCTAGTTTCTATTTTATAAAATCAGATGCATGTCTATTAGATATTGTGTAATGGCATGTGGGAAAAACTGGGTGTCAGGAGACCCGAGTTTTAGACCTGACTTTGGTGCTAATATGGAATAGAATCAGTATCTGATGATATTTGACATAATCCTGATACTCCCATCTTTGTCTATGGCAGACATTGCTAATCAATCAAGATAAGATTTCAAGTGGAGCCCAGAGACAGCCTCAGAATTCTTCTCAAAGTGGCTCTCTAGGCTGCTCCTGCTGATTGATTAGGGTTATTAGAGATGAAAACTACTTGCCACTCTAGGGCAAAGCAATTCTCTTTTGTCCAAAATTCTATTGTCATGGGTATGTATAATCAATGTTCTTTCTTGGGGAAAAAGATAAATTAATAGAAGAATAATTTTTTTTCTACCTGAATAACTGGATTTTCAAAGGTCAGAACTTTGATGGGGTCTTCATGAGTTGTGCTGGAAGCTCAGGTACTTGGCTCCTTGGGAGGTGCAGGAAGTCAGGGCTCAGACAGAGGCTGAGAACACTCGCCCAGCTGCACTGAATAGATTTGATAAGAGTGGCTTGGAGATCCAATATATGGAAATCAAATAGATTTGGTAAGAATGGCTTAGAGATCCAATAGCCAATGTTGAAATCAAATAGAGTTGATAAGGGTGTCTTAGAGATCCAATATTCAATGTCGAAATGCCTATTTAAGCTTGTGTTAGCAGGTGTTGGAATTCAGGGAGCCCAGTTTTGGGCAGGATAGTGGGCATGTAAGCAGAAGATGATAGAGCTTCAAGAGGGTGAGGTGTCCATTTTCACCTCTACACATAGAAAGTTCAAAACTTGTTTACAGGAGTACAAACAGCAGTGTTCAGCTTCCAGAGAGAGATGGGGGCTGGCAGATACAAGGCAGGTGTCCAAGTCCTAGCCAAGAGGGTGTGCTTGAGTGAGGGCTAGAGTTGAGATGGGGAGCTTGCAAGGAAAAGCTGCTTTATTCAGGGTTTACCCCCAGCACACTCAATACCAGTTCCAGGGCAGAGATGTTATTTACACCTGCCATTAGACCTCAAAGGGAGAGTCTGAGGAAAGCTGGGGTCATTACCGATATTGGCAAGTGTTTAGATTTCACAGCACTCATGTGCTGGGACTTTGTGTACAAATAACCGAGGATCTGCCTGACTTGCAAACAGGTCCTGCACTGACGCCAACTCTCTCAGAGTCAGACTTCATAAAAAAGTGTCTGGAGTTCAGGGCGCAGGTGTCTTCCATAGGCTGTTTCAGAGCTGCTGGAGGCTGAGGACACATAACTCATAAAACTTGTGGGAAAATTTTTTTGATTGAATTGGATCTGGAGATTGAGTCCAGTGAGAAGTTTTGATCGCAGGTGTCTTTTCCCAGCTGTCTCTTGATGTGCTGTGGGGACTGAGCTTAATTAAAGACCTCATGCTGGAGACGGAGCTGTCCAGAAAACCTAAGTAGCCTGACATGCTCTTTCATAGTCATTGCCACTTAACACAGAGGAAAATCTGCCCCCACCCCCGACCCCCGCCCCTTGGCCTGGATTGGGAATAGGACTCTTTTTCCTTTTTTTTGCACCCAATTATGTGCTGTCTGCTTTGGGTCTGTTTGTAGTCAGATCTGGATCGGATCAGGTTGTGGCTCGGCTGTGCTCATTTGCTTAGTGCAGGGAATCTCAGTCCTGGCTGCATGTTAGAATCACCAGAGGAGCTTCAGACGGCAATCCTATGCCTGGATCCACCAGAAAGATTTTGATTTAATTGGTCTGTGGGCCTGGGTGTTTTTCGTTTGTTTGTTTGTTTTTTTTTTAAGTGTCCCAGATTAATGTAATTCGTATGAGGGTTGAGAGCCTTAGTGACAATCTCTGGGATAGTAACTAGGCTCTGAAAACATTGGTTAGTTTGGAAAATGGCTGGAGTTAATTAAACGACAAAAAGAAGGTTTTAAAAGGGGACATTGGCCAGACACAGTGGCTGACACCTGTAATCCTAACGCTTTGGGAGGCAGAGGAGGAGGATCACTTGAGGCCAGGAGTACAAGACCAGCCTGGGCACCATAGCGAGACCCTGACTCTACAAAAAAAAATTTATAAAAAATAAATAAAATACATTATAAAAAGGGGGGCCTACAGTCTGACCACCCTACAGTCTAAACCTACAGTCCGACCACCCTAATGTGCTAAGGGAGTCATTTGAAATAGCCAAACTCATTAGAAAAGACAGTTTTATTTGTTCTCCCACCAGCAGGCTGAGTGGTGGGTGGGAGAAAAGTTTATGTGTGGCAAAGCCATCTTAGGCCACTCTATAGAGGAGTCTACTGTGATATAGCTAATTTATTCCCAGGTCTCTCTTTCCTGTTCCAAACCAACATTTAATGCTGGTACTGTATTTTTACAGTACTTTATTGAGGACAAATTTACATACCCAAATGCATACATCTTGAGTGTACAGCTAGGATGAATTTTTATCATGTGACCACCACCCATATGAAGATTTAGTTATAGAAATAGTTGCCTTGTGCCCCTTTCTAGTTGATAACCTGGCCAGCGTTAACCACTCCCCTGATACGAAATTCACTGTCATTTGTCTTGGCTTTCATAGACAAGGTATTGTTTTCTCTGGTTGTTTCAAGGTTTTTTCTTTCTCTTTAGTTTTCACAAGTTTCATTATGATGCATCTTGGAGCAGATTTCTTTGGGTTTATCCTGTTTGAGATATGCTAAGGTTTCTGAATCTGTAGTTTATGTTTCTTGCAAAATCTGGGAAGTTTTCAGCCATTACATTTTCAAGTGCTTTTCCAGCCCTGCCTTCTTTTTCTGCTCTTTTCAGGACTCCCATGACGTGAAAGTGGGGTCTTTTGTTACAGTCCGATGTCCCCGAGGTTCTGTTCGTTTCTTTTTTCAGCCTAGTTTTTCTTTGTTGAGGTTATGTAATTTCTACCTTCCTGTTCACTGATTCTTTTCTCTGTTCTCTCCATTCTGCCATCGAGCCCATCGACTGAGCTTTTTATTTCTGTTATCGTATTCTTCAGTTTTAAAATGTCCCTTTGGGTCTTTTTTATATCTTCTATTTCTTTGCTGAGACTTTCTATTTCTTTGTTAGGACTTTGAACTTTTTTCATTTGTTTCAAGAATGGATATAAATGCTTCATTGAAGCACTTTTAAAACCACTTTTATTAAAACAACAACAAAAAAGAGATGAGGTCTTGCTGTGTTGCCCAGGCTGGTCTCAAACTCCTCCCAGCTCCCAAATGTTGGGAATACAGTTATGAGCCATCATATCTGGCTTGTTGAGATACTTTTTAAAAAATCATGGTTGCATTAAGATCTTCGTTAGATTATTTTAACATCTCTGTCATTTTGCCCTTGGAATCTATTGTCTTTTTTTCACATTCAGTTTGAGATATTCTTGGTTCTTAGCATGGAGAGTGATTTTCTATTGAGACCTGATTTTCATATTATATCTTAAAACGCTAGATCCTTTTTAAAACTTCTGTTTTAGTTGGCTTTCTCTGACATTGCTCTGGCTGGGGAAGGGGAAACACCCCCTCATCCTGACAGCTGAAGGTATAATTCCAGTTTCCCTACTTAACCTCTGTGGACCGCCAGTGTGTGTGGGTGGCTTCTTGTTACCGCTGAGTAAGAGTGCAAGTGCAGGCTCCCTGTGTGGTCTCCACTCATCCCGTGGTCAGAGGAGGCTCATTGCGAGCTGTCAGGGATGAAAGTCCTGGCTTCTTGCTTGGCCTTCTCTGACCCTACCTACCCTGGCAGGGGCATTGGAGTGTTTTGTTGTAGTGAGAGTGGAAGCCCAGGATTTTCATTTGTCCTATACTGATGTGGGTGGAGTGTGCTCACAGTTTTTTGTTTGTTTGTTTGTTTGTTTGTTTGTTTGTTTTTTTTTTTTTTTGTGGTGTTTGGTTGAAGCAAAGTCATTTTTGTCTTTAAGTTTTCTGTCTGCTAGGATGCCCCTTTCCTGCTTTTTTGGCTGGAGCAGTCAGGCTCTTGCTAGGGCTTTTGGTTTTTGTGCCTGTTGGCATTTCTGGATTGCTAGCTTTTTTTGACTCCAAGTCAGATACAGGAGGCAAAAAGAAAAGCCACAGAACTTACCACTAACACACTCCTTGGACCCCGGGGTCCTTAGCCAGTCTGCCTCTTATTCATCTTTCTGAATCTTTTTATATTTCACTTATATATAATGTTCAGTGTTTTTACTTGTGCTTAGCAGAAAAAATAGAAAAATGCTGGAGGTGGGAGTTTTATTTTTCCTTTATTTTTGAAACCTACTTTTCTGAGTATAGAATTTAATGTTGACAGTTTTTTTCGTTACATTTTTTTCATTTAAAATATGTAATTCTATTGTTCTCTGGCTTCCACTGTTTCTAAAGAGAAGTCACTCATCATTCTTATTATTCCCCTGAATGCAATGTGCCTTTTTTTCTTCTGGCTACTTTTAAGATTTTCTCTTTATCTTTGCTTTTCAACATTTTGACTGTGATATACTAGGTGTATGTTTCTTTTCCCTTGTTCTGCATAGAGTTTGTAGAGCCTCCTTAATCTGGAGGTTGACAATTTTGATCAATTTTGGAAAATTCTTGGCTATCATTCAAACACTTCAAACATGAAATTGGGACTCCAACTATGCATTGGATATTGTCCCAGAGGTCTCTGATGCTTTTTTCTTTGTTTCCCCTATATTATTTTTTTCTCTCTATGCTTTAGTTTGGATAAGTTCTACTAGCCTGCCTTCAAGTTTATTAATCATTTCTTCTTTTTCTTTTCTCTTTTTTGAGACAGAGTCTTGCTCTGTCGTCCAGACTGGAGTGCAGTGGTGCGATCTTGGCTCACTGCAACCTCCACCTCCCAGGTTCAAGTGATTCTCATGCCTCAGGCTTCTGAGTAGAGTAGCTAGGATTACAGGCATGTGCCACCACACCCAACTAGTTTTTGTATTTTTAGTAGAGACGGGTTTCACCATGTTGGCCTGGCTGGTTTTGAACTCCTGACCTCAAGTGATCCTCCCACCTCGGCCTCCCAAAGTGCTGGCATTATACGTGTGAGCCACCACATCTGGACAATCATTTCTTCTGATATGTCCAGTCTGTTGTTAAGGCTATCCAGTGATTTCTTCAATTCAGATATTTTATTTTTCAGCAGTTTGTTTTTTCTTGGTTTCCGTTTATCTATGGAAATTCCCCATCTTTTCACCCAATTTATTGATATTATCCTCTAGTTTATTTATTGTATGAATAAAATTACTTTAAAGATATTTTCTGTGTATTCCAACATCTTGATCATCTGTGAGACTACTTACTTGCGTTAACTACTTTTTCTTCTGGTTATGAGTCACATTATACATAATAGAATAATAGAGTCTGAAATAGATAATATTTTCCCCTAAAAGAGATTGTTCTTTCCACCATCAGGTAGCTAGGGCAAGGATTGGTTTCTTTTATCTACTTAGAAGTTGAGCTGGTTTGGGGCTTATTTGTTGCTTAATTTGCTAAAGCACCCCTGGTTTTAAATATCTTTTTTTTATTTTTTTTAATTTTTTTAATTTTTTTATTTTTTTTTATTATACTTTAGGGTTTTAGGGTACATGTGCACAATGTGCAGGTTTGTTACATATGTATCCATGTGCCATGTTGATTTCCTGCACCCATTAACTCGTCATTTAGCATTAGGTGTATCTCCTAATGCTGTCCCTCCCCCCTCCCCCCACCCCACAACAGTCCCCGGAGTGTGATGTTCCCCTTCCTGTGTCCATGAGTTCTCATTGTTCAATTCCCACCTATGAGTGAGAACATGCGGTGTTTGGTTTTTTGTCCTTGCGATAGTTTACTGAGAATGATGTTTTCCAGTTTCATCCATGTCCCTACAAAGGACACGAACTCATCATTTTTTATGGCTGCATAGTATTCCATGGTGTATATGTGCCACATTTTCTTAATCCAGTCTATCGTTGTTGGACATTTGGGTTGGTTCCAACTCTTTGATATTGTGAATAGTGCTGCAATAAACATACGTGTGCATGTGTCTTTATAGCAGCATGATTTATAGTCCTTTGGGTATATACCCAGTAATGGGATGGCTGGGTCAAATGGTATTTCTAGTTCGAGATCCCTGAGGAATCGCCACACTGACTTCCACAATGGTTGAACTAGTTTACAGTCCCACCAACAGTGTAAAAGTGTTCCTATTTCTCCACATCCTCTCCAGCACCTATTGTTTCCTGATTTTTTAATGATGGCCATTCTAACTGGTGTGAGATGGTATCTCACTGTGGTTTTGATTTGCATTTCTCTGATGGCCAGTGATGATGAGCATTTCTTCATGTGTTTTTTGGCTGCATAAATGTCTTCTTTTGAGAAGTGTCTGTTCATGTCCTCTGCCCACTTTTTGATGGGGTTGTTTGTTTTTTTCTTGTAAATTTGTTTGAGTTCATTGTAGATTCTGGATATTAGCCCTTTGTCAGATGAGTAGGTTGCAAAAATTTTCTCCCATTCTGTAGGTTGCCTGTTCACTCTGATGGTAGTTTCTTTTGCTGTGCAGAAGCTCTTTAGTTTAATGAGATCCCATTTGTCGATTTTTGCTTTTGTTGCCATTGCTTTTGGTGTTTTAGACATGAAGTCCTTGCCCACGCCTATGTCCTGAATGGTATTGCCTAGGTTTTCTTGTAGGATTTTAATGGTTTTAGGTCTAACATATAAGTCTTTAATCCATCTTGAATTAATTTTGGTATAAGGTGTAAGGAAGGGATCCAGTTGCAGCTTTCTACATATGGCTAGCCAGTTTTCCCAGCACCATTTATTAAATAGGGAATCCTTTCCCCATTTCTTGTTTTTGTCAGGTTTGTCAAAGATCAGATAGTTGTAGCTATGCGGCGTCATTTCTGAGGGCTCTGTTCTGTTCCATTGATCTATGTCTCTGTTGTGGTACCAGTACCATGCTGTTTTGGTTACTGTAGCCTGGTAGTATAGTTTAAAGTCAGGTAGCGTGATGCCTCCAGCTTTGTTCTTTTGGCTTAGGATTGACTTGGCGATGCGGGCTCTTTTTTGGTTCCATATGAACTTTAAAGTAGTTTTTTCCAATTCTGTGAAGAAAGTCATTGGTAGCTTGATGGGGATGGCATTGAATCTATAAATGACCTTGGGCAGTAAGGCCATTTTCATGATATTGATTCTTCCAACCCATGAGCATGGAATGTTCTTCCATTTGTTTGTATCCTCTTTTATTTCATTGAGCAGTGGTTTGTAGTTCTCCTTGAAGAGGTCCTTCACATCCCTTGTAAGTTGGATTCCTAGGTATTTTATTCTCTTTGAAGCAATTGTGAATGGGAGTTCACTCATGATTTGGCTCTCTGTTTGTCTGTGATTGGTGTACAAGAATGCTTGTGATTTTTGTACATTAATTTTGTATCCTGAGACTTTGCTGAAGTTGCTAATCAGCTTAAGGAGATTTGGGGCTGAGACAATGGGGTTTTCTAGATATACAATCAGGTCATCTGCAAACAGGGACAATTTGACTTCCTCTTTTCCTAGTTGAATACCCTTTATTTCCTTCTCCTGCCTGATTGCTCTGCCCAGAACTTCCAGCACTATGTTGAATATCTTGATAGTAATCAAGTCCCTCCCTGTGGCAGAGCTTTGGAATATAAATACTGACATACCTCATAGATATTGCAAGTTTGGTTCCAGATCACTGCAATAAAGTGAATATCACAGAACTGTAATAAGTAGATATTCATCATAAGTGGTTCGAAACACTTTCTTCGTTTTCTATTTACGGTAACATTAAGAATCGGAATTTAACAGCAGTGCCTTCTCAGCACTCTATGGGTGAGATCTCTCTCCTTGAACTGTTTCCAAGACCCACACAGACCTGGAGAGCAGCCTAGTTCCAGTTCCTTTTATGAGGTGCACACAGAAGAGGGCGAGTCCACCATCAGGCTCTGCCATTGCTGCTGCTTCTTCATGTAACCTGCCTGTTTTATATCTGGTTGATTGGCAATGATGTCATCCAATTATAGCCTTTCTGTTCTCCTTTTGGGTACCTAGAGTTGGTATGTCTAGATTCTCTAACAGAGACTTTACAAATAAACAAGTTCACAATAGAAAGATTATAGAACTCACAGGCATCCAATGACTTCCCTTTTGTAATTGGTGTAAATTAACAGGTTTTTGGTCTTCTAGAGAATCTTTACCAAGTCCACAAAGGGAAAAAGTACTGTCATATGGCAGAGAGCCAAGGCTTCATCAAAAGCTCCTATATTGTGATTAACTAAGTGTTGTCTCAATTCTAACTAGACTTAAATTCCTTGAAGGCAGGGACTGTGTTTAGTTCCGTCTTACATTCCCTGTGCTTGGCACAGTACAGGGACTCAGTAAATATTTATTAAGTGAATTGGGAAGAGGCTCATTTTACTTTCTAGGAATAGCAATGCATATGAAATACAGGTACCAACAGTTTTGTAAAACACATAAAGCGAAAGGCCCAGTTTGAGAGAGCAGCTAAAGGAATGGACCAAGAGGCTTATGCATCCCACAAGAATTATTGTGCATGGAGATTATTGTGCATGGATTTTCTGACTTGAGGACCTAATTCTATGCACAGATATATTTCAAAAAAGATAAAACTGCCAAGGTAATGACTGGTACATTATGGAGACATTTTCTAAGCCATTATATGTTTCTAGGAAATTATCTACAGTAACTAGAGAACCAGACATGAATCTGCACTAATTTGGCCAAAAAGCAGGCAATATTGAGGACACCACGTTATCCTGGGAGAAATCTTGAGCGTCTGTTTACTAAAATAGTTTTGAATGTACTAGATGCTCTGGATGAAACCAAAAGGCTAAGTGGGATAAGTATGTGAAGGCCTAAATTTCTCCTTAAAATGGAATCAAGAATGATACAGCCAGAGAGAGTGTGTTATGGTCTTAACAAGGCAGCTGCTGACTTCATTGCCCCTTTGCAGATGTTCTCAGCCCTGGGCGCGCACTGACTGGGGAGCGTGCTTTAAGCTATTCATTTTTTTCCTGTTTTGTGCTGTAATATTTATTTTATTTATTATTATTTTATTTAATTTTAGATTCAAGGGGTACATGGGCATGTTTGTTACATGGGTATATTGCATAATATTGGGGATTGGTCATCTAAGGTACCCATATTATTTTTACTGACATTATTTTATACATAAAAGATTCAATAGAAGAAACTTATTACTCTCTGAATTTCCCAAGAAATTATTATTTATTTTATTTTATGATTATTACTGAAAATAATTGTGTTATAGAGGAGGGGGGTATTATAAAATAATTTGTCCCAGGTGTCAAATATGCTAAGCACGCCCCCTATCAGAGGCCATGGAATTTCTGCCCAGCTTGTGAGAAAATGGTGAAAAGGAGGGCTATTTCTCCGAAGAGAGATGAGAACCTTTGCAGTTCAGTGCGTCTCTGGGAGTTAAGTTTAAGTCCATCACGTTAGAAGATTTTATCTTCCCCAGGTAATAATGTGTGTGTGTGTGTACTCAAATGGTTGATGGCCAATATCACAAAGAGGTGTGGTCTTCAAGATGATGAAGAGTTGTGCTGTTTATTTTTTAAGGGCATAACACAAAAGGGAAAAATGAGTAAGTGAATAAATAAAATGACTGAACAGTCACTGTGAATTCTGGGGGCTCTTCAGTGTTGTAAGCGAGGTTGTGTCACCATATGAATCTCTCTGCCTCAAGAGGGAGCTATTTTCAGAGTTAAGTCCAGGCAGGAAGAGAGTCCACCCACGAAGGCACCACCCTGTCACCTGAGTACATGGAAGGCAATCACGGGCAAGAGTCATTGTCAGCACTGAGTCCTCATGTTAGAGAGACAGAGGGCGGCAACATCACAGACACGGCCGCCATGTGGCACAGGGGGCTGTGGAAAGGAAAACCTTTTGCAACTGCCGGTGAATAAAAACCTAATACAATTGATGGTTGAGATGTGTCTTTGCTAGTTAACGTATGTCTCAAGAGCAACAGGAATCACCACCATTCTAGCATATACTTTTCCTTGTGAGTATAACTGAAAAATTTAAGTGACTCTTACAAAAATGACTTACTGCTCACCCAATAAGCAATTTTTATTTTACACTGGCTATAAAATGTCCTGAAGCCATTTTACAAATTGCCTTTCTTGTTATTACATAGAATGGATAGTGGAGTCTATTAGATTATAGATGCCAAATGTGACATTCCACCCTGAAATGTTCAATTCTCTGATAAGAACCATTACTTTCTGAGACATCATCACTTTTTCTTCATTTTTATCATCAGCACCAGCAGCTGATTTTCTTTTTGGGAGCCACTTTGCACACAGAAACAAAACTTCAGTTACTTCATAAAACTTATGGTGTACATGGCAACAAGGAGAGAATGACCGATTCATGTCGAAATGCGGATTTGGGAATCCAAGCAGGTTTACTCACTAGCTAAGTTGATAACTTGGCTCAGACCACTGATCCTGTAGAATATAGGATTGAAATTTGTGCCTCAAAAAAAAACTGCAAAATAGTAGATGCCCTAGACCTTCAGTGCCATTCAAGCATGGTCAAAACTATGAGTGTTAAATCCAAAAGGGCTTGCAGTTTGACAAGTCTTCTGGAACTTGAAAATTGTATATTGAACGGCTGCAAAGGCAGAGGATAAGTCAAAAGTAGCATTTGCCAAGAGCAACCTGACTAAAAATAGAAGGATTTAGGACAGATAAGAACACTCCTGAGTGTGCTGGTGGGGAGTCACCAGGTTTGTACTGTGTGGGAAATGGGTGACTCAGGACAAGAATCCCCCACATATTCTTTGTTGTTTGTTGTGTATTGTGTATTGACAAGCAGAGTAATCCAGATGGTGTCCTTACCATGGAGAAGGAAGGTTGTTGACATTCTTTTTTTTTTCTTTTTTTTTTTTATTATACTTTAAGTTTTAGGGTACATGTGCACAACGTGCAGATTTGTTACATATGTATACATGTGCCATGTTGGTTTGCTGCACCCAGTAACTCGTCATTTAACATTAGGTATATCTCTAAATGCTATCCCTCCCCTCTCCTCCCACCCTACAATAGTCCCTGGAGTGTGATGTTCCCCTTCCCGTGTCCATGTGTTCTCATTGTTCAATTCCCACCTATGAGTGAGAACATGCGGTGTTTGGTTTTTTGTCCTTGGGATAGTTTGCTGAGAATGATGGTTTCCAGCTTTGTCCATGTCCCTACAAAGGACATGAACTCATCATTTTTTATGGCTGCATAGTATTCCATGGTATATATGTGCCACATTTGCTTAATCCAGTCTATCATTGTTGGACATTTGGGTTGGTTCCAAGTCTTTGCTATTGTGAATAGTGCCACAATAAACATACATGTGCATGTGTCTTTATAGCAGCATGATTTATAATCCTTCGGGTATATACCCAGTAAAGGGATGGCTGGGTCAAATGGTATTTCTAGTTCTAGATCCCTGAGGAATCGCCACACTGGCTTCCACAATGGTTGAACTAGTTTACAGTCCCACCAACAGTGTAAAACTGCTCCTATTTCTCCACATCCTCTCCAGCACCTCTTGTTTCCTGACTTTTTAATGATCGCCATTCTAACTGGTGTGAAATGGTATCTCATTGTGGTTTTGATTTGCATTTCTCTGATGGCCAGTAATGATGAGCATTTTTTCATGTGCCTTTTGGCTGCATAAATGTCTTCTTTTGAGAAGTGCCTGTTTATATCCTTCACCCACTTTTTGATGGGGTTGTTTGTTTTTTTCTTGTAAATTTGTTGGAGTTCATTGTAGATTCTGGATATTAGCCATTTGTCAGATGAGTAGGTTGCAAAAATTTTCTCCCATTCTGTAGGTGGCCTGTTCACTCTGACGGCAGTTTCTTTTGCTGTGCAGAATGTCTTTAGTTTAATTAGATCCCATTTGTCAATTTTGGCTTTTGCTGCCATTGCTTTTGGTGTTTTAGACATGAAGTCCTTGCCCACGCCTATGTCCTGAATGGTATTGCCTAGGTTTTCTTCAAGGATTTTTTATGGTTTTAGGTCTAACATTTAAGTCTTTAATCCATCTTGAATTAATTTTGGTATAAGGTGTAAGGAAGGGATCCAGTTTCAGCTTTCTACACATGGCTAGCCAGTTTTCCCAGCACCATTTATTAAATAGGGAATCCTTTCCCCGTTGCTTGTTTTTGTCAGGTTTGTCAAAGATCAGATAGTTGTAGATATGTGGCATTATTTCTGAGGGCTCTGTTCTGTTCCATTGGTCTACATCTCTGTTTTGGTACCAGTACCATGCTGTTTTGGTTACTGTAGCCTTGTAGTATAGTTTGAAGTCAGGTAGCATGATGCCTCCAGCTTTGTTCTTTTGGCTTAGGATTGACTTGGCAATGTGGGCTCTTCTTTGGTTCCATGTGAACTTTAAAGTAGATTTTTCCAATTCTGTGAAGAAAGTCATTGGTAGCTTGATGGGGATGGCATTGAATCTATAAATTACCTTGGGCAGTATGGCCATTTTCACGATATTGATTCTTCCTACCCATGAGCGTGGAATGTTCTTCCATTTGTTTGTATCCTCTTTTATTTCATTGAGCAGTGGTTTGTAGTTCTCCTTGAAGAGGTGCTTCACTTCCCTTGTAAGTTGGATTCCTAGGTATTTTATTCTCTTTGAAGCAATTGTGAATGGGAGTTCATTTATGATTTGGCTCTCTGTTTGTCTGTTATTGGTGTGTAAGAATGCTCATGATTTTTGCACATTGATTTTGTATCCTGAGACTTGGCTGAAGTTGCCTATCAGCTTAAGGAGATTTTGGGCTGAGACGATGGGGTTTTCTAGATATACAATCATGTCATCTGCAAACAGGGACAATTTGACTTCCTCTTTTCCTAACTGAATACCCTTTATTTCCTTCTCCTGCCTGATTGCCCTGGCCAGAACTTCCAACACTATGTTGAATAGGAGTGGTGAGAGAGGGCATCCCTTTCTTGTTCCAGTTTTCAAAGGGAATGCTTCCAGTTTTTGCCCATTCAGTATGATATTGGCTGTGGGTTTGTCATAGATAGCTCTTATTATTTTGAGATACGTCCCATCAATACCGAATTTATTGAGAGTTTTTAGCATGAAGGTTGTTGAATTTTGTCAAAGGCCTTTTCTGCATCTATTGAGATAATCATGTGGTTTTTGTCGTTGGTTCTGTTTATATGCTGGATTATGTTTATTGATTTTCATATGTTGAACCAGCCTTGCATCCCAGGGATGAAGCGCACTTGATCATGGTGGATAAGCTTCTTGATGTGCTGCTGGATTCGGTTTGTCAGTATTTTATTGAGGATTTTTGCATCAATGTTCATCAGGGATATTGGTCTAAAATTCTCTTTTTTTGTTGTGTCTCTGCCAGGCTTTGGTATCAGGATGAGGCTGGCCTCATAAAATGAGTTAGGGAGGATTCCCTCTTTTTCTATTTATTGGAAAAGTTTCAGAAGGAATGGTACCAGCTCCTCTTTGTACCTCTGGTAGAATTCGGCTGTGAACCCATCTGGTCCTGGACTTTTTTTGGTTGGTAAGCTATTAATTATTGTCTCAATTTCAGAGCCTGTTATTGGTCTATTCAGAGATTCAACTTCTTCCTGGTTTAGTCTTGGGAGGGTGTATGTGTTGAGGAATTTATCCATTTCTTCTAGATTTTCTAGTTTATTTGCATAGAGGTATTTATAGTATTCTCTGATGGTAGTTTGTATTTCTGTGGGATCAGTGGTGATATCCCCTTTATCATTTTTTATTGTGTCTATTTGATTCTTCTCTCTTTTATTCTTTATTTGTATGGCCAGCGGTCTATCAATTTTGTTGATCTTTTCAAAACACCAGCTCCTGGATTCATTGATTTTTTGAAGGGTTTTTTGTGTCTCTATTTCCTTCAGTTCTGCTCTGATCTTAGTTATTTCTTGCCTTCTGCTAGCTTTTGAATGTGTTTGCTCTTGCTTCTCTGGTTCTTTTAATTGTGATGTTTGGGTGTCAATTTTAGATCTTTCCTGCTTTCTCTTGTGGGCATTTAGTGCTATAAATTTCCCTCTACACACTGCTTTGAATGTGTCCCAGAGATTCTGGTATGTTGTGTCTTTGTTCTCGTTGGTTTCAAAGAACATCTTTATTTCTGCCTTCATTTCGTTATGTACCCAGTAGTCATTCAGGAGCAGGTTGTTCAGTTTCCATGTAGTTGAGCGGTTTTGAGTGAGTTTCTTAATCCTGAGTTCTCGTTTGATTGCACTGTGGTCTGAGAGACAGTTTGTTATAATTTCTGTTCTTTTACATTTGCTGAGGAGAGCTTTACTTCCAACTATGTGGTCAATTTTGGAATAAGTGCAGTGTGGTGCTGAGAAGAATGTATATTCTGTTGATTTGGCATGGAGAGTTCTGTAGATGTCTATTAGGTCTGCTTGGTGCAGAGCTGAGTTCAGTTCCTGGATATCCTTGTTAACTTTCTGTCTCATTGATCTGTCTAATGTTGACAGTGGGGTGTTAAAGTCTCCCATTATTATTGTGTGGGAGTCTAAGTCTCTTCCAGGTCTCTAAGGACTTGCTTTATGAATCTGGGTGCTCCTGTATTGGGCGCATATATATTTAGGATAGTTAGCTCTTCTTGTTGAATTGATCCCTTTACCATTATGTAATGGCCTTCTTTGTCTCTTTTGATCTTTGTTGGTTTAAAGTCTGTTTTATCAGAGACTGGGATTGCAACACCTGCCTTTTTTTGTTTTCCATTTTCTTGGTAGATCTTTCTCCATCCCTTTATTTTGAGCCTATGTGCACGTGAGATGGGTTTCCTGAATACAGCACAGTGATGGGTCTTGACTCTTTATCCAATTTGCCAGTCTGTGTCTTTTAATTGGAGTATTTAGCCCATTTACATTTAAGATTAATATTATTATGTGTGAATTTGATCCTGTCATTACGATGTTAGCTGGTTATTTTGCTTGTTAGTTGATGCAGTTTCTTCCTAGCCTCAATGGTCTTTACAATTTGGCATGTTTTTGCAGTGGCTGGAACTGGTTGTTCCTTTCCATGTTTAGTGCTTCCTTCAGGAGCTCTTTTATGGCAGGCCTGGTGGTGACAAAATCTCTCAGCATTTGCTTGTCTGTAAAGTATTTTATTTCTCCTTCACTTATGAAGCCTAGTTTGGCTGGATATGAAATTCTGGGTTGAAAATTCTTTTCTTTAAGAAGGTTGAATATTGGCCCCCACTCTCTTCTGGCTTGTAGGGTTTCTGCAGAGAGATATGCTGTTAGTCTGATGGGCTTCCCTTTGTGGGTAACCCAACCTTTCTCTTTGGCTGCTCTTAACATTTTTTCCTTCATTTCAACTTTGGTGAATCTGACAATTATGTGTCTTGGAGTTGCTCTTCTGAAGGAGTATCTTTGTGGTGTTCTCTGTATTTCCTGAATTTGAATGTTGGCCTGCCTTGTTAGATTGGGGACGTTCTCCTGTATAATATCCTGCAGAGTGTTTTCCAGCTTGGTTCCATTCTCCCCGTCACTTTCAGGTACACCAATCAGACGTAGATTTGGTCTTTTCACATAGTCCCATATTTCTTGGAGGCTTTTTTCGTTTCTTTTTATTCTTTTTTCTCTAAACTTCTCTTCTCACTTCATTTCATTCATTTGATCTTCCATCTCTGATACCCTTTCTTCCAGTTGATCGAATTGGCTACTGAGGCTTGTGCATTCATCATGTAGTTCTCGTGCCTTGGTTTTCAGCTCCATCAGGTCCTTTAAGGAGTTTTCTATACTGGTTATTCTAGTTATCCATTTGTCTAATTTTTTTTCAGGGTTTTTAACTTCTTTGCCATGGGTTTGAATTTCCTCCTGTAGCTCGGAGTAGTTTGATGGTCTGAAGCCTTCTTCTCTTAACTCATTAAAGTCATTCTCTGTCCAGCTTTGTTCCGTCGCTGGTGAGGAGCTGTGTTCCTTTGGAGGAGGAGAGGGACTCTGATTTTTAGAGTTTCCAGTTTTTCTGCTCTGTTTTTTCCCCATCTTTGTGGTTTTATCTACCTTTGGTCTTTGATGATGGTGATGTACAGATGGGGTTTTGGTGTGGATGTCCTTTCTGTTTGTTAGTTTTCCTTCTAACAGTCAGGACCCTCAGCTGCAGGTCTGTTGGAGTTTGCTGGATGTCCAGTCCAGACCCTGTTTGCCTGGGTATCAGCAGTGGAGGCTGCAGAACAACGGATATTGGTGAACAGCTAATGTTGCTGCCTGATCGTTCCTCTGGAAGTTTTGTCTCAGAGGAATACCTGGCCGTGTGAGGTGTCAGTCTGCCCCTACTGGGGGGTGCCTCCCAGTTAGACTACTTGGGCATCAGGGACCCACTTGAGGAGGCAGTCTGTCTGTTCTCAGATCTCCAGCTGTGTGCTGGGAGAACCACTACTCTCTTCAAAGCTGTCAGACAGGGACATTTAGGTCTGCAGAGGAATCTGCTGCCTTTTGTTTGGCAATGCCCTGCTCCCAGAGGTGGAGTCTACAGAGGCAGGCAGGCCTCCTTGAGCTGTGGTGGGCTCCACCCAGTTCGAGCTTCCTGGCTGCTTTGTTTACCTACTCAAGCCTCAGCAATGGCAGGCGCCCCTCCCCCAGCCTTGCTGCCACCTTGCAGTTTGACCTCAGACTGCTGTGCTAGCAATGAGCTAGGCTCCGTGGGAGTAGGACCCTCCGAGCCAGGTGCGGGATATAATCTCCTGGTGTGCCGTTTGCTAAGACCATTGGAAAAGGGCAGAATTAGGGTGGGAGTGACTAGATTTTCCAGGTGCCGTCTGTCACCCCTTTCTTTGACTAGGAAAGGGAATTCCCTGACCCCTTGCACTTCCCAGGTGAGGCGATGCCTCGCCCTGCTTCGGCTCATGCTCGTTGCACTGCACCCACTGTCCTGCACCCTCTTTCCGACACTCCCCAGTGAGATGAACCTGGTACTTCAGTTGGAAATGCAGAAATCACCCGTCTTCTGCGTCGCTCACACTGGGAGCTGTAGACTGGAGCTGTTCCTATTCGTCCATCTTGGCTCCACCCTGCTGCCCGACATTCTTAAGGTATTATTTTGTTGCCTTCATAAAGTTTCAAGTTACAGAATGTTGGTCAAAGGTACAAAGTTTTGGTTAGGAGGAATAAGTTCTATCACACAGCATGGGGACTATAGTTAGTAATAATGTATTTTCAGAACTTAAAGTAAAATTTAAAAAATTATATTTTAAAATTGCTTAAAAAGTAGATTTTACATGTTTGCACCAGACCAAAAAAAGTGAAGTGGTAGATATGTTAATTAGCTTGATTTAATCTTTCCACAATGTGTATATATATATATATATATATATATCTCAAAACATTGCATTGCTCCCCATAGATATATACAATTATTATTTGTCAGTTAAAAATAACATATTTAAAAAAGAATGTCTTTAGGTATTCTATGTGGATAACCAAACTGTATGAATCTGAAATAATTGTTATGGCCAATATTCTGATCCGTATCAGGAGCAAGTAAGAGGGTCCTCCTCTTTTTGCAGAATTTGGCTTCAGGGAGGTTTTGTTTTTCCTTTCCTGTCTGGGAGGCATACCTATTGCATACAGCCTCCCAGCGGCACTTAGGTTAGAAACACTGAGAATAAGTTCTATTTGTGTACTTGTTTGACTTGCTTCAAGAAATTAAAATATCTGAGGATCTAAAGTTACACCATGGCTCAGAGATTATTTATATCACAACAGGTTCTTTTAAAAATCATCACTCAATGTACTTAAATAAGTTGGAGCCAGGTGCAGTGGCTCACGCCTGTATCCTCAGCACTTTGGGTGGCAAAAATAGGAGGATTGCTTGAGCCGAGGAGTTTGAGACCAGCCTGGGAAACATGGTGAGACCTCCCTCTCTACAAAAATTAAAAAAAAAAAAAGTTAACTGGGCATGATGGCACATGCCTGTAGTCCCAGCTACTCGGGAGGTTGAGGTCAGAGGATCGCTTGAGCCCAGAAGGCTGAGGTTAGAGTGAGCTATGATGGTGTTACTGCACTTCAGCTTGGATGACAGAGTGAGACTCTGTCTCTAAAAAAAAAGTTTTGGCTTATGAAAAATCAATATTTGAACATCTTTGCAGTGGCCAATGTTGCTTGTAGGGTCTAGCACATGTTTACTCAATGCCCTTCTCTTGCCTGGAATCCTAGGCTGCTACTCTCCGTCCTCCTGGTTGTGTTCCACATGGGATTAGGCCCTCCATCAACCCTGGTGACAGTGATGCCAGCTGCCTCCTCAGTGACTCTTTCCCCCACAGTCTGGTATGGCTCAGGATCCTCAATTGCCCCCTCGCTCTTCAAGAATCAGACCTCACGTGCTCTGTAAACATTTTCCTCCTCTGTGCCCTGGTACCGAGGGCACCACTCTGGGCACTGCTTTCTGCACCTGTCTGCTGTGTCTGTCCTGCATTTGGGTAGAACCTCTAGACTTGATTTTGTTCTGTCTTCTCTGCCTGCTTTCTTAGACCTGATGATTCAGAAGGTTCCTTACTTCTGAATGCTCTTTGTCTTTGCACATGCTAGGCTCTGAATGTTTGTGTCTCCCACCAAGTTCATAAGTTACTAGCCCCCAGTGTGATGGAATTAGGAGGTGAGTTAGGACATGAGGATGGAATTAGGTCATGAGGGTGGAGTCCTTATGAAAGGGGTTAGTGCCCTTATAAAAGAGGGCCCAGATGGCTGGGTGCAGTGGCTCATGCCTGTAATCCCAGGACTTTGGGAGACCGAGGCGGGGTGGATCACCTGAAGTCAGGAGTTTGAGACCAGCCTGGCCAACAAGTGAAACTCCATCTCACCTAACAATACAAAAAGTAGCCAGGCGTAGAGGCACACGCCTGTAATCCCAGCTACTTGGGAAGCTGAGGTGGGAGAATCACTTGAATCAAGGGGAAGAGGTAGAGGTTGCAGTGAGCTGAGATTGAACCATTGCACTCCAGCCTGGGCAACACAGTGAGACTCTGTCTCAAAAAAAAAAAAAGGCCCAAAGAAGTCCCTTGCCCCTTCTTCCATGTGAGGACACAGCAGGAAGACAGCTGTCCATGAACTAGTAAGCAGGCCCTCATCAGACACTGAATTTGCTTGACCTTGGACCTCTCAGCCTCCAGAACTGTGAGGAATACATTTCTGTGGTTTATAAGCCACGCGGTCTGTGGCGTTTTGTTATAGCAGCCCAAATGGACTAAGATGGCACAGTTTTCCATTTCCTTTTGCTCTCCATTTCACCGTGTGCCTTACCATCACACCCACTTGGCATGCTCCTGAAATCCAGCCTGAGTGGAGCCCCCACTCATTGGGAGAGAGCTTAGAGACCCTAAGTGACCCTCCAGATGTTTGTGGTTTCCAGTTACATTGACACTCCCCCGGGTGGGGCCAGGACCACGCAGGAGCACGTGGTTGAGGGAGGCAATGCAGCGGCTACTCTCCTGAATTTTCAGGAGCACTGGCCAGACCCCTGGCAGCACACACCTCACTCTCATTTCCAAATGTGGACACTGCTGGAAACATTAGCGTGAGTGGAATTCTGCACCAGGGAGGGACATCCGTTCTCATTTCATTCACATACTTAGATATTAGTTGTAAGTAAGTCTTGGTACAATGTCAGCTTCTCAAATTGGGAGTAAGAGAATCTACTACCTATTGTACACAGTGTGTATGTGCTTGTGTGTGTATGTGTGTGTGTGCAGTGTGTATGTATTCTGGAGTTTTCATTTTCACATGAGCAATTTCAGATTTGAAGACCATAATGGAATCTCATCTTCTTGGCTGTTAGAGGGCTTTGGAAGGCTCCTGGGAGCAGAGATTGGTGTTTTCTGAGTTGTTTGCTAACGGGCTGTGGAAGATCGTCAATTAGAGACTGAGTTGGCCTGCCATGCTGATTACCCTTTAGACTTCATTTCAGGTGAAAGGCAAGCCATGCTGTCCTCAGGCCAGTAGAATTTGACTGCTTTTAATTCAGCTATGTTTTGGAACATGGAGCTGCTAAAAATACTTTGCTTCCTTTGAAGATCAGTTGATATAGAAACTAAAAAGGAACAAATAGCTTCACTTGAGATCCAACACCCTCAATCTAGTCAAGGGAGACCGTTAATAACTGAATAAATTAGTAAATTGTATAGTGAGCTAGATGGCACCGAGTGTCATGACAAAAAAATAAGCAGAGGTTTGGGGAATGCTTGGGAAGGGTGAGATATAAAATAGGGTGGTCAGAGCAAGCCACATTTAAGTCTTTGGAAAAAGGGAATGGTGAGCCATGTGGCTATCTGGGGAAAGGGAGAGGGCCCTGCCCTCTCTCAGTGTAAAAGCCCTGAGGTGGGAGCATGTCTGGATTTGGGGAACAGCAAAAACAGTGGCTGGGGCATAAGGAGTGAAGGGGGTAGGATGTAGGGTCAGAAACTTAATGTTGGGGAGGGACTCATTGAATAAAATGGGGAAGCCAGTGGAGGGTTTGAGCAGAGGAGTGCAACACCCAGGAGAAGCTGAATGTGACACATAGATTTCCGTTCAGGCCTTTGACTACTCTGGACTTCGCTTCCTAGACACATCAGTTTGGAGGATAGAACTAAGCTCATCATTTAGCAATAATGAAACTATACTTCTCTGGTTCTGTGCTGATGTGCTTCGTCAGAATTCCAGCCCATCCTAAAATGTATTGCAACGAGTTCAGGAAGACTATGGCATCTTCAAGTGTTCACTTACCCAGCCCTCCGAGCTACCATGTTCTTCTGCTGTTTTCCTTTCCACCTGCTCTGGTTGCTACGAGGGAGTTTCCTCTGGATCTTGACATTTCAATGTTCTCTTGTCCTCTCATAAATCTCCATTCAAGGTTATGCTGGTCTGGCTCGCTGTGTCAGTCATGGTTCGTAGTTGAAAGTAATGAAACCTACCCTAGTTAATTTAAGCAGAAAAGGAATTTGTTAAAAGATACCAGGTTGTTTAAAGAATCATAGAGGAGATCAGAGAATCAGGCTTTGAGCAACACAGCTAGAAACAAAGCCCAACTACATGGGCTGACTGCTCACTTTTCCTGCTGTGTAGGGGCAGTGTGGCTCATGGTGCCAATGCTGGGCCTGGCACGCTGACTGCTAAGACCTTTGCCATTGCTGCCTTTGAGGGCCAGCTGTAACCCTGCCATGCTTTCCCATTCTGCCAGAAGGGCTCCCATATGGTGCCTCCTTCTTCACGTCACTTCTCTTCATACTGAAGCCTGTGCTCCATGCCCTGGCTGCAAAGAAGACTGGGGAAGCAAGAATCTGACTTGAGGAGGCAGTAGTACTCTAGTGGAAACTTTTCTAAACTCAGGAAGGCTATTCACACAGTTCTGGATACCAGAAATTATGAAAAACCTCCTTGGTACTCACTGTTCAGGCTGTTGGGCCTGTTCTGTGCTTCAACAATGGCTTCGAAATGGAGATAATGCCTTTCACCCCTCATTAACGCCTTAGGCTCCCATCTTCTTACATAGATTTATTATTGTAATTTAAAAAATTACTAGATGGAGGAAAAAGAGCCTACAAAGAAGTCCTACTCTTTAGAAGAGTACTTTTATTTTTTGTTGAAGAAGTACATGCCTGTAATTTTAAAAAGTCAAGTAGTGCTAAAATACTTATTTAAAAAATACTCAGCTTTCCCCCTCTTAACAGCCTTCCTCCATCTTTCCGGAAGTAGTCACTTTTAGCTTTTAATCTTTTTTCTTCTGATATTTACCTTGATATTTCTAACTAATATAGACATGCTGCTCTCTCTTGATTAATCACTTCTAGACGGTGTTTATTATGGGGAGATGAGACTTCTAAATCTCTATTACCACTTGCTATCTCCCACCCTCCCAATATAATTAGAAGGTTTCATAACCATAGTAAAAGTCCATATTTACTGTTATTAGCATATTGTTTGATCTTACTTATTCTGGCTAAGAGTATATTATTTTACTTCCTTCTTGAACAACTTATTTTTCCAAAAATTGGTAAGTATCTCATTTATTTTTACTTCTTTTATTTTCTGGAATCTTGGGCTAAATCTTTCCACATCTTGCCACAGTTCTATAAAATTCCACCCTATTCAATTTCCTACATGTGTTACAGGACCAACACCTTTATATGTGTGCTATACAGTAACAGACCAATACACTGAGACAGCAGGGTTTAAAGCAGAGAAAGAGTTTAGTGATTTCAGGGTGTCAAGTGAGGAGATGGGAGGAGACCCTCAAATCCATTTATCCAAGGAATTCTGGGCTGGGGTTTTTAATGGGATTATGGAAGGTAAGGGGTTGGAAAATCAGTGTCATTGATTTGTTGGGGTAAAGGGAATGAAATCATCAGGATGTGGAAACTACACTTTTTTGGGTGAGTCAGCTTCTCATGGGGTCCTTCAGACCAGCTGACATCAGTAATTTCACTGGTACACAGGACATAAAAGAATATCTCAAGTGGAAAAGTTATCATTTTATAATGTTTAAGTTGTTATCTATAGAGTAGTTCATGGGAACTATAATCTTTTTTAAAATTATTATACTTTAAGTTCTGGGATACATGTGCAGAACATGCAGGTTTGTTACATAGGTATACACGTGCCATGGTGGTTTGCTGCACCCATCAACCCATCATCTACATTAGGTATTTCTCCTAATGCTATCCCTCCCCTAGCTCCTCCTGGGGCCCTGACAGGCCCCAGTGTGTGATGTTCCCCTTCCTGTGTCCATGTGTCCTCATTGTTTAACTCTCACTTATGAGTGAGAACATGCAGTGTTTGGTTTTCTGTCATTGGAACTATAATCTTGTAACAGGTTCTGAAGCTATAGCAGTGATTCTGAAGCAATAGGCACCAAAAAGACTATGAGAAAGCAGATCAAAGAGCAAGTTGACCTAATGATTAATGCCGAATGTGCTGCAAGCCTGGTTTATTTTAGTGTCTCTTCCCACCCTTCCCTGATGAATTTTATGAAGTTTATAGGGATAATTTCTTATGTACCTGCCAGACAATGTTAAAATCATTTAATGTTTTAACCTTTCTTAGAGGCTAACTTCTCCTAGAGCCTTTCTTCCCTTGCTTCAGTCACAAAGAGTTGTTCAGTGAATAGCTTCTCTGATGTCATCCTGGGTATTCCTTCTGCCTTTCTCCTATCTTGAATCTCTTATTTCCTAGATGTGATGTACTCTTTTTTTTTCTTGTTTAACTCCATCATTTTTGTGGAGCCCATTTCCTGTAGTTTTCTGAGAAATGGAAGTATGACAGATATATTTTATAAGAGTCTATCCTTTTTCTACTTTAAAAATTGATTGATAGTTTAAATGGGTATAGAATTTTATGTTGGAAACTATTTTTCTCAGAGTGTGTAAGGTGTTACTCTACCTTCTTCTAGCTTCCAATATTGCTTCTTAAAAATCTGATGCTATTCTCATTCTTCATTTTTTTGTGACTTGTATTTTTTCTGGAAACTTTTAAGATCTTTTAAAATCTTCTTTTTATCCATAATGTTCTGAAATTTCACAAATGATGTGCTTTTATTCATTCAGTATGTTACATACTTCGTGTGCTCTTTCAATTTGAATAGTTGTTCAAATGGAAAATTTTCTTGTGGTATTTCTTTGATAATTTCTTTTCTTTTCTTCTTTTAAGAGACAAGATCTCACTCGGTTGCCCAGGCTGGAGTGCGGTGGTGCAATTATAGCTCACTGTAACCTTACACTCTTGGGCTCAAACAAGCCTCCTGCCTCAGCTTCCTAAATAGCTAAGACTACAGGCATGTGCTACCACATGCAGCTAATTTAATTATTTTTTTTGTAGAATGGGATCTTACTATGTTGTCCAAGCTGGTCTCAAACTTTTGGGTTCCAGTTATCCTCCCACATGACCCTCCCAAAGTGCTGGAATTGCAGCCATGTGCCACCCACTCTGCTGAGCCCCATTTTTTTTCTCTGTTTTTGGAATTCCTATAAGGCAGATATTGTCCACTTGGATTGATCCTCCGTTTCCCTCTCCTAATGTCCACCTCTACCTTTTTCTTCAATAATTTAAAAAATGTGGATATAATTTAAATTTCTAAGAGCTTATTCATATTCTCTGACTGTTTTCTTTAGGAAGATAGTAGTAGCCTATCTTTCTTCATCCTCTAAAGTCATTGGTTATCATTAATTATAATTTTCTTAACATTTTCTCTTGCTTCTTATCTTGTCTCTGTTTTTCCCCCGTTCTTTTTATCCTGTTTGTTTTAGCCTCTGTCTTTCAAGTTGACAGCTGCCCCCAAAGCCTGATGCCCATTCATATTTAAGAATGAGGCACTGAAAAACTGATTAGACTTGGGCTGGTCTTGTTTACTTACAGAGTTTCAAGTAGGAAAATTTGTTGGCCAGCCAGATTGCCCCAAATGTCATTATTTATAGGTTTTCCCCCTCCACCCTCAGGGTGTTTTATTTTTTAAAATCTTCTTGGAGAATGGAAGGCTAAATGATAATGTTCTGAAGCTGGAACTGGGAAAATAACTGGAGTCTCACATTTCAGGATACAGTATTCAGTTAATTCTCCCTGGTTTGAGTTTGATTCGCATGCCCTCCTCTGGGCCTGCTGTCCCTGAGATGAGGCAAGTCTGGTTCAACTCATGTAGAGAATCTGTATCACATCTCCTGATGGGATGTTGAGGGGATAATTTCTTTATAGCTTACAGTGATGGTTCTGCTCTTGCCTTCTAGGTACCTGGTGACTCCAGTTCCTTAGTTTTTCTTGGATTCTTCAGGGTATGTTAGCCCTCTTCTCTCTGTTAAGTCCCTCTAAAGACACTTCAGTGTTAGTTCAGTCTGCCCTGCTGAGCCATTTACTATTCCTCTATTTGCTTTCTGGATTCATCTCATGTGCTTCTGGGTTACAGATGTCATCTAGTCTCATACGAAAATGGAATTTGTGTTCCTTTTCCTTGTTCTCTTTGTTTTGTAGTAGGAGGCTTCTTTTATGAACACAAAGACATTATATGTTAGAAAAAGAGCATGTGACTTACCTAGATTTATCCCCAAAATGCCCCTTAGAACCAAGGTGACCATACAACTTCTAGAACACTTCAGAAGTAAGCTGGAAGAGGGAACAGGGTTACTTGCTGAGACAACAGGTGCAAACTGGGAGTGTCCTGGGAGAACTGGGACATATGATCACTCTGCATAGATCTCAAACTTTCTTTCAATTTCTATAGTACCGACTGAATAATAAAAAGTTTTTTTTCAAAAGAATAAAGCTCTGTCTTTTAAAAATTATTTTTAATGCAGTGTCCTTTATCTTGGATTCTGGCACACATCCACAGGGACTAGACTAGACAATGAGCTGAAAGATGGACATTATGCTGTACTCAAAGTTGCCCCTCCCTTCCTGGCCCTCTATTCTGTTTGGTTCAAACTTTTCCCTTCAACTCTTTCTTCCCCTGGGATGGATTATTTTCCAGGGGTCTCCTTAGTGCCTCATGCAAACTGATCCTTGGAAGGCCTGCCCCACCAGCCTTCCACTCATGCCCAGATATGTTTGAATTACAATGAATACAGCTTAGGTTTTAAGTCCGGACCTCTGTGAGTGAATGCAGTCATGCCTGTACTCCTTCCTTGGGGTCTGCAGGAAAACAGGGATTGCAACAAGTTGAATTCAGAAGTCCTCTTGGGAAGTTTATACCAGGCAAGAGATACAAGCTGCAACTCCTCTACCATTCCCACTGCTCCCTGCCCTCTGCCTCCCCAGGTCTTCATCTTGAGAACCTGGAGCTTCTCTTCCACTTTTTGCTTGCAAGCCCTTTTCTCTGTCCCTTCATTTACTACCGTTCAATTTATTTCGCCAAAGATACACTGGTGCCTACTGCATGTCAGACACTGGATGAGTCCTGAAGGCAGGGCATCCTTGCTATTAAGGATCTTATAGCCTAGGTGTGCCTAGGCATAAGAGGGTCAATATTTTTGAAAGATCTTCCTTAGAGGTGATTTTCTTTCATATAGGAATAGGAGGAAGGAATCCCTTCTGGTATGGGGAGAAACAACTGGGAGTAGAGAGGAGAGTCAAGGGGTGGTAGAGGGACCCAGGGAGGTTGGTAGGGGAAAACCCAGTGGCAGGGAACTTCATATTTCTTAAGCCATAGACTAAGAAAATTGCAAGTCCTTTGGAGATGCTCCAGTTTCACTATGGCGTCGGATATTACAGTGGTTGAGGCCGGATGTAGATTAGACATGGCTGAGGGAAGTTTCCATGAAGCTGGGCCCGAGAGAGTTCTCCAGTTCCTCAGGGTCCATGAACAATGTCCAGGGAGTGAGAGGCTCCCTAGAGCCTCAGTGAGGGCTGTGCACATGCTAGAGAGGCAAGGAGCTGAGGAGGCCTCATGTCGGAACAGAAAGGCCATAGAGGGTAGGGAATCATAATGAGAGGTCTTGGCTGGGAATACACTCTTATGTGGGAGTCCTTTTTCTTTAATGCTTCCTTCAGTCTAATCTATTACTGTTTGCAGCCTTAAAATAGTAGGATTTTACAACCCTTAGAGACCCCCGACTCAATCTCTGTTTCTCTCTCTCCCTCTCTCTTCCTTCTTATTAAGAGCAGAAAAGAAATTTGAGCTTTTCTTCAACTTCTTTTCTAGAGCTACAGGCTCAGTTGGCACATGCTCTGGCTTCCAAGTTATGCCAGGTGACAAGTGTAATGTTTTGCCATGAAATATCGTAGGTCTCCGTCTTTCCACTCTGAGAACAGTTTCCTCTCTGCCTGCCATCTGAGTGCTAAGCCAATACTGTGTTTAGTTTTTATTATGTCCGTATTCCTCTTCAAGTTACAAACTTCTGTATTAAATAGAATGCGAGCTGTTATAACAATAATCCCCCAAGTCGTAGTGGCTTCTCACAGTAGGAATTGTTTTCCCATGTGAAGTGCAAATGTGTTTTCCTGATCATCAGGCAGTTGTCCCACAGGCAAAGATTCAGGGACCCAGAGAGTCACTCCACTCAGATCCCCCTGCATTTAGCCAGAAAATGAAGAAAGACTATGGGTGGTCATGCCTAGGAGGTGTCTATGGGCCAGCCCTGAAAGTGGCACTAATATTTCTGTTCATATGTTATTGGCTGGAAGAGAAAATGGGTTTGGTGAAGAGTGAGCCAGTCTTTGCCAAGCATCTTTATTTAACTGCCATGTGCATGTGCTTTAATAGTGTGACATACCCTAGATCCTTTTGGAAACAGGCATGTACAAAATTAATTTTAAAAGACACATAATTTGCCTTTCTTCTTCCAGAATTTTTTTTCCTATAAAATGTAAGGCAGGGAATAATTATTTAATGGTCTGCTCTCAGTTTGAGAAGCCCAGGAATATGGAAGGACACTTGTGGTCCTTTCCTGCCTGTGAGTTGGGTCCCTGCCATTGGTAATGGTCAGACCACAAGAGCCTCCTGAGTACCTAATTCCAGTTTAGAGATTTTCTGCAGTATAAACTTTCTTCTTCGTTTTTAAATGGCCTCATTCTTCTGAGTCTCCCTCGTCACTGACCAACCTTTCGTCTAGCTTGGTTTGGATTCATGGGTGAGGCTTTGGTTTGTGTACTTTTATGATTCAGCACTGGTTTTAAATCTTGTTGTTGTTGTTTTTTTTTTTTGTAATTGTGATTTATTTTTCGACACACAAGTCATACCTGGTTAGCACTGTTCCTCTGCCCCAACTGGTCCAGGGTAGGAGATTTTAAAGGCCCTGGAGCTCCAAGATGGTCTCTCTGGGGCATTGCCCTTGGCAGGTTGAGGACTCTGGGAGGATTTTGGACGGTGAGATCTTTGTTCTTGGCTTGTGTTCTCATTCCACCCCACACCCTGGGCCCCTCCTGGCCTGTCCTCTCCCTTAGCCTGGCTGCCCTTGCAGCAAGCGGGGAGTACCCAACTGCCTCCTGATAGGCCATCTGTAGGCACATTTGCTTTCTGGCAAATTTCTTTGCATAAGCAGCTTTTAAGTGTGATTTGTGTGACCCATCCAGGTTTCTGATTTTCAAATCCCACCCTGAATATTTACCGTACCTCTTTGGTTCACTATTCTCTGCAAAATTGGAACCCTTTGCTTCTCTGCCAATATACTCTTTTGAGCCTTTTACATAATAAAAGGCTTGAGTTTCAGCATTAATCATTGTGATTAATGTGATTCCACTAATAATCTTTTTCTACTTGGGAAGGCTCCAATTATGGCTATATTTTGTGTCTGGCCTTGGGCCAGCTTCTAATCCAATGATCCAGGTTTTTATCGGCTTCATGATTCCTCAGCATGGACATTAACCTCTCCTGTATCCACTTTCTCCTACAGATATCAGGCAGAGCCAATCCTGCAAACCTTCTGCTGACCCACCCTTGAATAAAATGAGGCTGGCTGCCTGGGGAGGGAAGGTCTGCCTCTCTCTCTCTGTATGCTCAGACACGAGCCTATTCAGGGATTCTTGATGGTTTCCCCAAAGGTGATGTCAAGCCACATCCAGGCTTCATAAATTCTTTGGCTTACCACTCACGCTTATAATTAATAATGGAAACTTGCCAGGAACTTTTTTTCTTAAGATTGTTTTTCAAGGAGAACATTCAAACGACTCTTTGGCTTAAACTGTTCACAAGCTCTGGACTCCCTTCTTTCAGACACAGTAGAGGAAATAGGCTGGCTTTCCAAAGAGGTAATAGGAGATAAGGAGAATTATGTGGTCTTTGAGATCAGACAGCATTAGCTGTGTGACCTTGATAAAATTATGTAACTTCTATGAGTCTCGATTTCCTCATTTGTGAAATGGGAGTATGATTATGTATCTTGCATGGTTGAGATGAAGACTAAATGGAGTAATGCATCTAATGTAACTGCTGGTTCCATTTCCAGTAAGATAGGAGTCTAAGCAGTCTGAAAACCTTCCTGCTAGAAAATACCTAGAAATGTTCAATAGAATGTAATGAACTTCCTTTTATTTTTTCACCAATAGATTTTATTCTTGATTTTTACATCTATTCTCATTCATATTGATATGGAAAAAAGACTGTTCAATAGTCACACATTATAGATAAATTCAAATGTACATTATAAGACATTGAGCAACTATGACATAAGATGTTTAGTTGTTTTATACCAACAGAGGCTCACTAGTAGTTTTCAGAAAGAATTATTTTCCCAACGTTTATTCATAAACGTTAGAAATTGTTATAAGTGATAACAAAATTTAACCTGAACAAACATCTTTTCAAATGCCTAGAACCAGAGGGAGCTGAAGACTAGGGCTGATAGTCATACAGTCTCAGAGGGGCCAGAGTTTATTGTTGCTGGTAAATAATGGGCTTGGATTTTTTTTTTTTTTTGCTGGGTATTGTTTTATTTTATTTTAAAAATAGTTTTAGATTCAAGGGGTATATGCGCAGGTTTGTTACATGGATATTTTGCATAATTGTGAGGTTTGGGCTCTAGTGTACCCATTACCCAAATAGTGAACATTGTACCCAATAGGCCATTTTAAAATTTTTTTCTGTATTTTTATGAGACAGGGTCTCACTCTGTTGCCCAGGCTGGAGTGCAGTGGCATGATCATGGCTGACTGCAGCCTTGACCTCCTGTGCTCAAGTGATCCTCCTACCTCAGCCTCCTGTGTAGCTGGGACTATGGGCATGCACCACCATGCCCAGCTAATTTTTGTATTTTTTGTAGAGATGTGGTTTCACCATGTTTCCCAGGCTGTTCTCAAACTCTTGGGCTCAAGCAGGAGTTGAGCTCAAGAAGGCTCAATCTTCCTGCCTTGGCCTCCCAAAGTGCTAGGATTACAGATGTGAGCCTCGGTGCCCAGCCCAATAGGTAATTTTTAAAACCCTTACCCTCCTCCCATCCCTCCCCCTTTTGGAGTCCTCAGTGTCTATTATTTCTGTCTTTATGTCTGTGAGTTTATCTCTTACTTATAAGTCAAAACATGCAGTATTTGATTTTCTGTTTCTGAGTTATTTCATTTAGGATAATGGCCTCCAACTCTATCTATGATGCTGCAAAGAACATTATTTCATTCTTTTTTATGGCTGCATACTATTCCATGGTGTGTATATCCCATATTTTCTTTATCTGATCATCTGCTGATGGACACTTAGGTTGATTCCATGACATTGCTATTGTGAATAGTGCTGTGATAAACATGAGTGCAGGTATCTTTTTAATTTTTTTTCCATTTGAGAGCAGGTACTGTTTATTAACCAACCAGCTTAGAAAAATAATCATGATAGACACCTTAGTTCAGTCTTCTAGTAAGCCTGTTGATCTGGTCCTCCTTGTTGCCAGCATCTCCACTTCTACAAAATGGGTGGTTTTTTCTTCATGCTGCCTCGTGGAGAAGATAATTTGAAGGGCCGCAGGAAGTTATTTGCTTCTTTGAAGCATTTTCCAACAGTATAGAGCTCATGAATAAGATCCTCCATGCAGATGATGCTATATTTACCAAGAGATCGAGCAATCAAAGTGTTATCTGTCGAAGCAACTTGCTTCTTATTGATTTTGCCATAACCACGCTTGTAAATTAGTTCATTTACTGACTTCAGATTTGGGCACCCCCATGCAATGTATGGCTCTACAATCCTCAGCATGTTAATTGAAGCCTTGTTGAGCTTCATAAAGCTTCCATTGAAGATTTGATGGAGGTGAAGAAGCTGCAACACCTTTCAGACCTTTGGGCTCACATAATTGACACCTCTGATCCTGAAGACAAATGCCAATTTGGGTTCTGCAGGTACATAGAAGTTGCCAGCTTTTCTTGCCATCGTTGGCATTTGAATTTCAGTTCTGTACAACTGCCTATATTCCTTGTGATAGTGCTTTGCTTTTTCATAGATAAGCTTCCTTCTTGCCCTTTGACATCTTTTGGGCAAACTTCTTTCTCAGGTGCTTGATCTTCAGCTCTGTGAAATTCCTTCTCTTTTTCTTAAGGGTTTCTGGCACAGCAGGAACCTTCTTCTTCTTCTCTTCTACACCTTACATGGTTCTAGCCTGAAAAAGAGTGGTATCTTTTTAATATAACAATTTCTTTTCCTTTGGGTAGATGCCCAGTATTGAGATTGCTGGGTCAAATGGTGATTCTATTTTTAGTTCTTCAAGAAATCTCCATAGAGTTTTTCACAGAGGTTGTACTAATTTACTTTCCCACCAACAATGTATAAGGCTTCTGGATTTTAAAGCTCAAATGGATATGGGAGATGAGGTCTTAAGCCCTTGAGTGGCAGGAAATTGGAATGCAGATCACTGAAAAAATCTGGGGCATTGAAAATCTACACCTTTGGAGAAATGGATAGATAGAAAAAAGCCCACTCACTGGCAGATATACTATAGTGAGATTTATCTGTCTTCTCTTGAGTTCCGAGTGGGGAATAAATTTCCCCTTGAGAATGCATAACAATATTCATTCACAACACACTTTTTTGCACAAGTTTGAGATTCTAATTTATTCTACTTGCATGATCTTGGGAGCCATTGAGCTGAAAAATGAATACGGCACTGGTTCTAGGCAAATAATATCCTTGGAATGGCCACAGAAGCAAATACAAAACTACCCTGGAGAGCTGGATAGACCCTTAACTCAGGCTGCTTGGTATTTGCACAGATAGAGCTCTACTAGAATTGAACTCAAAAACCAAAATTACAAAACGCACAAGGAAACCATCTGCCATATCTAAGAGCCACTAGGCAAAAGAGACAGCAGGATTGGTGCCCCAAGAGCTTCCAGTAACAGAGCTATTAGTGGAGACCATGAAATGAGTATACTAAGAAAATCATCAAGGTTATCATAGAAGAAAGTGATAATATTGGGAAAAAATGAAGCAGGAGAGCCAAAGGGACCTTGAAATGAAAAATGCTTCGTTGAAATTAAAGCTCAGTGGGCAGAGTAAAGAGTGAATTGGCCACAGTGGTGAGAACAGGACTGGACAGAAATGCTTGCAATCAGTAGATGCTCCTAAATTTCTAGCAATCTCTCTTTGGGAAACATTGAGGTGTTAGTTTCTTGGGAGGTGAAGAGGGTTTAGAAGCATCTATGTTCATTTTTAGGTCAGCAAATACATTTTTTAAAAATTAATAGACTTTATTTTTTAGAGCAGTTTTGAGTTCACAGGAAAATTGAGGGAAATATACAGAGAGTTCCCATATCCCTCCATCCCTACACATGCACAACCTCTCCCACTATGGACTTGTGGCACCAGAGTGGTACATTTGTTACAACTGATGAACCTACATGGACACATCATTATCACTTAAAATCTACAGTTTACATTAGGATTCACTTTTGATGTTGTACATTATGTGGGTTTTGACAAATACATAATGACGTGTATCCATTAGGGTATCCTACAGAATAGTCTTATTGCCCTAAAAATCCTCTGTGTTCTGTTTATTCATCCTTCTCCTCCCTTAACTCCTGGCAGCCATTGATCTTTTTACTGTCTTCATAGTTTTGCCATTTTCAAATGACATATTTTTGGAATCAAAAATTTTCTGACTGGCTTCTTTCACTTAGAAATATTTAAGCTTCCTCCATGTCTGCCATAGCTTGATAGCTCATTTCTTTCTTTTTTTAAATTTTACTTTAAGTTCCAGGATACATATGCAGAACTTCCAGGTTTGTTACATAAGTATATGCGTGCCATGGTGGTTTACTGTACCTATCTACCTGTCGAAGGTCCCTCAGACTCTTTGGTAATCTTGTTCTAGCCTCTACAATTTACATAGGAAAGGGACACTTTCTATTCTTCTATTTGCTGTACTCCTTTGTGGATTACTTCCAACAGAGGTCAGGGTTTTCTATTATTAAATATCTAAAGAGCTTAATGGGTGATATACAGTCAAAGAAGCATTCCAAAGCCCAATTTATCAGCTAACCAGAGGCAGCTAATGGAAGTCTCCATCCACCAGTAAACTTGATGCAGTGAGAAGGTGGTAGGTGGAGCTGAAAGAGAGAGGAAGAGGGTAAAATTTATTTGGCTTGAACAGGGCTCACCTACAATGGTGTAACTAGTAAGACAGGTTCCCCGATGCAAAGCGTAATTGGTCCCTCTTGCATGTAACCAATAGAACACCCCTCCTTTTCTAGCTGGGAAAGTGGGTTTAGCTAAGAAAGGATGAAGTTTCTGGATGGAGGGAGTGGGGAGAAAGTGAATTTTTCTTTTTTGGTGGTGTAAATTTGCCAAAGAAAACACTGCAGACCTCACAGTGTTATAAATCTGAGCAAGGTTACCTGTACTACCCTAAGATTTTCTTACCTCCCTCTCCTCCCTACTTCCTCCCCTTTTCCCATCCCACTTCCAGCTGTTTCCCTAGCAGTCTGTGTGCAGTGGTGGTGGCAAGTGTTGCTACTGTCTGGAGACATCTGCTGAATGTCTCACCTTTGATGGATCCTCTTATCTTTGACTTCCTCAGATGACCTCTTGCCTTGGACACAGGTGTGCTGGTCACACACAGCCCAGGAGCCTTGCTGAGGTGGATCATGTACATTACCTTAGAACCACCATTGCCCTTCAACGTTCTCTTTACAGGGGATAGAAGAAACTATTTTTATTTCTTCAAGGCAACATGGTTCCTGAAGCGATACTGCTCTTAGGTTCTGGATAGACTGCTATAGCAATGTTTCCTTGTCTACTAGGAACAAAAGGTGGGGCACAGGGTCCAGGAGAGGAGCATAAGAAAACTTTGATATCTACCAGGTAAGGCTCTACAATGGAAGCATAGGATTTCAGGATTTTTACAATGACTGCTTTAAGTTCTCTCATTTTACAGATTAGAAATGAAAGTAAATGACTTAGTTGTTCAAGGTCACGGAGCTAGTGGCAGAGCCAGAACCTGATCCTAGGTCTTTTGATGGGAACTCCTTTGTTTTAATGATAGATCATGTATGACTTGCCTCTTGAAACCCTAGATTCAATGCTGCATGATGGCTGCCAGAAAAATGCCAGTCCTTCTGGGTGAGTTGAATAGAGGGGGGAGATGGTAACCACTTATCCAATATCTATTTTCCCTTCTTTATTATTAATAAAACTCCAGCTAAAAGATGATGATGCATCCACTAAGAAACTACATTTACCAGTTTTTTTTTTTTTTTTTTCAGATGGGATGACCATGTGACACAGTTCTGGGTAATGATATGTAGGTGACGTTACTGGGTGGAATTGCTGAAAAGGTTCCCTTACAGCAGGGAAGAACCAGCTAATATGCCATTTCTCTTTAACCTTCTTCTTTTTGCCTAGAGTTTGGATGGCATATTAGAGGTAGAATAATCTTCCAGTCACCATTAGGTTAAGAGAATTGCAAGGGTTTGGCTTGAGCTTGAGCCAAAGCTCACACAATTCTCTTAGTCTAATGGTGACTGGAAGACAAAATTGTACTCAGAGCTGCTGAACTAATATCAGCAACTGCCTACTTTCTGAGTTGATTAAGCTGCTATAAATTGAGCTTCCTGTTGTTTGTCAAACATATTCCTCTGATAGAGCAAAAAAAGTGTGTACATATACCTTTGTTCCTTCCAATAGCCTTTTACATTATTAAGTAGTATTACTTGTGTTAGTAAACTGATTATTAGAGAGTGAGCTTGTTTACATTACCAGAGGATTTTTCCTATTACCAAAAGATTACAGGGATCACACAAAAGATCTTTCAGTTGCATCTTTTTAAGTGTTTGTTTATTGATCATTTCATATTAACAGAGAAAAAAACTAAAAGTGGAGTTGTTTCATGCTATTGCTCATTAACGATCAATCAGAAACAACAATAAAACAAATCTGAAAGTATAATGATCAAAAGAAGACATTCATATTACTAGTTAATTTGTTTTAGAAATCAGGCAGAAAACTCAAATGTTATGTGCCCTGGTTCAATGCCAGACATCTGGCTACCCTAGTACAGTAGACTTGAATACATTTATTTCTCAATATGCGTCATTCTTTCTATAAAACCTACTCCAAGAATTTTCTCCCCATTTCTATTAAAAGCTCCTCTATCTTCCTGGACATCCAACTTGAAATTGCCATTGTCCTTTCTCCCCCCTCTGCAATATTCAATCAGTTTTCAAATCTTAGGTGGGTTGGGAACATGAAGAAAAGGATCCAAAAATGGATTTATCCGGTTATTCTCTGTAACCTCAATTTCATATGCTCTTTGGTGTGACCACTCATTAGCTGCTTGCATGGGAAATATCAATTTGTATGATGGTGACATTTGAGGCTTATGTGATTGCTTTGATCTATTAGTTTTGGAGACCAAACACCCCAATTACAGCCAACAGAACACTTTTAATTGGGACACAGAGGTAAAAGGACTTTCTGTTGCCATAGTTTCAGAGGCACATATGTGGTCAGCTGCCTAATGCTGGATTTATTTTTAGACATAAGACATGATTGACGGTGAGCTCTGGTGACTCAGGGACATCTGCTGTTCTGATAGGAGTAGAGTGTGGCCTTGAAGCTCAGCTAAAACCAATCTTAGGCAGAGAACATTCTGTAATGGTGCTGCTTTCAATGCATTTAGTTTTCTATCTTTAGATTCACGTCTGAAGAGGAAATATTAACCTACCAACTAATGAGGACTTTGCCAATAGACTATTGTTCTGAGTGGCAGGGAAAAAAAGAAAAGAAAAGAAAAAAGGCCAGTGGGAATTTCTAAGGAAGTTAGTGACTTCAGCACTGGGATCTAGTGCCTATCGTTGGAGAATCTCATGGAAATGGCCAAGGGTATAAAGGAAGGAGAAATCTGCGTAGGACATGAGAAATGTTTATAGACACATATGCCAGAAACCATAGCCTTTCTGCTAAATACGGATCTAAAGAAGGACTGATTAGATTCATGACTTCTTTTACACTTAAAACCAGTGTGTCTGGGAGGTGAGCAGGAGATATTTCACCAGAATTCAGACATCTTTCCATTCTGAGGGATGCCAGCTGGAGGCAAGAGTGGGCAGCAGCCAGTCAGAGAGAAATGTCTGGATCTTGCAAGAAGTCCGTTAAGTGTTCTATGCCTGTGTGGTACCTACTTAGACTGTACTTGGCACAGATGTTTCTGCCAAGCAACGCATGGGGGCACTCCCCGGCTGACTCTTGACTGCCACTCTAGCATGGCAAATAAATTTGTAAACACAGAGATTAAACCTCTGCAGTAGTGTCATATAGCTCCAGCTTCCTCCCTCAGGCTGCTGGATCTCTGCAATTCTGCAGTTAATTTAAACGGTTCTCTTTCCCCTTCATCAAAATTACACAGGTCACATTCTTTAACTATAATGTTATTAATAAATAAAAGTAGAAATAAAACTGCTACCACTTGAAAATGAAAAAACAAATGCAGAACATTCACCTAAACAATTCTTAGGTCAAGGAGTAATTAAGAAGTATGCTTGGACTTTGAGAGGCCGAGGCAGGTGGATTGCTTGAGGCCAGGAGTTCGAGACCAGCCTGGCCAACATGGCAAAACCCTGTCTCTACTAAAAATACAAAAATTAGTGGGGCGTGATGGTGCACACCTGTAATCCCAGCTACTTGGAAGGCTGAGGCATGACAATTGCTTGAATCCGGGAGGTGGAGGTTGTAGTGAGCTGAGATTGTGCCACTGCACTCAGCCTGGATGACAGAGCAAGACTCTGTCTTAGAAAAAAAAAAGTACACTTGGAGTCTAGTTAGACAATAATGGCACCGAGGATGCTAGATATCCAGCGTTATAGGATATGACCAAAACTGGACTCAGGGAAAATGCATGACCTTAAATACCTTTATTTTTAAACAAGGCATAAACTGCACACAAAAATTTAATTCAGTAATTAGAAAAACAAATATGCTTAATGTAAAGCAAATAAAGATTATACGACAACTTAAAAAAATAAAAGAAAGTAATATAATAGACCAAGTGCTAGCAATTCAAATCAAGCAATTCAAATCAAATCAATTTAGAGAAAACATAAGCATATAACATGAGGAATTAGAAAGAGGATAAAACAATAGATATTTAAGGGAAGGATAAAATTCTACTACATGATAACAAATTTGAAAATATCAAAGGAATGGATGATTTTCTGAGCGAATATAAATGATCATAATTGATTCAAGAAGAAGTGGAAAGTATGAATAGCCCATTAATTGGGGAAGGAAATTTAAAAGTCTGTGGTATAGATACAAAGCTTCAGCTCAGCTATTTGAGAGGTATCTGGGTTTCAAAGAAGCCTTTTAAAATGTTGTGTTACTAGAAATTCATGGATAATCCATTGTATGCTTTCATTTGCTGGTCATGTGCAGCCAAATGGAACAGTGTTTTCCTTTGTGTCAACTGTTCACTTATTCCCCTGTTTTCCATTTATTCCAAATTGCCAGGGGTGTGCTGGTTGCCAGACACCCCAAACACTCCAGAGATAGAATTGTGGAGTCGGATCTCATGAATAGGAGAAAATAATGCCACTCTGAAAAGTTGAGTTCTTTTGACTGGCAAAAGATCAACTCATCAAGCCCCCTGCCCCTACACAAAGACTGTGAATAATCAGATCTCAGTTCTTTAGGATTTTCAGTCATGCTTAATAGGAAGAGGGTACAATGGGGGGCCAGGTCAGCATCTCATTCCTGTAACCCCAGCACTTTGGGAGGCTGAGGCAGGAGGATCACCGGAGCCCAGGAGTTTGAGACCAGGGCATCACAATGACATCCTGTCTCTACAAAAATAAAAATAATTAGTTGGGCATGGTGGACCCAGCTACTTGGGAAGCTGAGGTGGGTGGATTGGATGAGCCCAGGAGTTTGAGGTTACAAGAAGTTATGATTGTGCCATTGCACTCCAGCCTGGGCAACATAGCAAGACCCTGTCTCAAGAAAGAAAGAAGGAAAGAAAGAAAGAAAGAAAAAGAAAACAAACCATGGGAGCAGTGGAGAGGGTGACTCAGGTTATGATGTGAAAGCTCTGATTGGACCGGGGCCCAACTTCTTGGTCCTATAGGGGAGGGTCCCTTAACACCTTGTCCTGCCTCCATCCCCTGCTGTGCACCATGAGTCCAGGTCTGCCTGTCAGGCATTGCCGATGAAAGTCTCTGAGTCCTGTGATGTTTATACACCAACCCACGTACCCCACCTCACAGTGGAAGTGAAGCTAGATAAACTCTTAGGTACTTGGGTCCTGAAAGACTTAAAGTTGAAAGTGGAGTTCTCTAGATAACTAAAGAAGGAGGAAAGAGGGAAACTTACAAGTAGTGAGATTCTTTATCGTGAGAAGGAATAGGCCTGTGTGTAATGATTCTGAATGACAGGGGCTACATTTTAGCCCTTTCCTCACCTGTTTCCTCAAGATCTTCAGCAAGTTGTTGGGCCTAAGTCTTAGTTTTATGTGCAAAACAAGAATCTCCTGTACACTTCAAGATCTGACATTTTCTGATTTTTCTGCAAGTTCTGAAGACAAGGACCCTTGCCTACTATTGACAGGCAAGAGTTGGTGCTCTGTTGTTACATAAAGGCATCTGTTTTCTTCTCTGGTTGGTTCTTAGTTCTGGTCTCCTTTCTCTGCTGATGGATTTCTTGTCTTTCTGCTGGAATCCCCTTCCATTTATTCCTTCTTCAATTCTTCCTTCTTTGTCTCCCAACTGACAAATGATGGAGAAACAGGCCTGTGGCAGGAATGAGAGCTGGCTGTGCCGGAAGGAGGCTCTGCTCAAATCACTGCAAACTTCTTAAACTGCGTGCCCGTGGAAGTATTGATTCTGATTTTATTTTCTCCTTTTGGTTAGGAATCTTGATGGAACTGCAGGTAGCCGCGATTACCACGGGCTGACTCCTATTAAGTTCCAAACATACTTTCCTGAAATTTCTACTCTGTCAATACTACCTAGTTTCAATGAAAAGAGAAAGGTTACAAATTTTATATATAAAAGTGGGTATTGAAAAATTCCTCTGGTCAACTCCAGGTCAGCATCCAATTCACAGCACTTTATGAGAGTGATTCTTTCAGAGAGAGACTTTTTTTTCAGCCCATGAAGTGACTTTCACGAGCTACGGGGCCAGCTGGGATGACAGCATGAAAACTCTTCTTTGTATAAAAAGCTGATGGGGGTGAGAAGAGGCAGCCAGGTCCGTCTGCGTCTGGCTAGGTTTGGAGGGAGGAAGAGGCTGATAGTGCTGTGGTCCTATGGACACTCAGGTAGGGACTGCCAGATGCCTGGAGGGAATCCACTTGCTATTCCCTCCTGTGTTCTCTTTAAATGCCAGAAGACAACAAGCCTTCATGAAATCCCTCCTAGCTAATGATCACACAAACTTCATTTCATTTCATTCATCCAATAACTGTTGAGTATATACTACAAGCCAGGTGAAGAGCATAGAGTGGGGATTCATCTGTGTCGGGAAGCTTAATTTTTTTTTAAATTTTATTTTTCCATAAGTTATTGGGGTACAGGTGGTATTCGGTTACATGAGTAAGTTCCTTAGTGGAGATTTGTGATAACCTGGTGCACCCGTTACCTGAGCAATATAAACTGCACCATATTTGTTATCTTTCATCCCTCGCCCCCCTCCCACTCTTCCCTCCAAGTCTCCAAAGTCCATTGTATCATTCTTATGCCTTTAGGAAGCTTAATTTTTACAACAACCCTATGTTAAATATTATTATCTCTAAGACTTGGATTGTTTCCTTGTTACAAAGCTTATAAGAACTTGACTTCTAGAGTAAGATGTGCTAGTCTGGGTCCTTCAAGAAGCAAACACCAAGATGAATTAGGCATGCAAGAATTCATTGGGAAAGATGAATTTCCTGATGAGGGAAAATGGGAAGGGAGACAGAGAAGGTTGGGAGAGGCATCAGACTATGCTGCAGGTTTGGTCCCTGAGAGAGAGAGAGAGGGAAGGAAGCCGGGTAGACAGGAAAGCAGGCAGGAAGGAAAGAAAGAAGAAATGAATGAGGGAAGAACTGCAGAATAGCTTTAAGGAGCCACGCTGATGGAGAATCTAGAGCCAAATTCATCCGTGAGAAGAGTCTCACATCTCCCCAGAATAGCACCCCTGCTGTTCTCTGTCATTGGCCCAGGGCAGCCCCTGGGACATGTGGCTTTACGTGAAAGCAGCGGTGGATTTCAGAGCGCATCAGGGCTGTGGGCCTCTTACTCTCCCAGCATGGAGGACCTGAGAGGCACTGCCACAGTGCCAATCTCTGTTTTGCTGAGGCAGGAGAATAGGGTTTGGAGGCAGAAACATAAGACCGATTCATGCTGATTTCCTAGAACTAAATTGAAAGGAAAACCCCAACTTTCCACACCTCAGTAGCAGAAGGATGAAGCTACTCCCTTTGCAAACCACCCCCTTTTCTGTGCGGCAGATGGAAAATTGAAAGTACCTCTGATTGGTTGCTTTCCACGGCCAGACTGGTTGGAGGCCAAGTCTTCCTTTGCATAGGAGTGCAACTTTGTAACTTCACTTTAGCCTCTGATTGGTTGCTTTCCGTAACCAATTAGACATTTGCATAGGAGTATAACTTTTGTAGCTTCACTTCAGCCTCTGATTGCAGGCCACCACTTCATCTGCGTGGGGTGTACACCAAATTGCCGGTGGGAAACCTCTAGTGGGTATTTGGACCCCAGAAGATTCTTTAACTGGAGCCCTTGAGCTGCCACTCGGCCCGCTTCCACCCTGTGGAATGCACTTTCATTTTCAATAAATCTCTGCTTTCTTTGTTTCAGTCTTTCCTTGCTCTGTGGTGTGTTTTGTCCAGTTCTTTGTTCAAAATGCCAAGAACCTAGACAAGTTGCAGTCAAGACCCTCTACAGTAACATTGACATTCACTATCCAGGTGATTGTGGCAAGTTAAGTAATTTCTCTTAGTCTCATTTTCCTCATCTTTAAGATACTTCATCTCTTAATCATGAAATTCAATGAAGGAATGAATGAGATAATGCATCTGAGAAAGATTTGTCCAGTGCTTGGCAATAGTAAGCTCTTGAAATATGCTAATTATTACTAGGTTTTGTTATATTGATGGTTCAAGCTTTAATTTGTTCAAATGAAATGTTTCTTAGATGTAAATATAGAAAACAGGTTAGAGTGGAGCTTTCTAGTCGAATGGCAGTGGAAAGCCCTGTCTGCTGGGCCTCTCCTGCACTGCTACCCTAGCCCTTGGGGCATCTCTGAGGAAACCCAGGAATTGGAGAAACATAAGGAGGAATCACATCATACACACATTTAGTGCAGGTGTATTTTTGAATTTTCAGGTTGATGGATTAATTAAAATGAATAGTTTTATTTCATAATAATGCTTTTTAAAAATTATACCTCAAGTTCTGGGATACATGTGCAGAACGTGCAGGTTTGTTACATAGGTATACGTGTGCCATGGTGGTTTGCTGCACCCATCAACCCATCATCTACATTAGATATTTCTCCTAATGCTATCCCTCCCCAAGCCCCCTACCCCCTGACAGGCCCTGGTGTGTGATGTTCTCCTTCCTGTGTCCATGTGTTCTCATTGTTCAACTCCCACTTACGAGTGAGAACATGTAGTATTTGGTTTTCTGTTGCTGTGTTAGTTTGCTGAGAATGATGGTTTCCAGCTTCATCCATGTCCCTGCAAAGGACATGAACTCATCCTTTTTTATGACTGCATAGTATTCCATGGTGTAAATGTGCCACATTTTCTTTATCCATTCTGTCATTGATGGGCATTTGGGTTGGTTCCAAGTCTTTGCTATTGTGAATAGTGCTGCAATAAACAAACATGTGCATGTGTTTTTATAGTAGAATGATTTATAATCATTTGGGTATATACCCAGCAATGGGATTGCGGGGTCAAATGGGTATCTCTGGTTCTAGATCCTTGAGGAGTCACCACACTGTCTTCCACAATGGTTGAACTCATTTACACTCTCATCAACAGTGTAAAAGTGTTCATATTTCTCCACATTCTCTCCCTTATTGCTTTTTAATTTTTGTTAAAATTATTAAAAAACAATATAGAGTAAAATTGGCTTTTTGAGAGTGCACAGTTCTATGAGTTTTAACATATGCATAGATTTGTTTAACCACCACAACCATGGAAATACAAAAGAGATTCCTCAGTTACCCCTTTATCATTACACCCTCCCCAACTCTTAACCTCTGGTAACTACTTCTCTTTTCTCCATCACTATAATTTGTCTTTCTGAGAATTTCCACTAGAAGGAATCATTCAGCCTTTTGGGACTGGCTTCTTTCGTTCAGCACAATGCCTTTGAGATCCATCTAAGTTGTGTGTATAAATAGTTGGTTCCCTTTATTGCTGAGTAATATTCCAATGTACGAGTATACCACAGTGGTGCTTATCCATTTTCCTGCTAAACAAACTTTGGGTTGTTTCCAGTTTAAACAATACCTGGCACATATTTTGGGGCGATCAATAAATGGGAGCTGGTATTATGGAGGCTAAGAATGAAAGCCCACATTTTACCACCCTCTATGGGGTTCTTCTATGTCTTCTTTCTTTTTAAACCCCACGGTTTGGTTTTCTACTGCAATTATTTTCCTGCTTATAAGTCACTGAATGGAATGAGTCAAAATTCATTTCCTTTGGGCCTCAGTGGCTAAGGCAGGGAGGCAGCTACCTGCTAATGTCTTTTCTTTGTCAGTTTCTCGCTCTCTGTCTCTCCCCAAGGTCAGATTCCACCCCTGCCCCACCCACCCCAGGTGATAAGCAATGGCTTCAGGACTAAAGTGTATCATTGATTGTGACTAAATGCACACCTAGGACTGTAGCTTGATTCACTTAACTTTCTCTTCCAGACTCTTCTACTTTATATTCTTAAGCCACTCATGGACAGCATGCCCTTTTATCCATCCCAGCTGACATTTTTCAAGCATTTTAGCAACTCTGACCTCATTCTTTATTTAGCAACTTCATTATTTCAGTCCCAAGCTGTTAAACCTTAATCTTCACTAATATCAACATTATTAGGATTTGTTTGAGTAATGAAGACACAATGCTATTTAAATTGCAACTGGAGCCTGAGGAAAGTAGAGCTGGTTAAATTGAAGCCCTTCCATTCTGTTGAGCCTTCCAGGGGTTTGGTCTGGCTATTCAAAGGCAGTCTGGAGCAGAGGTTGTTGTTGGGAGCTGGGGAGAGCAGAAAGACTCTGTCTAACTGAGGGAGATGAATTTAGAATTTCCAGGGAGCAATTCAAGAGGGCGAGAGTCAGGAGGAATAAAGGAAGGCAAAGCATGAGAGAAGAGCCTACAGGATGGCACTAGGCTTGGAACCGCATGACTAGGCAGCCAGTGAAACATCCCTACAGGTGGATTTTCTTTACTTTCCTGTGATACAGTATTCACACATTATTATGAGGTTAATGATGTGAACTATCAATTGACCACCTTTCCTTCCCTTGGGCTCTAACTGGTTGAGACTAGATACTTGGATTCAAACGTGGTAAGGTCGTTCTCCTAAGAACAAGGCTGTCTGATGTTCAATTTGAAACTGTCCATAGAGTCCTTTTCTATCCCTTCTGTCCCTGGACTTCTTAATAATATCAAATACACACCCAAATGGCCCCTGAGAATGATTTCACTCTGGAAAACACAAGATCTCTTTCTCATTTCTATGTCTACAGGAAGTGGGGGAGAGAGAGAATCTATGTTGGATGGAGACAAGATGAATACAATGACTTAATTTTACGAAAGCTGGAGTTTGGAGCCAGAGAGGGGCACTCCTCTCCTTGCTCCCACCATTTCTCCCCCAAGAACCCACCTCAAGTTGGGAGAGCTTTATGCTCTGTGGGAGGTGGGATAAAGGGTGTTATGGGATGAATTCTGTCCTTTCAAAATTTATATGTTGAAGTTCTAACTCCCACTACCTTAGACAAAGCCATTAGAGAGGTATTTAAGGTTAAACGGGGTCATAGTGGTGGGGCTATACTCCAGTAACCCTGGTGTCCTTATAAGAAGAAAAAGAGACACCCGGATGCACGTGCACAGAGAAAAGTCCACGTGAGGACACAGCGAGAAGACAGATGTCTGCAAGTCTAGGGGAGAGGCCTCAGGAGAAACCAACCCTGATGGCACCTTGGTCTTGGACTTCCAGTCTCCAGAACTGTGAGAAATAAATTTCTGTTGGTTAAGCCAACAAGTCTGTGGTATTTTGCTTTGTTTCTAGGCAGCCCTAGAAAATTAGTACCAGGGATTAGGTGATCTCATCTACATCTCAAGAGGCAGGGAGATCTCAGCTGATGTGTGGGATATCTTTGGTAAGAAATGATGTCTGTGGAAGCAACCTAAATGCCTATCACTGATAGACTGGATAAAGAAAATGTGGTACATATACACCATGGAATACTATGCAGGCATAAAAAGAATGAGATCATGTCCTTCGGAGGGACATGGATGGAGCTGGAAGCTGTTATCCTCAGCAAACTAACACAGGAACAGAAAACTGAACACCGCATGTTCTCACTTATAAGTGGGAACTGAATGATGAGAACACATGGACGCATGGGAGGGAACAACACACACTGGGGCCTGTTGGGGTTGGCAAGGGTGGAGGGAGGGAGAGCATCAGGAGGAATAGCTAATGAATGCTGGGCTTAGTACCTAGGTGATGGGATGATCTGTGCCGCAAATCACCATGGCACACATTTACTGACCTAACAAACCTGCACATCCTGCACATGTATCCCTTAAAATAAAAGTTGAAGGAGAAAAAAAACACAAAAACCCCCGAAACAACACACTACCATCTAAATAAAAAAAAAAATGATGTCTGCATCCCATCTTATACAGAGCATGACACAGAGGCAGCTGAGGTGTAGGGGCAAAGCATCAAGACATAGAGACAGAAGTCCTGGCTACTTCTGGGACAGATAGGTGACAGCAAAAACAAACGAACAAGACAACAAACAAAAACAAACCAACCAAAAACAACAAAAAACCCACGAAAACCAGAAAAACCCCAAGACCAAAAACCAACCAACCAAACAAAAAAATGCTGTGTTTGGATCCTCGGAGCCTGTGACCTTGGACAATGATCTCTGTGAGCCCCACTTTCTTCCAGCAGCAACATGATACTTGTGAAACTTGTCACAACTGCTTTACTGGCTTTGTAGACACAGAGAGAGTACACGAAAGGTCTTTATTGGAAAGCATGATTGGCTTTTCTTGCCTCATTTATCTTTTACCCATGATCTAGTGGAACCATTTGGTTGTTGAACCAGGAATAGTGAAAAGCAAAAGACGATTGTTATAAAGATGATGAACTTTAGAAGTACCTCTGTCATCTCTTACAGAAGAAAAAATAAAAGACATCTCCTGAGTGAAGAATGAAAAGCAGCAATCCCTTTTACTTCTAAAATGTGTCAGAAGATACACGGAGTTGTCACTAATAGAGAAAACTCAGTGTTTTTTCTGCTTTCATAAATAACTATGGCTTCTATTGGCAAAAACTTTTCCAAAAAAGAAATTTGGAAGAATGTATCAAGATTCTTAAAAATATATTCATAATCTTTGACACAGTAGCTCCATTTATAAAAATTTATCTTAAGGAAATAATTTAAACTGTAGAAAGCCATATGGTTAAGAGATTTCCTATAACTTTATTTACTATGATATAAATTTGGAAAATCCTAAACATTTAAAGTTAGGAGAATGGCTAAATAAGTCATACATCCACATAATGGAAGATAATGTGATCATTAAAAAATACATAAAGGTGTATATTTTTAAATGAGAAAGAAGAAGACAAAATTGGAAGGAAATACAACAAAATGATAGCTGTGTGGTTGGTAGTAGAATTATTTATTTTTATTTAATGCTTTATACTTCTGTTGATACACTTCCATACTGAAACTGCATTAGTTTTATAATCAGAAAAAAAAAAATATGAAGTGAAGGTCAAATAGAAAGATAAGAGCCGGGCACAGTGGCTCATGCCTGTAATCCCAGCACTTTGGGAGGCCGAGGCAGGTGGATCACTTGAGGTCAGGAGTTCAAGACCAGCCTGGTCAACACAACAAAACCCCATCTCTACTAAAAATACAAAAATTAGCTAGGCGTAGTTGTGTGCACCTGTAGTCCCGGCTACTTGGGAGGCTGAAGCAGGAGAATTGCTTGAATCTGGAAGCAGAGGTTACAGTGAGCCGAGATGGCGCCACTGCACTCCAGCCTGGGTGACAGAGCGAGACTCTGTCTCAAAAAAAAAAAAAAAAAAAAAGAAAGAAAGAAAAGGAGGACAGTGTATAAATACTTTCCTCCCCTGTGACATAGAGATAATTCTGCCTACTTGAATATCACACATGCATTGGAAAGTTCAAGTGAAGTATTATATGAAAACATTTGTTCTCATATTCCTCCTTAGCCCATAAGAGAACAGGTGATGCTTTTGCCCAGCCAGCAGGGAAGAATTGAAAAGAGACCCTCTAGTTCTCCTTCCACCCATTCATTCTTTACCTCTTTCTAATGGAGGGGCAGAGCTAGCCTGACTGGTGAAGCAGGGAAGCCATTGACATTATTCGCCTAGTTTATCTATTGGTGGGTTCGTGTTTCCTTCTGGCCGCTTACTCAATTGGAGATTCCTAGCCCTGGCTTCACATGAGAATCAGCTGGAGAACTTTAAAAAAATTGACGCCTATGCGCTACCTCCAGATTTCATTGGTCTTAGGTAAGGCCTGGGCAGCAGTGTTTTTTGAAGCTCCCAGGTGATTTTAGTGGGTAGTCATGGCTGAGAAACCCTGGATTGATGGAAGCTGACCCTTCGCAAGGCTGGTCTTCAGAGAGCGCACATACCAGGTAGGGCCTGCCTGCTGCTTAACCAACCAGGTCTTGGCTTTTTCTATTTATTTATTTATTTGTATTTTTATTTTTTTGAGATGGAGTTTCGCTCCTGTTGCCCAGGCTGGAGTGCAATGGCACAATCTCAGCTCACTGCAACCTCTGCCTCTTGGGTTGAAGCGATTCTCCTGCCTCAGTCTCCCGAGGAGCCCGGATTACAGGCATGTGCCACCACACCTGGCTACTTTTGTATTTTTAGTAGAGGTGGTGGGGGTGGGGGGTCTTCATGTTGGTCAGGCTGATCTCGAACTCCTGACCTCAGGTGATCCGCCCACCTCGGCCTCCCAAAGTGCTGGGATTACAGGCATGAGTCACTGTGCCCGGCCCAGGTCTTGGCTCTTTCTGTTCCAGCTTCTTAGCCTGTGAATGCTGGACAGGGGCGGGCCAGTTCTTTCTTAGGGGCTAATTCTCTTCCGTTTGTAAGGCAGAGAGCAGAAAGCACATTTAAGACTTCATTCAAACCGTGTTCTCCAATCTAGTTTTATCATTAATGAGGCCGATTTTATTCTGAGCCTCATTTGATTCCATTCTCTACCAGTTAGAGCCCAGAGAAGAGGAGCGGGAGTGAATTGACAGTTTCTATCTCCAACACCATAATAAAGTGTGACTACCGTATCACCGAGAAAATAGAAAAAGTAGTACAAAGCTCTGCATGGGGAAGCAAGTGAGGACTAGCAAGCTGGGCTTCGGATGGAGCATGTAAGTCTACTAGGTCCAGAAAGTAAAGGAGAGAGGATATTTCAGATAGAGATTAAGAGACATAAGAAAAACCAAAGATCAAAGTGTTTTTTTTTCTATTCCCTCTCACGTACTACTCAACACAACATTTCTGACACCAGATTCATGGGGGAGGTTTCCTCACACACCAACCAAGCAATTTTTCAGTGGACACCAGCTGGGTATCCTCTATTTCAATTCAACTCCGACACTACCTGGAGACAGTGTCGGATCCCACAGGTTGAGGGTTAAGTCCTGCAAGACTCCTGCCTCCCACCCAACGTCAGATGCTAATTGCAAGCTCAGGTTGTGACCTGTTTTCTGACCCAGGAGCTATAAATTGTGGTTTCCAGGACCCCCTTCCTCAGGCTTGATTAAGTTGCCAGGGCAGCTCACAGAACTCAGGGAACACTTTACATATGCTTAGTCGTTTATTATAAGGGATATGACAAAGGTTACAGATGAGTAGCCAGATGGAGCAAGTCATGTGGGAAGGGCTAAGGAACTTCCACGGCCTCTCCACCCTCCTAGAACCTCAATAGGTTCAGCCATCCAGAAGCTTCCGTAACCTAGTCCTTTTACTTTTTTTTTTTAATACTTTTAAGTTCTAGGGTATATGTGCACAACGTTCAGGTTTGTTACACAGGTATACGTGTGCCACGTTGGTTTGCTGCACCCATCAACTCGACATTTACATTAGGTATTTCTCCTAACGCTATCCCTCCCCCAGCCCCCCACCCCCCGACAGGCCCCGGTGTGTAATGCTCCCTGTCCTGTGTTCATGTGTTCTCATTGTTCAACCCTTTTAGGTTTTAATGGAGGTTCATTACATAGGCAAAACTGATCAGATCGTTGGCCATTGGTGATCAAGTCAACCTTCAACCCCTCTTTCCTCCTTGGAGGCTGGGTGTTGGCTGAACATTCCAAACCTCAATCACGTGGTTGGTTCCCAGCTCCCATCTTGGGCTACCCAGGAGCCCCCCAAGAGTTGCCTCATTAGAACAAAAGAGGCTCCTATCACCTAGGAAATCTCAAGGGATTTAGGAGCTCTGTGTCATACACTCCTATCACTCAAGAAATTACAAGGCTTTTAGGATCTCTGTGTCAGGAACTGGGCTCAAAGGCCAAATATTAGAACAAAAGATTCTCCTAGCACCCCTATCTACAGGGGTTTTGGGAGCTGTGTGCCAGGAAGCAGGGATGAAGACCAAATATATATCACTGACTTTAAGTTATAATGTCACAGAGAGAAAGTGTGGAGATATAAAAATCCTTAGTGTCCTGAGTTCAGCAGCAAGTCTTGTGATTGAAAGACACAGAGAACGTTTGGGGAATGTCACATGAGACTAGAAACGTATATTGGGGTCTGGAGTGCCATGCTAATGAGTCTGAATTCTGTCCTGAAGAAACTTTATAGCCATGAGAAAAACCTATGCATGGTCATATCTATAGTTCAGTGGCCAATGTTCGATGTGGGTTTTAAACCTGTTTCTTGTATGAACCCCAGATGGGACTGGAACTAGTGTTTTTCATGCGGGACGTCTACTTGAAAATTCTCTTTTGTCTCTTAGCCTCTTTCTTCCCTATGTTTTTTTCTGCAGCGATTTGAGAAGTAAATGAGCCATCACAAGCAGAGCTCCCTGCAAGGCTGACTCCGGCAAACCTGTTAAGTGGATGTTTCTGTCGGCACCTTCAGTTTTCTCCAGCCTCGTCGCACCTGGTGGGCTCCTTCCACTCCTTCATGCAGACACTCTGCTGTCCCCCTCCATCAACACCTTCCTTCAGGGAAGGAGCTGGGTCTCATCTTCACTGGGACAATGGCTGGGTAACAGCTGATAGCCTTGCTGCTTTCTGCTGAATATGTTGTTTTTTTTTTTTTTCAAAAGACCAAAAAGAAAAAAAAAAAAAGACTAAACCCCTTCAGCTGGGTAAGTGAAAGCCAGGCATTAGTCATTAGCCAGTAGGTAAATGACTAAGGGAAAAAATATTCCGGCAGGAAGACACTACCACTGTCCCCGAGGCCGCTGTCTATACTGCTGATGGTTGTGTAGTCCCCTCTTAAGGACGTGGGGAGGCAGGTGTATATGTACCTGTAAGTGCACACCTGTCTATCAGCACTGCTTCGAGTCAGAGAACTCTTGTTGAATACAAGGTTTATCTGCCCACGGTGGGCTCGTGAGTTTGTGGTGGTGTTTCAGAACTGCTGAAGAATCATGAGTGAGGAGTCCAAGGGAATTCACTTCCTCTCCTTTTTTTTCTTGACTGGGCAAAGTTTCTTTAAACTGTCACATATGAAGCAAGCACTCTGTAGAAGAGAAGCTTCAACACAAAGTGCCTTTTGCAGTCTTGTTTTAGAAACACATTCTTATAGCTGCTCCTCATGCATAATTCCATTTTGCTGTCAACCCTTACAACTTCAACAAAAACCAGGATTTGTGGAGCACCTACTAAGTTCTGATAAATGTGCCACGTGCTGAGGGTACAAAGGTGAATAATCTTTACAGAATTCCTGTCCCGAAGGTGATCTCAGTGTAGTGGAAGAGAAAGACACATAAAAGGTTAAATGCATTATTGAGAGGTCCAGCACAGGGCCCAGGAACATAGAGAAAGGGCATCTTTCAAAAGTCCACTGCTTTTGGCAGTCTGGAGGTCATTGGTGACCCATGAGGAGCAAATTCAATAGAGTGGTTGCAGGAGGCAAAAGCCAGATGTTAGTGGGTTGAAAAAAAAAAATGGAAAGAGAAAAAGTGTGGAAAACAACTGTAAAAATTACTATTTTGAGAAATTCAGATGAGTAAGTGAGGAGAAACTGGATATCAGCCGGAAGGTCACAGGATAAATGAAGGATTATTAGAATTCACTTTTATTCATTAAAAACTTATTGACCCCCTGCTATGTCCCAGGCATCCTTGTGCTAAGTACTGATGCAAAAGTGCACATGGCAGACACAGTTCTTGCTTCCAGGGAACTTGTAGTCTAATGAGTGACAAAAACAAGTAATGGTCAGGGAAGGAGAGCAGGGAAATGAGGAGGCAACTTCAAGGCAAAGAGGGAGATGGGAGAACAGTGTGTAGAGAAAAAAGCATATAGCAGGTGTGCACTTTTATAATTAACTCAAGTCCATACTTGATTCAGATTTTCTTAGTTTTTAATCTAGTTCCTGTTTTCTCTTCCAGGTTCCCATCCAGGATCCCACACTACATTTAACTGCCACACCTCCTTAGGCTCCTCTTGGCTGTGACGGTTTCTCAGGCTTTCCTAAGTTTGGATGACCTTAACAGTTTTGAGGCGTCCTGGTCATGCATTTTGTAGAATGTCCCTCTTGGGATTTGTCTGACATTTTTCTCTTATTAAACTGGGGTTATGAGATGTTGAAAGGAATCCTCAAAAGTCAAGTGCCATTCTCATCACATCATATCAAGGGGACCTGCTGTCAACATGCCTTATTACTGTTGATGTTGACCTTGATCAACTGGCTTGAAGTAGTGTGTATCAGGTTTCCCACTGCAAAGTTATTCCCCTCCCCTCCCCATTTCCATGTTGTATTTTTTGGAAGGAAGTCCACTCTGTTCTACCCACACTCAAGGAGTGGAGAGTTATGCTTTATTTACTTTAAGGTGGGGTGTTTGGTACCTAAGTTATTTGGAATTCTTCTATGTAGGAGATTTGCCTATTCTCCCTAATTAATTCATTTGTTCAATGTTTTATTTCTATCCGTTTGGACTCATAGATAATTATTTTGTACTTTGGGTTATAATCCAATATTACTTTATTTTGTTGTTCAAATTATTCCAGCTTTGGCCATCGGGAGCTCTTTCAGCTGGCTCCTGTGTCCCTTTGACATATCCTTGTCATTGTGGTTTTTTAAAAAAAATATTATTTTCAAAACTTCTTTGCTTTCTTGTACCAGAAGCTGTTCCAGGCCCATCTCATTTGTTCTCTGCTCCATTCCTAGATGCATCCATTTCTCTAAAGAGCCCTGGTTTATTTTATTAGAGAATGGTATTGGAAGCCAAGATATAGATGCTAGGTATGATCATTGATAATGGAAGGCTGTTGCTTGTAGACCCTTTTAGCTATCAGAGTAAGGAAATATATGTGTGTATACTAACCTGTGTATACATACATGTCTATATTATTGTATGTATTCATCTGTATGTATATTTAACCAAATATGAGCTTATACTGATTTCTCTCACATTCATGTACGATCACATGGATCATTCTAGCTTCCTCTCCTATCTGTAACTTACTGCTAAACAGTAAGAACCTAGCTTCCATCATCTTCCATGTGTTCTATTAATGGTTCAATTCTGTTGTTCATGCATAGTGGTTTCTTTGCCTCTGTGGGACATGACTTTCATCAGAGTACAATGCTTATATGCAATTATTTTGCCTTTAGTCTTACAGATAACACTGATTTCTAAATGTCTTAGTCTGTTTTCTGCTGCATCACAGAATACCACAGATTGAGTAATTTATAAAGGCAAGAAGTTTATTGGCTTATGATTCTGGAGGCTGGGAAGTCTAAGATCAAGGGGCTGCATCTTGTGAGGGCCTTCTTGCTGTGTCATAACATAGTGGAAGGCAAGGAGGGCAAAAGAGGGTGAGAGCATAGAGCATATGAGACAGAGAGAGAAGAACAGAGCTGAACTCCCATAACTAACCCATTCCCATGATAACAGCATTAATCCACTCATGAGACTGAAGCCCTCATGACCTAATCAGTTATTAAAGTTTCTATCTCTTAATATCATCAAAATGGCAATTAAATTTCAACATGAGTTGTGGACGGGATGTCCAAACCATAGCAACAAAGTAATATAGGTCAGCGTAGTTCTCTCCACCTCCTTCAGAAAGGTTATTTTATACATTTATAATATAGTCAGATTATTTTGTCACAGTTTGCATTCCACTGTGAAATCTCCTGACCACCCAAATGAATTTTTAAAATGTGCAAATATTAAGGTTTACTTTGTGTTGTAAAGCTCTATAGATTTTGACAAATGCAAAATGCTGTGTATCCACCATTATATTATCATATAGAATAGTTTTACCACCCTAAAAAAACCCTCCTCTCTTCCAACCCCTGATCTGTTTACTGACTTTCCAGTTCTGCTTTTCCCAGAATGTCATATGAGTGAAATTTTTTTCAGACTGGCTTCTTTCACTAAGCAATATTCATGAAAGATTCATTCATGACTTTGAATGGCTTGATAGGTCATTCCTTTTTATGACTGAATAGTATTCCACTGGATGGATATACCACAGTTTGTTTATTTATTACCTGTTGCAGGACAACAATCTTGGTTGCTTCTAGTTATTGATGATTATAAACAAAGCTGCTATAAACATTCATTAGTAAGTTTTGTCAAAGGAAATTGCACTGGGCAAGTTAGATAGGCAAGGGGGACCTTATTCCAGACTATTAAAACAGGGGAGAGAGATTGAAATTAACTCAACTGAAAAAAAAAAGAGTTTTTAAGTGTTGGGGTGAGCTAGTGAAAAAGTACTGGAGGATATTAAGGTGAAGCTTGGCTAATGTGATCAGGGCATTTGTAATTACTAATTGACACTTTTGAAGTTAGACTCCTTCCACAGAGTCTAGGGAGATAGGGGCGCTATATTTATTGATGTTTACATTTCAAAGGGACGGCTCCCAGGTCCTTGGGACATTCCTGGGTGGCAAAACTGGCAAGGGGCTGGAAGAAGATTTCCTTCATAAAGGGGCAGAGAAATAATTCACAATTGCAATTTTTCTAAAGTAAATGATCTAAGAAAATGGAGGTTTAGGGACCTATGGTCAGGGAGAAACCTGTCTAAAGTGTAGGTAAGGTGAGGAGAATGTTAGGGCCATTCTTGGTCCATTTTTATATGGACTTAAGTTTTCAAATCATTTGAGCAAATCCCAAAGAGCATGATGGCTGGATTGTATGGCAAGGCTATGCTGAACTTCGTAAGAAACTGCCAAACTATCTTCCAAAGTGATGCACTATTTTTCATTCCCACCAGCAATGATGAGAGCTCCTGTTCCTCCACATTCAGCAACTGGCATCATCTATTTTTTAGGTTTTAGCTATTTAACTAGGTGTGCAGTAGGTATTCTTTTAAACAGACATACTCCCTCAGGTCACCAGCTTACCAAGCCTTGTGGACATCCCTCTGTCAGCCTTCCTTCTCCACATACGCTACTTTCTTCCAGTCATCTGGTCTTCCCAGGCTCCACTTCATGGATTCTTTCTCCAGCACTCTGCTGTTCTTGAGTCTTGTAACCCACTCCTTCTCTAAGCCCAAGCCCAAGACTAGGTTACTGAATACATCATTTATATGGAGACTGAAATCTCCTGCTGGGGCAAAGCAGAAAACCATGAGTAGGTTCCAACATCTTCAGGGAATGAGAGCAAGTGCTAAGAGGTTGCTGGATGGTCAGATGCATAGAGGTTAAGGGTGATAGAGCCCAGTGGTGTGAGCCCCAGGGGAAGATGAAAAAGATAAGGTCTAGAAAGTGGCAATGGGGATCCAGTAAAGGTCCAACTCAAATTTGGTATAAAGTGGGGTAAAAGTTATCCTCAGGTGAGGATCAGATTCCCATTAAGCCTGGGAGTGAGAAAAAGTTCCACAAAGAGGCCAAAGATACAGAATTTTTAACATTAACAATGGAATGAGTTTTTCAGTGGACGGAGCTACAGGATTTTTTCTTGTTTCTTTGATTTTTTTTTTTTTTTTTTTAGTAGGCAGGCTCTATTCTGGACTCAAGACTGAAGAAGTGCAAAGCAGCAGTCAGCTAGAACACAAAAGTGATGAGATGGGGAAAAGTCCTTCCCTTTCTTTGGGTGATTAAGGATGAGAACTCTGGTAGCAAATGACTTGCCTCAAAGTACTTAATTTTGGCAAAAAATAGCAGGATATTTGATCCCAGAAATGGCTGAGGGTTAACAAAATATATATTGCTTCATCTTGAAAAAGTGGTGAGAGCTGCCGTGTGGCTTGTAGGCAGAGATGGAAAGAATCCAGTTCTGGGTGGACATCATCTCATGGTTTGAGGTATGTTGGCAAATGCCCAGATTGGGAAAAGGCTCCCATAAAGATGGAACTGCATGTCTACAGAATGGCCCTTGGAAGGTATGGCAGTAGCAGAAGTATCCCACTCAGGCCTCTTTGGAGAGGACCTGCAGCAGGGAGAATAGTTGAGTCACAGTTTCCAGCTGTTGGTCCATGGATTCCAAGGCCACACTCTCCAGGTTGCTTCCAACCAACGCTGGTTGCAGCTGGCTTACTAGCACAGCCCTATTTCTGCCCAGCGCTGGATTTCCCTAATGGGCAACTCTTGCTTGGAGACTCTGTATTGGCCGGGTGAAAATTTTCTCAGAACTGCATTGCAGTCTGAGGCTCTTCCTACCCAATTCTTCCTTCCTTCTCTCCTTTTTCAGGCACATACTCCTCTTGCCTATCCCACTCCTTCACCCTTCATCCTTCATGGCCATTTCCCTAATAAATCTTTTGCACATTTAATTCTGTCTTGAGGGCTGCTGCTCAGAGGACCTGAACTGCTACAATATGGGAGTGTCGGGAGGACTTTGTTCTATGCAGAGCCTATGTCAGCGAGTTCAGAGGGTCTTATTTTTGTTCATCCATTCATTTTTGTCATTCCCTGACCTCTCATATTTGATACTTGGCATTGCTCCTTTAGCTATGACTGTGACCCCTCTGACTGCATACATTACTTTGGGCAAACCCCTCCTACTGCAACCTGGCGCTAGAATCCTCCTCCTAGTTCAGCATCTTATTTACTGGAGGAGCTCCTTCTAACACATTCCACCTCATGAATAGGAATCAGGTGATTTTACTAAATGTATGTAACTCTTGTAGGCTGAGGATTAAAGTATTCCTATACTAGCTGGAATGTAAACTGGTCCTACAACAGACTTCAGGTCGTCCTAGAGCCTGGACGTGTTAGAAGATAGCCACACCTTGGAAGTTGACAGTAAGCTCTCAGGAATAGGCTGGGATTTTTTTTTTTCTTGTTCTTGAATCTTGCGGTTAGGTAGACATACAGACAGTGTCTGCAGCATTCCCAGGAGGGCCCAGGAGGTATAAAACCCCATTGAGAATGGCAAAGAAAGTTTCCCAAAGAATCTCATGGAATGATTATTCCCCTATTCCTATTTCCCCTCCTCTCCTCTCCCCACAGCACACACAAAAGGCCTATGGTCTGATACTCCTACAGCAAGAGCAGTTTTCACTGTGAGGTCTGAGGAATAAGATAGGGTCACTCACAGGAAATGAGTCACTAATTCAGAAACCAGGGGTGTTAGGAACAGTGGTGAATGGAGGTGGTTCAGGTGCAGTTGACCATGGGGGTCTTGAACCTTGTGAAAGTACCAACGTCTGGCTTTATTGGTTGCCGGCTGCACAGTGTGGTGATGGGCCTGCTGGACAAAAGACTCAGGAAAGGGCAGTTGCTGTGAGGATCAGTGGAGATGATGGACATTCAGGCACTTTGTAAATGAAAAGGTCACATAGCACTGAGGGCCATAGGTCTTGGCTTGGGTGCTCGTCGGAGTAGGACCTCTTATGAGTCGTGGCATCTCTCTGCTTTGTTTTCCAATCTAAAATCCCGGCCGCCCCCGCCCCCCATCTCTCATTGCAGCCCGGCTGAGGGGAGTCAGTGAGGGAGCAGACAGGAACACGTTTTTCCTCTGCTCTATCCTGCAAACACAAACTCTGTGCAGATGAGGCATCTGTTACAGAAACTGTTAAGGCTCGTCAAACAAATCAAGCTATAACAATGTGGCACCTTCCTACCTGGGCGAGCAGGTGCAGTGTCCAGCATCTGGCCGCTGTGGCCTCCCAGAGGGAAGGGAGGGAGCCTTGGCAGTGTGAGCAGAAGAGCAGGCCATGCCATGCTTTGGGGAAGAGAAAAGGGAAAGACATGTGTGTCTGGTGTTTGTTCCCTGCCAACACTTCCTGCTCCTTAGTTCTTCTTTGTCCAGTCATTGTTATTTAAAAAAAAAATTAGACAAAAATAACTTTATTACGTTTTCTAAAAATTATGGATTCTAAGCATTGCTATTGAAAAATTATCAGAATTGATATTGATTGAGCTCATAATCTGTGCCAGGTACTGGGCTAAGCACTTTACATGCATGAGCAACACAAGAAGGAAGGAACTATTGCTATGCCCGTTTTATAGATGAGCAAAGTGTGGCTGAGAAAAGTTAGGTAATTTGCTAAAGACATAACCTAGTATTGTAGGGGATGGAACAGAGGATTTGCTTGAAAGGCCCTGTCCTCATCAAAGTACCTTAATGCCTTTCCATGGGTAGAAATACAAGCTGCTATAAAGAAGAAAGCAATAAAAGCATTCATAATCCTGTCCACCAAAGAAAACTGTTGTTAACATTTTGACATATAACCTTCTGGATATTTTCTAGGCTATTTTACATATTTTTGCAATTTTTTTCAATAATGTCCTATGGATGTCTTTCCATATCAATAAATATCATTCCAAAGAATGAATTTTTAAATAAATGTCTGCATACTGTTTAATTATATGAATGCACCATAATTTTTTAAACCAATCTCTATTTCTTGGGTATTGCCAGTATTTTGCTCTTATAAACAATGCTGTGGTGAACATCCTTGTTCATGCATCTTTGAACACTTGTCCAACATACTGCACAGCATACATTGCTAGAAGTGGAATTGAAGAGTTAAAGTAGCTGTAAACATTTTAAACATGACACATCTTGACAGGATTACCTTCCAGAGGGGATATACGGATTCACATTCCCACCAGTAGGATTCTTTCTGAGATAAGTTTGAGAAGTACCATTTAGAATAATCTCTCTCTTTTTTTTCCCTCTCACTCACTAGTACTCACTTTGATGTCTGTCCCTCTGAATTTTTGGATTTACTTCCTGTTTTTGGCTCTTATGGTTTGGAGGCTCTCCAAATGTTCTCCTCATGTTGTTTTAGTTGTTTAAAAATTATTTTATTGATGTAAATTTGGCATATCATATAATTTACCCTTTTGAAATACACAATTCAATGATTTTTTATTAAATTTACCAAGTGGGGCATCCATCACCATAAATCAGATTAGAGTATTCTTATCATCTCGGCTTCTGCACGGCAAAAAAATCAGCAGAGCAAACAGACAATCCATAGAGTGCGAAAAATATTCACAAGCTATGCATCCACCAAAGGACTAACGTCCATAATCTACAAGGAAGTCAGACAAATCAGCAAGGAAAAAGCAAATAATCTCATCAAAAAGTGGGCTGAGGACATGAATAGACAATTCTGAAAAGAAGATACACAAATGGCCAACAAACGTATGAAAAAATGCTCAACATCACTGATGATCAGGGAAATGCAAACCAAAACCACAAAGAGACACCACCTCACTCCCGCAAGAATGGCCAGAATCAAGAATCAATAAATAATAGATGTTGGTGCGGATGTGGTGAAAAGGGAGCACTTTTACCCTGCTGGTGAGAATGTAAATGAGTACAACCACTAACAGTACGGAGATTCCTTAAAGAACTCAAAGTAGAAATACCACTCGATCCAGCAATCCCACTCCTGGGTATTTATCCAGAGGAAAAGGAGTAATTATATGAAAAAGACACTTGTACGTGCATGTTTATAGCAGTGAAATTTGTAGTTGCAAAAATATGGAACCAGCCTAAATGCTCATTAAGCAATGAGTGGATGAAGATAATGTGGTGTATATACACCATGGAATACTACTCACCCATCAAAAGGAATGAAACAATGGCATTTGCAGCAACCTGGATGGACCTGGAGACCATTATTCTAAGTGAAGTAACTCAGGAATGGAGAATCAAACATTGTATGTTCTCATTTATGAGCAGGAGTTAAGCTATGAAGACACAAAGGCATAAGAATGATATAATGGACTTTGGAGACTCAGGGGTAAGGATGAGAGGAGGGTGAGGGATAAAAGGCCATACACTGGGTACAGTGTACACTGCTCAGGTGATGGGTGCACCAGAATCTCAGAAATCACCACTAAAGAACTTTTGCATGCAACTAAACACCACCTGTTCCCCCAAAAATATTGAAATAAAAATAAAAAAGAATATTCTTATCATCTTAGTATCTCTCAAGCAAGCATATTTACAGCTAATATACATCTTTCCCTCTTCTCTATTCTTTCCCCAAGTAACCAGTAATCTACTTTCTGTCTCTATAGCTTTGTCATTTCTGGATACTTCGTGTACATGGAATCATACAATATGTGGTCTCTTGTCCCATCATGTTTTTGAGGTTTATCCATGCCATAGCATGTATTGGTCGTGCTGACTAGTTTATGTTACATGTGTGTGTGCCATATTTTGTCTAGTCATTCATTCACCAGTTGATGGACATTTGGGTTGTTTCCAATTTTTTGATATTATGAACAACACTGCTGAGAATGTCCACGTGCAAGTCTGTGTGCACATACATATGTTTTCATTTTTCTTGAGTAGGTACCTAAGACTGAAACTGCTGGATCATAAGGAAAACTCGTGTTTCACTTTTTAAGAAATTGCCAAACTGTTTTCCAAAGTAGCTGTGCCTTTTTATATTGCCACCAGCAGTAAATGATGGTTTCTGCTTTTCCACATCCTCACCAACAGCTATTATTGCATGTCTTTTTTATCATAGCCATTAGTGGGTGTGAAATGGTATCTCATTGTGGCTTTAATTTACATCTCCCTAATGACTAATGATGTTGGGCATTTTTATGTGCCTTAATTTTTTTAAAATTAAAGATATCTATTGTACAAAATTAAAAATATGCAGAAAAGTCAAGGAAAAATATAAAAATCCCTTGTGTTTCCACAATCTAGATATAACCATTGTTACTATTTGAAATTTTTTTTTTCAGTCATATATGTGTGTGTGTGTGTGTGTCTTGTTTACAAATAGGGGTCCTACTATATATACTGCTTGGAAAATTGTTCTTTCTTTTCACATTTCCTCATATCATTAGATTCTTCTACAACTTTGGTTTTAACCTCTCCTTCCTCAATATACTCATTCTAATCAGTCTTACAAATGAAATCTTTTGTGGAATCCCAGTAAACAAAACGGAAAGCAGAGCTTCCCTAAATAGAGATTGAATAGTGTGGGTCATGCTAGATCACTTGGCCTTTTTGTGGCTTCTGAGAGCCAGTTTTTAAGCCTCTCTTGTATATTATTTTTAATGGCTGCAACTAATTCTCTATATTGAACATTGAGATTACATAGTGGCTAAGAAGATAGGAGCCAGCCTGCTGGGATTTGAATCTCAGCTCTGCCACTTACTAGCAATGTATCCAATGGTGCCCTTGGCCTTGGTTTCCTTGTTTATAAACTGGGAATAGTAATATCACTCACTGCCATAGGAGAGCTGTGTGGGCATACATGCAATGATTACAACAATTTTGCCTACCTCAGTATGAGTTACTTAATTTCACATTTGTATAACATAAAATTGAAAATTAACAGTTTTAAAAAATATATGTGACAGGCTAACAATCATTGCCTTGGTAAGTCACATGAACTGGTCAATGGAGTATTTCAGAGAGAGGAAGTCAGTTTATATTCTAATTCTCAGTATACAGATATAATAAGAGGTCTTGAAAATTTACCTTTTGTATTGTCACAATTTCGACAAGGTCATTTTTTGGTGATTTTGTGAAATGAGAGCCTGCAAGAAAAGGCATTACGTTTAAATTTATAAAAGACATAACTATTAACTATTGTGTTCAAAATATCAGATTCTGAGGATAATCTCTCCCAGGACATCCTGATGCTTCAGCATTGTTTGCTCAAAAAAGCTTTTCAAGAAAAGGGTTTTCTCCTAAAGAAGATTTCTAATGCCAACGTCTATGGCTTGTTTTGAAGGAGAGAGCTTCTACAGTGTTTGCTCATCCTGTTTTACGATACATACTAATATTTAAACCATATAGACACTTTAAATTGCTTCCCTTTTATTTTCCCTAAGGCCTTGATCTTTCAACTAAGGGTCTGTTGACTAAATGAATGACTGATTGTCTCTTATTTAAATCTGCTTGTGTGTCCCATAGTAACAATTTGTTGCTTATATCATATAAAGCCTGCATGTTTGCTGTATTGCTAGACATTATGCAATTTTTGGTTATTATTACAAAGGAATATTTCCCTCCATTATCCCATTACATTGCCAACTGGTTATTATTGATATAGTTGATATGCAAATAAAGCTGAACTGCCACATTTCAGCTGTGGTTTCACAACTGACACAGATTTCAGCAGTGTCACGTTTAGCAGAACACAAGGCTGATATTTAAAAGAATTGAAAAACAATTAAAATCTTTCCCGAAGGCTCACTAAAGCGTGCAAGGGGAGCATTACATGGCATGGTGCACAGCAAAGCAGGCTAGATACCTCATCATTGGTCACCCATCCTACCAGCTGTGTATCTCTCTCTCTCTCTCTCTCTCTCCGTTCACCTCTTCCAGATCTATTCTGCTCTTCCTTGGGTAGCACCAAGCTCCTTTAAATGTCACCCAAACTAGTATTTCTAGGATTATTCCAACTCTGCATGTCTATCCATTACTGTGATCAGCACCGCCCAAGCTGAGATCCTTGGTCACTTGAGCAACAAAACATTCTCTATTAGTTATTTGTTGCTACATGACAAATTACTGCAAGCTTAGCATCTTAAAGCAACATTTATTATCTCACAGTTTCTCTGAGTCAGGAATCTGGGAGCAGCTTAGCTGCATGGTTCTGGCGCAAGCTCTCTCATGAGGCTGCGGTCATTTCAAGATTCAATTAGTGGGAGGAGCTGCTTCCAAGCTGCTGGTAAGCCTTAGTTTCTTGCAGCTATGGTTTGAACACTTTGCCCCTCCACATTCATGTATTGAAGGCTTAATCCCCAATGCAACAGCATTGGGAGGTGGGGCCTCATGGGAGTTGTTTGGGTTACCAGGGCTCTGCCCTCAGGAATGCATTAATGCCACTGCAAAGAAGGCTTGCAAGGGGTTGGGTGAGTTGGCTCACTCCTGTAATTCCAGCACTTTAGGAGAATCACCTGAGGTCAGGAGTTCGAGACCAGCCTGACCAACATGGAGAAACCCTGTCTCTACTAAAAATACACAATTAGGGGCGTGGCGGCGCATGCCTGTAATCCTGCCTCGACTCTGGAGGCTGAGGCGGGAGAATCGCTTGAACCCGGGAGGCAGAGGTTGCAGTGGGCCAAGATTGCACCATTGTACTCCAGCCTGGGCAACAAGAGCAAAACTCCATCTCAGAAAAAAAAAAAAAAAAGGCTTGCAGGCGTGGGTTTGCTCTCCTCCTCTTCTGTTACATAAGGATGCATGTTTCTCTCCTCCAGAGAATGTAGCATTCAAGGCACCATCTTGGAAGCAGAGAAATTGGGCCCTAATCTGCCAGCACCTTGATCTTGCACTTTCCAGCTGCCAGAACTATGAGAAATAAATGTCTGTTCTCTAAGCATGACCTAATCTGTGGTATTCTGTTACAGCAGCACAAAATGAACTAAAACACTTGCCATGTGGGAATCTACACAGGCTAAGTGTCTTCATGATATGTTAGCTAGCTTTCCCCAGAACACACACAGAGAGAAAGAGATGAGAGAGACAGAGAGAGAGAGAGAGAGAAACCCAAGTCAGAAGACTAGGGGAGTGAAATGAAGCCTCCCTTCTTGAGAGACATATTAAAGAACTGTGAACAGATCTTTAAAACCCTCATGGATTATTTTTTATAGTGAGTTGGGAAAGAGTGTAAATTATTAGGCTGTTTTTTTTTTAGACTTGGCCTGCATAAAAATGCTATTGATTTCTGTGTTTGCATTTTGTGATTAGCCAGCTTACCAAACTGTTATTGGATCAAAAGTCTTCAGTTAATCCTTTTTGGGTTTCCAGGTAATCACATTTTTCCTTTCCTCCAATATTTATACGTTTTTTTTTTTTCTCTCTCATTTTCCCAATCACTGGCTAGAATTACCTGAATAACAACAATAAATGATAAAGATAAGTAATGGTGGTGATGGTGGACATCCCTGTTTCATTTCTCAGAATGTCTTTAGTATTTCATTGATAAAAATGATGCTGGCTGCTCTTGGTTTATGATGTTAAGGAAGCACCTCTTTTTGTGCTAATTTACTAAAAATTTTCAACTCGTTCTGGTTTTCGGAAGTTGGTTTTGTTGTAAGGTTTTAGGAATTGCACATTCTTGGATTTCCTAAAGCTTCAAATGAAGAATTTTAGGCTTTCAGAATCCTAGCATTTGGCCAGGCTAGAGCCTGTGTCCAAAGGGTTGGACAGGAAGATTCTGACATTTAGCTTTGAACTTACTACTCCCAAGTTCTTTTCTGTCCCTCCTTTGCAGTCTCCCCCAAAGAACTCTTTGTTACATTCCATTTTCTGCCCCCAGAAAGCTTATTGTTAAGGGAGAAAGAGAATTATCTGGGCAAGGCTGGGCACGGTGGCTCACACCTGTAATACCAGCACTTTGGGAGGCTGAGGTGGGTGGATCACTTGAGGTCAGGAATTCGAGACCAGCCTGGCCAACACGGTGAAACCTCATCTCTACTAAAAAAAAATACAAAAGTTAGCCAGGCGTGGTGGTGGGCGCCTGTAATTCCAGCTACTCAGGAGGCTGAGGCAGGAGAATCGCTTGAACCCAGGAGGCAGAGGTTGCAGTGAGCCAAAATCGTGCCACTGCACTCCAACCTGGGCAACAGAGTGAGACTCCGTCTCAAACAAACAAACAAGAATTATCTGGGCAAAGGACTGCTCTTACATCAACTGACACAGGAAGATCAGAGTCATCTGTGGCTGGATTCCACCCACCCCTGCCCTTCTCTCGCCCCCTGGAGGGAGTCAGGTGATTCTTGTCATCTGTGGAGCACCTCCAGACCAATGGCTGATTTGTGGTCCTCAGGGTTAGTGGTGCAGTACGCAGGAGAACCTGTGCAGGTAGCTTTTTCTGCAAATCATTTCTCCAGGAGATTGAATGGTGGGCAACCTATCAGTATCCTCTCCACTCCACGGACCGCGTTTATAAGTTCTACCCATGCATTATGGTGATCTCGTATTTGTTGACTCAGGGGAACACTAGTTTGCTATAACAGTTGGATAAAATAACCCTCGTGACTGGCCCCATTAAAGGATGATCTTTAGCTTTGCTTCTCAAAGTGCCAATGAGCAACATCAGTGTCCCCTGGGGGCCTGTTAGGAATGCAGACTCTCAGGCCCCACGCAGACCTACAGAATCAGAAACTGCATTTTCACAAAATCCACAGGTGATTTTCATGCACATTAGGGTTTTAGAAGTGCTAAAGCACCTTGGCTGCACATTGAATCATCCTGAGAGCTTTAAAAAAACTACAGTGCTCAGGCCACACACTAGACTAGTGGGTTTCAACCATGTGGATTTTGCCCTACACTTCCTAATATTTGCCAATGTTTGGAGGTAGTTTTGGTTGTTATAACTGAGTTGCAGGTACTACTGGCATCTAGTGGGTAGAGGTCAGGGATGCTAAGCTTCCTTCAGTGTACAGGACAGCCCTTCAAAAAACTGTTCGGCTCAAAATGTCAATAATATCAAGGTTGAGAAACCCTGCCCAGAATTTCTGAAGGCAGGGACCAGGCATCACCAGTTTCCCAGTTTTAATTCCCCCAGGGAATTAAACTCAGTAGTGAGAGACATAGTGATGAGCAAAATAAAGACTTAATTTATTTTTCAGTGTGTGCATCTTTTGAATCTCAGTTTGGAAGTTTCTGGGAATGTAACATTGTAAAATGGCCATGAGGTGGTCCTGTTATACTCATAAATTAGATGGTTTTTTGAACCAAAACCTGGTCCATTTGGCCTTCTTTCTTTTTTATGAGACAGAGTCTCACACTGTTGCCCAGGCTGGAGCGCAGTGACGTGATCTCGGCTCACTGCAACCTTTGCCTCCCAGGTTCAAGTGATTCTCCTGTCTCAGCCTCCTGAGTAGCTGGGATTACAGGTGTATGCCACCATGCTCAGCTAATTTTTGTATTTTTAGTAAAGACAGGGTTTCAACATGTTGGCCAGGCTGGTCTCGAACTCCTGACTTCATGATCCACCCACCTCAGCCTCCCAAAGTGCTGGGATTACAGGAGTGAGCCACCGCGCCCGGCCTGACCTTCTTGCTTTTGACTCTTTCTGTCCTTTGTAATTTTCCTGACCTATATCCTGTTCCCTCTTCCTTCGGCAAGGTATGTGTCATTTCAATTTGCAATTTCAACATGGGATGAGAAATTTTCAAGTAAATCTGGGTTTAGTGAAACAAATTAAAATCCAATTAAGGAAATAAAATAGTGAACGGTGAAGAGTCTATGAGAGTTGTTGGAGGCTGGGGTGGGGATTGGTTTGCGCTCACAAAACAGCTGAAAATTACCCGCAGGGGATGAACTCCACAGTGAAGGCTTAGGCGGCAAAGCTGAAAATAGGGGGTAATTACAGGCAAGAGTCTGTGACCTGCCCGATAGAGATGTGAGGAACAGGTTGCAAGGGAAATGTATTTGATTAAAAAGCAGCTTAACCTCTCCAAGAAGCCTGGATTGAAGAAAAGGAAGAAGAAAATGATAAAACTGCCATAAAACTTCACATGAGGTAAATGAGAGGGTGTGGAAGTAAATATACTAGTTTATATTTCTCGCAGGGACTCTTAGAGGGATTAAAGTGAGTTTGGCAACACTGAGACCCTGTCCTATTGTAGGTGCTGTGCTAGGGGCCCAGGATACACACACCGAGGAAGCAGCACAGAGCCTTTCTGTAAGTGCTTGCAGGCTGGTGGGAGAGATGGGCAGGAGCATATGGAGAGAGACTGTTTTTGCCAGTTCAGGCTGCTGCAGCAAAGCACCATAGATTGGGTGGCTAATAAAAAACAGAAATTTACTTCTCACAGCTCTGCAGGCTGGAAGTCCAAGATCAGGGTGCCAGCATGGTATAATTCTGATGAGCTTCCTCTTCTGGGTTGCACATGGCTGCCTTCTCATTGTATTTTCACATGGGGTGGGGTGGGCATGAGGGAGAGGGAGAGAGGGTCGGGGAGAAGGGGGGAGAGAAAGAAATCTCTTATGAGGGCACTAATCCTATTGATGAGGGCTCCACTGTCATGACCTAATCACCTCCTGATAGAGTTTAGCTGTGTCCCCACCCAAATCTCAGCTTGAATTGTAGCTCCCGTAATCCCCACGTGCCATGGGAGGGACCTGGTGGGAGGTAATTGAAATATGGGGGTGGGTCTTTCCCATGCTGTTCTTGTGACAGTGAATAAGTCTCACGAGATCTCCTGGTTTTATAAAGGGGAGTTCCCCTGCACATATTCTCTGACCTGCTGCCATGTAAGACGTCACCTTTGCCATCTGCCATGATTGTGAGGCCTCCCCAGCCATGTGGAACTGTGAGTCCATTAAACCTCTTCCTTTATAAATTACCCAGTCTCAGGTATGTCTTTATTAGCAGTGTGAGAACAGACTAATACACCTCCCAAGTCCTCACCTCCTAGTACTTTTACATGGAAAGTTAGAATGTCCACATACGAATTTGTTGTGGTTAGGGACACAAACGTTCAGTTCCTAACAGATGCCCCCACTCCCCTGGTCTCAAAGGTATGAGCCTGGGATGATTGATACTGCTTTCTCTTTGATGACCAAGTGGGTCCTTAATTATCTGTTGGGAGGCATTGCTGCAGGTCTGAGTCACTGCAGGCTGCTGAGGGTCCTGGCTGCTGGGGGTAGAGGGAATGAAATGGAGAAGTAGAGCCTGGATTGAGGTGAGGTGAGTAAGGCACTTGTCTCAGGCCCAAACTTAAAGAGGTGACCATTTCCATTGCATTCCATTGTAATGCAATGGAAAAACAGTTGAAACACAAATATGACACAATATATCACAATGAACAAAACATCAACATTTCAAATGAACAAAGGGTCAAGAACAGCGTCATGCCAAGCCATCTTGAAGCCTGAGGCAAAAGGACAATTCAGTAACACTGATCCTGTTTTTATTTTAAGTTTTGATGGTTTGTTCATCTCGGGATTCTTTGCATTCATTTTGATTTTTAAAAAAGTTGCATTAAAATATTCTTTATCTTGATTGTTCATGAAGCTCCTTAAACAATAACTTCTTATTTCCTCTCCTCCCAGCCCTTGGTAAAGCACTATTCTATTTCCTATCAATCTGATTACTCTAGATACCTTATATAAGTGAAATAATATTTCTTTTTTGTAACGAGCAACGAGCTCACATTACTTAGCATGATATCTTTTAGGTTAATCCATGTTATAGCATATGACAGGCTTTCCTTTTTTTTTTTTTTTTTTTGAGCTGTAGCCTCGCTCTGTCACCCAGGCTAGAGTGCAGTGGCACCATCTCGGTGCACTGCAACTTCTACCTCCAGGGTTCAAGTGATTCTTTTGCCTCAGCCTCCTGAGTAGCTGGGATTACAGGCATACGCCACCACACCCGGCTAATTTTTGTATTTTTGGTAGAGACGGGGTTTCACCATGTTGGCCAGGCTGGTCTCAAACTCCTGACCTCAAGTGATCTGCTCGCCTCGGTCTCTCAAAGTGCTGGGAGTACAGGCGTGAGCCACCGTGCCTGGCCAGGGTTTCCTTCCTTTTGAATGTTCCATGGTACATATATAACTACATTTTGTTTATCCATTTGTCCATCAACAGACACTGGGTTGTGTCCATCCTTTGGCTGTTGTGAGTAATGCTACAAAGAACACATTCTTCTGCCTCTTACTCCAGGAGAAATACAAAGGAGAGGGCCCTGAAGGGCAGTACCCATTTTGATTCTATTTTACCCTCCACTGTGGGCTCGGCCTCCTGGACAGAGTCAGTGACGTCACTCTAGACCCTCTGAAGACTCATTGTTTTCTTGGCACTGGGTTTGATATTGCAGATCCAAAATCAATTCAGACGTGCCGTTCCCCTCAAATAGCTCAGTTTAGCGTGGGAGGAGGGGGTTCAGGGAGACTGTTGGAGCAGATACATCAGCAAATGATTCTATTTGGATGTAGGTTTGGTCAGAGAAGCAATTGCTTCTCTTTAATATTTAGATCTTAGTGTAAGTGGGGAACTCCTGCAAGAGGAGAAGATTTTGCGGAAGTGGGTACGATAAGAAATGTGGACTTGATGGAAATTTTGAAGTCTTGATCAATATCCCCTTTTGAATTTACAGACTATTTCAAGTTAGGTGGGTACTTTCAATTCTGAGACTAGATAATTCTCATGTGACCACTGAGCACTTGCTGTTGGGGGCATTCCTGAGCCAGGGAGACAAAGGGGCTACTGAGGAGAGAACTCCATGCATTACACCCCGTTCTCAGTCATAAACACATACACCTGTGTGCTGAACAGAGTCAGGCTTCAGAAAGTCCTTGAAACCAAGAGCCCATTGGGCTGATTTCACAGGAATGCTTCATGGCTGAGAGAGAACCATCCAGCCTATTAAAAGTCATATACCCTCTTTAATGTGGATGATAAAACTTTAATTAAAGTGGTGATTAGAAACAGAATAATAATGACCACTAATAAAGTAGTTTATAGAAATCGATAGCTTTACAAAGAGCAGTTGCTGGTGGCTTGCTGTAGGCAGCCCCAGATCATGGGCCCTGGGCAGGGCAAAAGGATTAGGGGAAGGGTTTACTGGAATAGAGAGATAACATAAAAGGCAATTTATAACGTGTGACTTCGAGCAATGAGCTAGGGAAAATGGAAAGCTGTGATGTGGATGGAATTCATTGTACCTTTGCATTATGAATGAGCTTTACAAGATTGCAGGCGACAGCCAGGATTTGGTTACTTGTGTACAAATGAGCATTATCTACGTTGTTTTTCTTCTGTGTTGTGGTCTGTGCATCTTAGGATGAAGAGGCAGGACAAATGAAACCATGTCTGAGAAAGCCTTTAGCAACCGATGCCACATTAACAGTAATAATAAAGGCCAAAGTAGTAATAATAGCAATAATACAATAACACTAAGTGCCTACTGCTTTCATTTTTTATTACCTTCCAGGTAAATGGTCTCTCTTTTTGTTAAATGATGCAGAGGATGTATATTGACAAACAGGATTGGAAAGGGAATTCAGGGAAGATTTCCCAGAGGATAAATTTTAAATGTAGGATTAGAAAGGGAGTGAGAGGCTTGCTCCAGCAGAGGGAAGACAAAGAGGGAATTTTATAGTGGGAAGAATTTCAGGAAGGTTCCATTCACCTTCTCCCATGTCTCCCCATACACTACCTCCCCTTAGAAATGCACCTACAGCTACATAATAGATTTTTGTCATCAATATGATGGTCTTAGTATCTTTTTTTTATGTTATACTTTAAGTTCTGGGATACATGTGTAGAACGTGCAGGTTTGTTACATAGGTATACATGTGCCATGGTGGTTTGCTGAAAAAAAAATTGAATGTCTTATAATTTTTTATTGAGCATGCCCAGTTATGCCAAGCATAATAAATAAAGGTCAGTAGCACTTATAAAAGAAATGCAATGTGAGATATTGGAAAATACCTGATAGCTGATATCTGGAATCAGGCAGATATGAGGTTAGACACCAGCTCTGATGCTCACTGGCTGCTTGACACTGGAAGAAGCATTTAGGTGTTTTTTTTTTTTTTGGGGGGGGGGGCGGTGGGGGACTGTCCCGCTCCATCGCCCAGGCTGAGTTCAGTGGCACGATCTCAGCTCACTGCAAGCTCTGCCTCCCGGGTTCAAGCAATTCTTCTGCCTCAGCCTCCCAAGTAGCTGGGATTACAGGCACCTGCCACCACAACCAGCTAATTTTTTGTATTTTTGGTAGAGACGGGGTTTCACCATGTTAGCCAGGTTGGTCTTGAACTCCTGATCTCAGGTGATCCATCCACCTTGGCCTCCCAAAGTGCTGGGATTACAGGTGTGAACCACCGCGCCTGGCCCAATTAGGCTTTTTAAGTCTCAGTATTGTTATCAGGAAAACAGGGCTAATATTTACTGCATGGGGTTCTTGTGAGGATTAAACTAGAATTTAATAGGAGAATACTTATAAAGCATCTAGCCGATAAAACATGCTTGAGGAATATTGGTTTTGCAAACTATTTTCCATCTCGGCTCCAGCTTCTGTCACCAAGCACTGTGAACAGGGCCAGGGCCACTGGGCTGTGGTGACTGAGGCCTTTATGGCTGGAAGTAGCCATTTCCTGTTCTGTCACTCCTTGTCATGTCACTGTTTTAGTTCTTCGTAACGCGACTCCTAGAAATTTTCCTAGTCCTATATTTGCGTCTTTGTTTATTGTCTGTAATGCTTCTCTCCATATTAAGCCTTAGGAATGGCCTTGTCCTTTGGGGCAGTGTTGACTTAGACTGATACATCTTCTTGGCTCCTGTATCCTATCCCTCTCTTGCTTCCTCAGGGACTCCACTCCAGTGATTATCTCCTTTTCTGTAATAACTGATTTTTCTCTGTGGGCTTGTATCCACTGCACACAGACCATTGTTATTCATCTTTAAAATAAAACAAGATCCACAACCTCTCTTGACCCCTGTATCTCCCTCCAGCTATTACCTAATTCCTCTGCTTCTCTTCGTAAGAAAACAAGATTGTCTACACTCACTCTCCCCAGTTCCTCACCTCCTATTTTCTTCTAATGGCTCCTCGATTGGGTGGTCACTGCCACCTGTTCAAGGAAACTCCCCTTAATAAAGGTCATCTGTGACCACATTCAGCTAAAACCAGTGGTCAATCCCAGAAACTGCTTGACTGGCACTCTCAGCAGCGTTTGACAGGGCTAACCTCTCTCTAGGCCTCTGGGAGACCCCTCTCTTGGTTTTCCTGTCCCTTCTCTTTTTCCCTCCCAGACCCCTCAGCTGGCTCCCCTGCCCCAGCCAGGCTCTCCAGGACTGGGACTCTGATCTCAGTGGCCTTCCTCTTCATTGACACTTGGTCTCTAGTGACCTGACCCCGCCTCATCCTCCACAGGCTGAGGCATCATCACACACCTCTCCCCAGGCACCAGCCTTCGCTATCCAAGAGCCACCTCCTCCCATCTCCACTTGGATGTTCTGTTGTCATGTCAAACAAAATGTGGCCAAATGCAGCATGTGATTTTCTTCCAGCTCTATCCCTCACTCCACTCTCTCCATATTTGCAAAGAGTACCCCCATCCACCTCATCCCTCAGGCCCAAAGCCTGAGCTTTTTTATTTCCTCTTTCTACACACTCCTAAATGCGATCTGTTAATACAGCCTATGGACTTTGTTTCCAAATTTTTCCGTCACTGCTCCTATCCAGTACAAGGCATTATTTCTTGCTTGATGCTTGCAACAGCTTCCTAATTGATCTCTCTGACTCTGTTTCTGCCTCCACTCCCCCCTCTCCCAGTCCATCTTCCATAGAGCAGCCAGAATGATCTTCCTAAAGTAGAAATCAGATCAGGACGCTTTACTGCTTAAGGAACGGTTTCCATTTCATTTAGGAAAACGCCTCCCAACCCTCACAAATCTTGTTCCATGACCTACAAGGCCCTATAAGTCCCTGGTTACCTCTCTAGTCTTATCTGTCTCTGGCCTTCTTTCTGACCCGCAAACATGCCAAGTTCTTCCCTGACTTTATTTATACTGGCTATGCCTCCTCTGGAATACTATTTCCTCAGAGCTTCTCACAAACCTGTTTCTCATTGTTCAGCTCTTAATTCAAATGTCATCTCCATAGAGACGGCTTTCCCATCAACCCTGGCTAACCACCTTGATATGGTTTGGATTTGTGTCCTCGCTCAAATCTCAAGTCAAATTGTCATCCCCAGTGTTGGAGGAGGGGCCTGGGTGGGAGGTGATAGGGTCCTGGGGTCTGACTTTCCCCTTGTTGTCCTTGTGATAGTGAGTTCTCACAAGATCTGGTTGTTTAAAAGTGTGTAGCACCTCCCTGCTTGCTCTCTCCTCCTTTATGTCTGGCTATGTAAGATGTGCCTGCTCCCCTTTGCCTTCTGCCATGATTGGTAAGTTTCCTGAGGCCTCTTCAACCATGCTTCCTGTACAACCTACAGAACTGTGAGTCAATTAAATGTCTTTTCTTTATGAATTACCCAGTCTCAGGTAGTTCTTTATAGCAATGCAGGAAGGGACTAATACTTAACCACTCTTTCTCCATCTACTCTTAATCTGATTGCCCCACTTTGTTTTCTTGATTGAACTTTGCACCTGGAAGTATTTCATGTATTCATTTCCACCTGTTTGGTCTCCTTCACTAAAATATGTGCTTTTGAGACACTGTATCTCTGGGTTCTGGAATAATTAATACTTTGCACATAGTAGGGGCTTGGTAAATGTTTATGGAATGAATGAACAAAAGGCTGTTTGAAGAGCTTGTTTACCCAGTGAAGCAATATAAAATTCTGATTCACCTCTAGCTACTCCCCTTCACTCCCCATGTCTTTCCTCCCTGATTTTTATTCATTGAAAACAAATTTCATAAGGATTTGGACCACAACACAGAAAGACCTGGGAGGAAACACTGCATAATCCAGTGATTTTAAGACTCCCTAAGTTCTAATTAGTATGGTGCACAGCAATGATGCTAAATGAACTGTAATAGTCTTACCAGGTCAAAACCCAGCTTTGTAGGGCAGCCCAAAATAGAGGCTGTGCTCTTTTTGTCTTTAGCAGGGCAATCTGCGGAGTCTCCAAAGGTGTATTAAGGTTTAATAGACGAATGATATACTTGGTGGAATTGTGCAAGAGGAGAGATGCTAGCAAACTCTCTGGGGTGTGGCTTCCGGATATTGAAGTTTCCTGCAGGGGACTTGGGGCCTGGATGGATGGTTTCAATTAGAATTCAATTAGCATCAATCAAGGCAAACTCCAGGGGCAGCCAATTCATCCCAAGTGCCCCTACCCCAACTCCCTTCCAAGTTTTCCCTCTTTCAGGGCAGTTCTGAAACCTCCGCGTAGGCAAAGGCAAGAGAAGGAATTGCTTTCGACTGAGTTCAATGTGGAACTAGGAACCCTTAACCATCATGTTCAAGCTCACTTGCGGACCACCTGACCCTGGCCACCCTATCTGACCCCTGACTGGCCCTTTAGGTGGTTGGGTTTGTCCCAGGTTACACAGAGCGTATAAAAGTGAACTTCTAGCACTTTCTCACCATTCACAGCATTAGTTCTGAACCCCTTGTGACAACACGTCATATAACTTGCCGTCAGTCCTCCTGGCTTCTGACTTGAACATTGTCACATTCCTAGCTTGGGCTCAGAAATTGCCTCTTGCTACTTTTGTGACTTAATGCTTCTAGGTTTTTCTTTACATAATTATTAACTACAAATATATATATATATATATATATATATATATATATATATGTATACTGTATGAGTGCCCTGTGGTTTTGAGAGACAAGCTGAATCCATTTGCTGGAGTGGGAAATTTGGCTCAGTGGTATGTGTTGCCAGGAATACTATTTACCTGCGAATTTCATGGACCTCTTGGGATATTAGAGGAGAGTATTTTAAAACTGATGGTTAAATTTTAGGAAACCAAAATTAAGTCTCTCGGCTGGGTACAGTGGCTCACGGCTCTAATCCCAGCACTTTGAGAGGCCAAGGCAGGCGGATCACTTGAGGTCAGGAGTTGGAGACCACCCTGGCCAACATGGTGAAACCCCGTCTCTACCAAAAATACAAAAATTAGCCAGGTGTGGTGGCAGGAGCCTGTAATCCCAGCTACTCAGGAGGCTGAGGCAAAAGAATTGCTTGAACCCTGGAGGTAGAAGTTGCAGTGCACCAAGATGACACCACTGCACTCCAGCCTGGGCGACAGAGTGAGACTCTCTCTCTCAAAAAAAAAAAAAAAAAGTTTCCCCAGCTAAGAAAGGATAAACCGTATTACCTACCTTTGCGGAGAAGTTCTTGGCATACGTTAGAATTTTCCCTTGATGTTGAGTTTCCTTCTGTTTTGAGACACAAATTGATTATTACCAAGGAAAGAGACTTTGGTTATGTCATAGATGGTGACACTCAAATGTTCTCTAAACCAGTTTCAGAGGGGAACCTGTCTTGAAATTCTTAGTGAAGAACAGGCATTCTTTCACTACAAAGGCCCCCTTCTTGGGAATATAGTAACATAGCCCTAATCCTTAATCCTCCCTCCTCCATCTCCAAGGGAACACAGGCAACCTGGGGAGTCGAGGGATTTCCTGGTGTAAGTATCATCAACAGCAGTTGATTTAAAATACCGTTCAGCAGAACACAGAGGTGACAACCCTGGCACAAGGCAGAAAATGTCAGTTGCCAGGAGGGGATGCTATTTTCCTGGAACCTACTAGATGAAAGCATCCTAGAGACTGTACAAGGTGAGAACTTAAGGCCCCACTGAATGGCTCTTTTTCCCCCCCTTAATCATAGCTTCTGTAGATTCCTGATATAGGTTTGACATCACTAACTTAAGTCAGTGATATGTTTCTGCCTTCCCCTTGGTTGGGAAACCATGGGTCTACCACAATGCCTGCAAAGTTGCTTGTGCACAGAAAGCATCAAAAATGCTTGTTAAACACGATGGATTTAGGCGTGAGCTTTCTCCCATTAAATACGGCTTGAGAAAACTCTTGGCATATTGGAATTCAGAGGACCCCCACACGCCAGCTCTTTGGCTTGAAAAGATGAGTCAGCTTCTCAAAGAGGTAAAAAGCAAAGATTGGCAATTAAAGAGGAAATGTCAAGCTAGGCAGGGCAGGCCCGAGGCATTCTGTGCTCTTAGCAGGTGTAACTGTCCAGATTGGAGCCCTTGCTGCTGGCCTGGCCCAGCCATCATGTGGTGAGGAACAGTGCTCTTGACCTTTCAGCTTCGCAGCAGAGCCCTTTCCCCAAGGAGCTGGCAGACATAATCTGTTCCATGAACTGAAGCAGCAGCAGGCACCTTTGGGGACTGGAATTTCTTTCTCCATGGTGTGAGTACAGCTCACCTTGTGGATGTGCGTTTTCCCTCCTGAAGCTACCCGTGCCTGCAGCCCCAGGGCAGGAGAATACTGACCTCACTGGGGAGACTTTGCACCCCAACCCAGTGCCAAGGGAGTATTTGGTGAGCTCCAGAAGTTTCACTTACTTTGTATCTTTTTTTGTTCTATTTTATTTTTTCTTTTTTGAGACACAGTTTTGCTCTGTCACCCAGGCTGGCATGCAGTGGTGCGATCTCTGCTCACTGCAACCTCCGCATCCCGGATTCAAGTGATTCTTCTGCTTCAGCCTCTCATGTAGCTGGGATTACAGGCGCTTGCCACCATGCCCAGCTGATTTCTGTATTTTTAGTAGAGATGGAGTTTCACCATATTGGTCAGGCTGGTCTCGAACTCCTGACCTAGTGATCCATCCACCTGGGCCTCCCAAAGTGCTGGGATTACAGGCGCGAGCCATCACGCCCAGCCAAAAAAACCTTTTAGGTTCAGGGGTACATGTGAAGGTTTGTTACATAGGTAAACATGTATCACAAGGGTTTGATTATTTCATCGCCTAGATATTAAGCCCAGTATCCAATAGTTATCTTCTCTGCTCCTCTCCCTCCTTCTACCATTAACCCTCAGTAGACCTCAGTGTCTGTTGTTTCCTTCTTTGTGTTCATAAGTTCTTATTTAGCCCCCACTTATAAGTGAGAGCATGCACTGTTTGGTTTTCTGTTCCTGTGTTAGTTTGCTAAGGATAATAGCCTCCAGCTCCATTCATGTTCCTGCGAAAGACTTGATTTCATTCTTTTTTTATGGCTGCGTAATATTCCGTGGTGTAGCTGTACCACATTTTCTCTATCCAGTCTGGCACTGATGGTCATTTAGGTTGATTCCATGTCTTTGCTATTGTGACTAGTGCTGCAATGAACACTCATGTTTCATGTTCGTGTGTCTTTGTGGTAGAATTATTTAAATTTCTCTGGGTATATACCCAGTAATGGGATTGCTGGGGCGACTCTTACTGGATGACAGCCCAGTGCGTGGTAAGAGCACCAGCTCCAGAGTGAGAGGCTTGGATTTGAATTTTGACTTGTCATAGCTAGATGACTTGGGCACATAAGCACTCTGAGATTCCATTTCCTCCCTTGTAAAAGGGGACAACACTGTCTGCTGTGAAGTTAGAAAGTGTATCCATCATAGCAGGCAGGGAGGAAGTGCTGTTCCTTTTTCCATCTTATGTGGTTTCCATATTGTTAACAGAGTTGACTCTTGACCAAATGGCGAGGTTGCCCTCTTGGGAGGCCTCGGCCTCCTTGTTGGTAGGTGTTCTCTACTCTGTTGTTTTCTGCCTATACAGATACCTTCTCTGGCCCTTGGCCTCTTGCCTGGAGTTTTTCTGTCCATTAAACCCTATCAAAGCTAACCCATCATACTGTGCATTCTCTCAGGCTCTTGCTCAAAACAGAAAATTGTCATCTTATGTACCTTCCTATTATATTTTCCTGTAGGGGGCAAGGCCTTCAATCTTTAGGCTAACAGATAAGTGTCATCCATTTAAGACTATTGACTTGTGTATGGCTCTGAGCCCATTGACCAATAGGATTTCCTGAGGGACTAGGGATTCATGGCACTGAAAGGGACAACTTTTCCCTAGTCTCAGTGTTACTGCTCATTCTTCATAGCTGTTTCTGCTTGGGTTCCCTGTCCATTTTTTTGTCACCCACTGGGGCTGGAGTCTGGTTGTGAATCCCTATTCTTTAATGGAGACCTTGATCCCCTTCCGGGTCTTGCCAATCTTCCTTCTGGAAGTTGGATTTTCAATCATTCCTAGCCATCAGATGAGACTCATTGCTTGGCTCTGCATATGGCTGCTGCCTTGTTCCTCCTGCAACCACGTCCCATACTCTAAGTTGGGGTCCTTTGCATTGCAGCTCCAGCCCAGTCAAACCTGAGACCACCACATCCTGCTGGATGCTGGGTTTTGGACTGATGGTTTCCCATTTAGGGACTAGTTCTGATGCTGAGTCATTTCTCTTAGTTTTCATCCCTTTGATCCTGGCTCTTCCCCTTACTTCTGCTCCCAGGGGGCTAAGGGCCCAGAATTCCTCCTGCTTATGCCTCAAGATTAAGCTCAGGAGCTTAATCCTACCAATAGTATTGGTTTAGGACTTATATCTGCTCCCTTTCACACATAATTTCAAAAGTATTCCAGGCAGCTTTTAATAAACAATACTAAAGTTGGCCTAGACAAACAAACACTGAATCACTAAAGGGAGGAAGGGGGTTACAGCAACAATAAAAGCCCAGGTTAAGGATGTTCTTGTCCTTGAACACTAGATTTTCAACTGAGTTTTCTAACAGCCAAAGCAAATGAAAACATCAGCCGTGTGGCTCCCTTTTCTAGTGAATGGTGGCATACTGAAATCCTGCTGAATGTTACTTAATTTTATATCTTTAGGTTAATGTAGTGCATTGTTTCAATTAAAAAATTTTTTTTTTTTCTTTTGAGATGGAGTCTGACTTACTCTGTCACCCAGGCCGGAGTGCAGTGGCATGATCTTGGCTCACTGCAACCTCCACTTCCCAGATTCAAGTGATTCTCCTGCCTCAGCCTCCTGAGTAGCTGGGACTGCAGGCACCCACCACCACCAGGCCTGGCTAATTTTTGTATTTTTAGTAGAAACGGGGTTTCACCATGTTGGTCAGGCTGGTCTTGAACTCCTGACTGCAAGTGATCTGCCCATCTTGGCCTCCCAAAGTGCTGAGACTACAGGCATGAGCCACCACGTCCAGCCTAAAATTTGAGTGTGCTTAAGGAAGAAATTGGATAAAAAACACTTTAAGCATCATGATCAATTCAATTCAACCAACATTGGTTTATCTTTTTAATTAAACAAGCATACCAAGTACCTGATCCGTTAATGTGAAACACTGTTGCATATGCTATGGGAGATAGATACCAAACCTTTCCATAAGTAGCTCACATTGTAGAAAGGGAGAGACACATCATATATCTGAGAAATAAGGTAGGAAGTAGTAAGAGCTATACAAGTGGCACAGACACCGTGTTGGGAGAGTCCAGAAGAGGGATCAGGGATCCAAGGGTTCATGAAGCCATGCGATTGAGACAAGTAGGGTCTATGCAAGCAGAGCAGAGAGGACAAGAAGGAAAGGTCTTTTAAAGTTGAAGGAACAATGTGACCCTCAGGCACAGATGTAAACATTGTAGGCTGTGTTTGGGAAAACACAGATGTAAACATTGTAGGCTGTGTCGGGGGCAATGGCTGGTTGACTAGATTCTAGCACACCTTCTTGAAATATAGAAGGAGAAGTCAAGGAGTATGAAGGCAGCGTGATAGGTTGAGGCACAGAGAGTCTGGAATGCCGTGCCTAGAATTCAGAGAGCTAATTAGAGTAAGACAGGGAGCTTAGGATCTATGTTTCTTGAACTTGAGTTTGTATCCTGCAACCAAGAGAAGCCAGTGGAAGATCTTGAGCCAGAAAGGGATATGTCCAGAATTGGGCTTCATGAAAATTATTTTGTCAGATGAATGGTGGAAAAATTGAAGCTGGTGATACTTGAGACCAGGGTTGATGCTGCTGCACTAGCTCAGGGAAGAGGTGAAGACAGAATGAGCTGGAGCCTGGGCAGTTAGGATGGAGAGGAGTGGATGGAGGCAAGAAACATCATTGCTCAGTCTTTGCCCAGATTGAGCTTTTACGCACCCTCATTGCCTTGGCTATGCATGAAGCAGTGTAATTAAGTAGCTGAGTGGGAGTTGGAGCCAGACAGACATGGCTTCAAATCCTACTCCACTTACCTACCACCTACATGATTTTGAACAAGTCATTTTCTTTAGCATCTCACTCCTAACGTGAGGGTAAGAATATCACAAGGCCATGTGAAGATTAAATGAGAGAATCAATGTGAAGTGTTTCCTGTGGTGCTTGGCCCAGAAGGTCTCTGCTGCCCAGATGTTCTTCTGAATCCTGGGCCATGGTCGGCTTTGGTGCTTGCCCAGGTGCCTGTAACTTACCTACCTCCTTGACCTTGGACTTTACCTTTTCTGTGTGATATTGTCTGCCTCTTCCAGGATCTGCTCTATTTGCTTGACTCTGACCTTTGATAGGGGATTCATTTTTGCCCAAGACCTGTGCTCTAGATCTACGTGGTAGCTACTAGATACATGGGGCTACTGAGCACTTGAAATATGAGATATAAACATAAAACATACCATGGATTTCAAAGATTCAGTATGAAAAATATAAAAAAGCTAATATATTGATGATATATTAACATAATATTCTATTTCGGTGATATGGAATTAAATAAAATAAAATTTTACTTTAATGCTTCTCTTTTTGAGAGGGTAACAATGAAGCTAAGTTTATTGAGGACTTACTGTGTACTCAGCGCTGTTCTAGATACTTTAGGTGATTTGGGTCATTTAGTCATCACAGCAATGCTATGAGTTACTTTTATTAGCCTTCTTTTTAGAGTTACTATGAGCCTGATACTTAGAGAGTTTAGGATAATTCCTCAATCACCTGTTTCTTTATGCTTTTTAAAGTGGCTATTAGAAAATTTTAAGTTACATATGTGGCTCATATCATATTTCTATTGGATGGTGCTGTTATAGACCAGAAATAGGCAAATATACTCCTGTGCCAAATCTGGCCCTCTGCCTGTTTCTGCATGGCCCACCAGCTAAGAATGGGTTTTACGTTTTTATTTTTCAATTTTCAGAGACAGGGTCTCATTCTGTTGCCCAGGCTGGGAGTGCAGTGATGTGATCATAGCTCACTGCAGCTTCAAACTCCTAGGCTTAACCGATTCTCCTGCCCTCAGCCTCCCAGATTAAGACTACAGGCATGCACCATTATGCCTGGCTAGTTTTGTTTTTGGTTTTGGTTTTGGTCTTTTTTTTTTTTTTTTTTTTTTTTTTTTTTGTAGGTATGGAGTCTTGCTATATTGCCTGGGCTGGTCTCAAACTCCTGGCCTCAAGTGATCCTCTTGCCTTGGCCTCCCAAGGTGCTGAAATTAGGGGAGTGAGGCACCATGCCTGACCTACATTTTTGAATAGTTGAAGAAAACATCAAAAGAAGAATCTTTCGTGAGAGTTACATGAAATTTGAATTCCAGTGTCTCTAAAGAGAGCTTTATTGGAGCACAGCATGCTCATTCACTTATGACTTGCGTGTGGCTGCTTTCATGTCACAGCAGCAGAATTGTGCAGTCACAACAAAGATCTTACAGCCCACAAAACCTAAAATATTGACTATTTGGCCTTTTACAGAAAGTTTGTTGACTTCTGCTGTAAACATTCTCCTGATTTTGGACCCTTTCCTCTGTCCTGACCACTCACCCCTGGATCGCTGCCTCCTTTTCTGAATTAGTGTCACTTGTCTATTCTGGATTTCTAGACTTACCCAGGAGCCTGTAACACGGCTTCTTGGTTCTGTACCCATAACCTGCCTCCTCATATAATTCCCTATGGAAAGGGTGCCATTTCCTCTCTCACTTGTAGCTGCCACACGAGGCTCCCATGGAGGTGACGTATATGTGATTATTGAGCGAGCCGTTCTGCTGGGGCTTGTGTCCTTGATGTTGCATCCTGGTGTTTTGCTTTGTGTGGGTTGGGATTTGCCATAAACCAAGCACAAATGCACTGAAAACACCAACTTCTGAGGCTTGCAAATTGCTACAGGAGACAGACAGACGGCAATGCTGCCACCACGATGGGAATGGCCATCTGCTGTTATCAGTGTGCAGGATGTCACTCAGGGAGTGGAACTCATGGAGTGGAATGAACACATCTGTTTCCAAGCCCGGATATGATGTCTCCAAAGAACACAAGACAGTGACAGCCGAAGTCGCTCCCTCACTCTTACAGCCCACAGCCACCACCACCACAAACCCCTCTTTTTTTTTTTTTTTTTTTTTTTTGGAGATGGAGACTTGCTCTGTCGCCAGGCTGGAGTGCAATGATGCAATCTCGGCTCACTGCAACCTCCGCCTACCAGGTTCAAGCGATTCTCCTGCCTCAGCCTCCCAAGTAGCTGGGGCTATAGGCATGTGCCACCATGCCCAGCTAATCTCTTTCTTTGAGAAAATTCTGATTATCTTTACCATAAAAGAAAGACATATTCACTGCTTAAAAAAAAAAAAAAAGACGTGATTTGGGCCGAGAGGTCCCTGGCACTTGAGTTGGATTTGCAAACAGATCATACTGACTCTCAAATTGTCTCTCTTTTGCAATAATTTAAGGATCCATTACCAGTACTGGCTTTTCTTCCTGGCTCTATTTCTGTAGGAAGAATTCTTTCTCAGGAGGTGTTTTTTGGACTCTGATTTAAGAAGCCTTCAGGTGGGTCTTTCCGGCCAGTTCACTTAACTTGTCTGGGTTTATCCAAATCCCAGTGGTAGGCACAATTTAGGTTCAAGATTCTGACAGTCTTGGCTGTGTGCAATTTGAGGTCAGAAACTGCAGTTTTCAACTTAGTACCCTGCTGCCTAATACAGTGCCTGTCCGTATCAAAGCACCTGTATCGATCTATGTGGTAGCCACTAGATATATGAAGCTATTGAGCACTTGAAATATGAGATATACATATAAAATATACAATGGATTTCAAAGATTCAGCATGAAAAATATGAAATAGCTACTTAATATATAGACTACATATTGAAATAATAGCATTCTCTGTTGGTTATACTGAAGTAAATAAATAGGTCTTTCCCCCTCTAGACCTGTTAATCCCCAACCAATAGCCTAGAATTGCCCACATCAGCTATGCTGTACCTTCCCTAGATTCCTTTCTCCCTTTCTACATTCTTTCCACTCTAAGTGTTCATAGCCTTATGTTCTCCTTCCTTCAGGGCACTCCACTTAAGCACTCCACTGGCACTCAAACCGCTTCCTTTAACTCTTAGGCAAATAAACTTACCTCTCCCTTGTCACATTTGTTCAGGGTCAAGGTCTTGGTGAAGGAAATTAAAAAAACTATCAAGAACTAAATTGCTGGTAGCCAAGAAAAGTTAACAGTGGACCCACGTAGCTTCTGACAGGTAGAAAATAGTCATGATTCCTGTCTCAATGGATCCTTCGATTTCTATTTGACTGTTGTTCATACGTTTAGAACAAACTCCCCTTTATTGGAGCTATTTAAAATGGGTTTGTGCCTTGACACTCAATGTGCCTTGTGCAGAACAACCAACATTCTTTCAAATAACACACAGTTAATTTCAGAGGTTCCTCTTGTTTTTAGGAGGTTTCATGGGAGTCCATTTCTTTTGGTATGAGGAGCAAATGGTCTTGTTGCTACCACTGTCCAAGTCAAACCCATCTAATGTTTGTGGTATCATCTTTTTAACTCAAAGCAAGCACAGGAAACTCCTGTTTTCTTCCTTGGAAAAGCGTTTTTTTTTTTTTTTTTTTTTTTCCTGTATGACTTTCTGCTAATTTCAATTGTTCAGTCGTTCATTCAATGAATATCCTCTGATATTCTTATGAGTAGGAAGGTATGATGGGACTAGTGATACCCTGTCAAAAAGGTTCCAATTCACTTGGACATCCTGGTGAATGATGACATGTAATAAACCACAAGAAAAATATAAGGTAGAAATAAGGCAATAGAGAATCAAAACAGAGTGATGTAGTTAACAGGTGGCTATTTTAGACTATGTCTTTCAGGGAAGGCTACTCTAAGAAGCTGGCGTTTAAGCCAATATCTGAATATCAAAGAGGAGTTAGCTATTTGGAAGTTGGGGAGTACAAAGGCCCTAAGATGGGATCAAGCATAGTGTGCACAGAGGATGCTTATGCTGAATGGAGAAGTGGAAGATAATAACAGGAATGTGAGTAAGGGGCATGTCACGTAGGGCTTTGTAAGTCAGGGGAAGAAGACTATTCGAAGTATTATGGATACTCTTGGAGGCCCCCTGTTTAAAAAGTGAGGTATAATCCCAACACTTTGGGAGGGCAAGGCAGGTGAATCATCTAAGGTCAGGAGTTTGAGACAACCTGGCCAACATGGCAAAACCATCTCTACAAAAAATACACACACACAAAAAAATTAGCTGGGTGTGCTGGTGAGCACCTGTAATCCCAGCTACTTGGGAGGCTGAGGCAGGAGAATTGCTTGAATCTGGGAGGCAGAGGTTGCAGTGAGCCAAGATTGCACCATTGCACTCCAGCCTGGGTGACAGAGCAAGACTCCATCTCCAAAAAAAAGTATCATAAAATTCACCTATTCAAGTATACAATTAAATGATTTTTAGTAAATTTGCAGAGGTATGTAACCATCACTACAGTTCAGTTTTAGATCATTTTCATCCTCCTCCCCCAAATTCCTCCTGCTCCTTTGCAGTCATTCCTTATTCCCACCCTCAGCTCTTGGCAACTGTTCATCTACTCTGTCTTCAATTATTTCTTATAAAGGAATCATATAATATGTAGTGTTTTGCATTTGACTCCTTTCACTGCTTTCATGAGGTTTTGAGACTCGTCCATATTATGGCCCATACTTTGTTGTTTTTTAATGCTGAGTGGCAGTTCATGGCATGGATAGCCCATGTTTTGCTTATTCACCTACTCGTTGATGGCCACAAGGGTTTGTTTCCAGATTTTGGTTATTATAAATAATAACAGCCCTGGAAGGTTCTAAGCAGCGAAATAACTGACATGATCTGACTGTCAGGAAGATTGTGGCTAATCTTGAGGGTGTGGAGGGTGGAATGAAGAGATGCAGCGGTGGAAGCAGGAAGAGCAGTTAAACTATTGCATTTCCCTAGACAAGTATGATAGTACTTGGAACAGAGGGATAAAGTAGTAGAGATGGAGGGGAGTGTGAGGACTTGGGGTATGTTGTAGAAGAGAGTAAGTAGTGTCCACTGATGGATTAGACATGGTACGAGAAAAGTTTGGTGGATGAGGACCAAACAATTTGAGTCTCTAATCATTTGGAATCATCATTTGATTAGAGCCCTGAGGTTTAGCCTTCTTTTTTTTTTCCTTTTTTTTTTTTTTATTATACTTTAGGTTTTAGGGTACATGTGCACAATGTGCAGGTTTGTTACATATGTGTATCCATGTGCCATGTTTTGCTGCACCCATTAATTCCTCATTTAGCATTAGGTATATCTCCTTAATGCTGTCCCTCCCCCCTTCCCCCACCCCACAACAGTCCCCGGAGTGTGATGTTCCCCTTCCTGTGTCCATGAGTTCTCATAGTTCAATTCCCACCTATGAGTGAGAACATGCAGTGTTTGGTTTTTTGTCCTTATGAAAGTTTACTGAGAATGATGGTTTCCAGTTTCATCCATGTCTCTACAAAGGACATGAACTCATCATTTTTTATGGCTGCATAGTATTCCATGGTGTATATGTGCTACATTTTCTTAATCCAGTCTATTGTTGTTGGACATTTGGGTTGGTTCCAAGTCTTTGCTATTGTGAATAGTGCCGCAATAAACATACATGTGCATGTGTCTTTATAACAGCATGATTTATAGTCCTTTGGATATATACCCAGTAATGGGATGGCTGGGTCAAATGGTATTTCTAGTTCTAGATCCCTGAGGAATCTCCACACTGACTTCCACAATGGTTGAACTAGTTTACAGTCCCACCAACAGTGTAAAAGTGTTCCTATTTCTCCACATCCTCTCCAGCACCTGTTGTTTCTTGACTTTTTAATGATGGCCATTCTAACTGGTGTGAGATGGTATCTCACTGTGGTTTTGATTTGCATTTCTCTGATGGCCAGTGATGATGAGCATTTCTTCATGTGTTTTTTGGCTGCATAAATGTCTTCTTTTGAGAAGTGTCTGTTCATGTCCTTTGCCCACTTTTTGATGGGGTTGTTTGTTTTTATCTTGTAAATTTGTTTGAGTTCATTGTGGATTCTGGATATTAGCCCTTTGTCAGATGAGTAGGTTGCAAAAATTTTCTCCCATTCTGCAGGTTGCCTGTTCACTCTGATGGTAGTTTCTTTTGCTGTGCAGAAGCTCTTTAATTAGATCCCATTTGTCAATTTTGGCTTTTGTTGCCATTGCTTTTGGTGTTTTAGATATGAAGTACTTGCCCAAGCCTATGTCCTGAATGGTATTGCCTAGGTTTTCTTGTAGGATTTTAATGGTTTTAGGTCTAACATGTAAGTCTTTAATCCATCTTGAATTAATTTTTGTATAAGGTATAAGGAAGGGATCCAGTTTCAGCTTTCTACATATGGCTAGCCAGTTTTCCCAGCACCATTTATTAAATAGGGAATCCTTTCCCCATTTCTTGTTTTTGTCAGGTTTGTGAAAGATCAGATAGTTGTAGATATGTGGCATTATTTCTGAGGGCTCTGTTCTGTTCCATTGATCTATGTCTCTGTTTTGGTACCAGTACCATGCTGTTTTGGTTACTGTAGCCTTGTAGTATAGTTTGAAGTCAGGTAGCATGATGCCTCCAGCTTTGTTCTTTTGGCTTAGGATTGACTTGGTGATGTGGGCTCTTTTTTGGTTCCATATGAACTTTAAGGTAGTTTTTTCCAATTCTGTGAAGAAAGTCATTGGTAGCTTGATGGGGATGGCATCGAATCTATAAATTACCTTGGGCAGTATGGCCATTTTTATGATATTGATTCTTCCAGCCCATGAGCATGGAATGTTCTTCCATTTGTTTGTATCCTCTTTTATTTCATTGAGCAGTGGTTTGTAGTTCTCCTTGAAGAGGTCCTTCACATCCCTTGTAAGTTGGATTCCTAGGTATTTTATTCTCTTTGAAGCAATTGTGAATGGGAGTTCACTCATGATTTGGCTCTCTGTCTGTTATTGGTGTACAAGAATGCTTGTGATTTTTGTACATTGATTTTGTATCCTGAGACTTTGCTGAAGTTGCTTATCAGCTTAAGGAGATTTTGGGCTGAGACAATGGGGTTTTCTAGATATACAATCATGTCAACTGCAAACAGGGACAATTTGACTTCCTCTTTTCCTAATTGAATACCCTTTATTTCCTTCTCCTGCCTGATTGCCCTGGCCAGAACTTCCAACACTATGTTGAATAGGAGTGGTGAGAGAGGGCATCCCTTTCTTGTGCCAGTTTTCAAAGGGAATGCTTCCAGTTTTTGCCCATTCAGTATGATATTGGCTGTGGGTTTGTCATAGATAGCTCTTATTATTTTGAGATACGTCCCATCAATACCTAATTTATTGAGAGTTTTTAGCATGAAGGGTTGTTGAATTTTGTCAAAGGCCTTTTCTGCATCTATTGAGATAATCATGTGGTTTTTGTCTTTGGTTCTGTTTATATGCTGGATTACATTTATTGATTTGCATATGTTGAACCAGCCTTGCATCCCGGGGATGAAGCCTACTTGATCATGGTGGATAAGCTTTTTGATGTGCTGCTGGATTCGGTTTGCCAGTATTTTATTGAGGATTTTTGCATCAATGTTCATCAAGGATATTGGTCTGAAATTCTCTTTTTTGGTTATGTCTCTGCCAGGCTTTGGTATCAGGACGATGCTGGCTTTATAAAATGTGTTAGGGAGGATTCCCTCTTTTTCTATTGATTGGAATAGTTTCAGAAGAAATGGTACCAGTTCCTCCTTGTACCTCTGGTAGAATTAGGCTGTGAATCCATCAGGTCCTGGACTCTTTTTGGTTGGTAAGCTATTAATTATTGCCACAATTTCAGATCCTGTTATTGGTCTATTCAGAGATTCAACTTCTTCCTGGTTTAGTCTTGGGAGGGTGTATTTGTCGAGGAATTTTTCCATTTCTTCTAGATTTTCTAGTTTATTTGCATAGAGGTGTTTGTAGTATTCTCTGATGGTAGATTGTATTTCTGTGGGATCAGTGGTGATATCCCCTTTTTTATTTTTTATTGCATCTATTTGATTATTCTCTCTTCTCTTCTTTATTAGTCTTGCTAGCAGTCTATCAATTTGGTTGATCTTTTCAAAAAAACCAGCTCCTAGATTCATTAATTTTTTGAAGGGTTTTTTGTGTCTCTATTTCCTTCAGTTCTGCTCTGATTTTAGTTATTTCTAGCCTTCTGCTAGCTTTTGAATGTGTTTGCTCTTGCTTTTCTAGTTCTTTTAATTGTGATGTTAGGGTGTCAATTTTGGATCTTTCCTGCTTTCTCTTGTAGGCATTTAGTGCTATAAATTTCCCTCTACACATTGCTTTGAATGTGTCCCAGAGATTCTGGTATGTTGTGTCTTTGTTCTCATTGGTTTCAAAGAACATCTTTATTTCTGCCTTCATTTCATTATGTACCCGATAGTCATTCAGGAGCAGGTTATTCAGTTTCCATGTAGTTGAGAGGTTTTGAGTGAGTTTCTTAATCCTGAGTTCTAGTTTGATTGCACTGTGGTCTGAGAGACAGTTTGTTATAATTTCTCTTCTTTTACATTTGCTGAGGAGAGCTTTACTTCCAATTATGTGGTCAATTTTGGAATAGGTGTGGTATGGTGCTGAAAAAAATGTATATTCTGTTGATTTTGGGTGGAAAGTTCTGTAGATGTCTATTAGGTCCACTTTGTTTAGAGCTGAGTTCAATTCCTGGATATGCTTGTTAACTTTCTGTCTCGTTGATCTGTCTAATGTTGACAGTGGGGTGTTAAAATCTCCCATTATTATTGTTTGGGATTTTAAGTCTCTTTGTAGGTCACTCAGGACTTGCTTTATGAATCTGGGTGCTCCTGTGTTGGGTGCATATATACTTAGGATAGTTAGCTCTTCTTTTTGAATTCATCCCTTTACCATTATGTAATGGCCTTCTTTGTCTCTTTTGATCTTTGTTGGTTTAAAGTCTATTTTATCAGAGACTAGGATTGCAACCCCTGCCTTTTTTTGTTTTCCATTTGCTTGATAGATCTTCCTCCATCCCTTTATTTTGAGTCTATGTGTGTCTCTGCATGTGAGATGGGTCTCCTGAATACAGCACACTGGTGGGTCCTGACTCCTTATCCAGTTTGCCAGTCTGTGTCTTTTAATTGGAGCATTTAGCCCATTTACATTTAAAGTTAATATTTTTATGTGTGAATCTGATCCTGTCATTATAATGTTAGTTGGTTATTTTGCTCGTTAGTTGATGCAGTTTCTTCCTAGCCTTGATGGTCTTTACAATTTGGCATGTTTTTGCAGTGGCTGGTACTGGTTGTTCCTTTCCATGTTTAGTGCTTCCTTCAGGAGCTCTTTTAGGGTAGGCCTGGTGGTGACAAAATCTCTCAGCATTTGCTTGTCTGTAAAGTATTTTATTTCTCCTTCACATATGAAGCTTAGTTTGGCTGGATATGAAATTCTGGGTTGAAAATTCTTTTCTTTAAGAATGTTGAATATTGGCCCCCACTCTCTTCTGGCTTATAGAGTTTCTGCTGAGAGATCAGCTGGTAGTCTGATGGGCTTCCCTTTGTGGGTAACCTGACCTTTCTCTCTGGCTGCCCTTAACATTTTTTCCTTCATTTCAACTTTGGTGAATCTGACAATTATGTGTCTTGGAGTTGCTCTTCTCGAGGAGTAGCTTTGTGGCATTCTCTGTATTTCCTGAATCTGAATGTTGGCCTGCCTTGCTAGATTGGGGAAGTTCTCCTGGATAATATCTTGCAGAGTGTTTTCCAACTTGGTTCCATTCTCCCCATCATTTTCAGGTACACCAATCAGACGTAGGTTTGGTCTTTTCACATAGTCCCAAATTTCTTGGAGGCTTTGTTCATTTCTTTTTATTCTTTGTTCTCTAAACTTCCCTTCTCGTTTCATTTCATTCATTTCATCTTCCATCGCTGATACCCTTTCTTCCAGTTGATCGTATCTGCAACCGAGGCTTCTGCAATCTTTGCGTAGTTCTCGATACTTGGCTTTCAGCTCCATCAGCTCCTTTAAGCCCCTCTCTCCATTGGTTATTCTAGTTATCCATTCGTCTAATTTTTTTTTCAAAGTTTTTAACTTCTTTGCTATTGTTTTGAATTTTCTCCTGAAGCTCGGAGTAGTTTGATCGTCTGAAGCCTTCTTCTCTCAACTCGTCAAAGTCATCCTCCATCCAGCTTTGTTCCATTGCTGGTGAGGAACTGTGTTCCTTTGGAGGAGGAGAGGTGCTCTGCTTTTTAGAGTTTCCAGTTTTTCTGCTCTGTTTTTCCCCCATCTTTGTGGTTTTATCTACTTTTGGTCTTTGATGATGGTGATGTACAGATGGGTTTTTGGTGTGGATGTCCTTTCTGTTTGTTAGTTTTCCTTCTACCAGACAGGACCCTCAGCTGCAGGTCTGTTGGAGTTTACTAGAGGTCCACTCCAGACCCTGTTTGGCTGGGTGTCAGCAGCAGTGGCTGCAGAACAGCGGATTTTTGTGAGACCACAAATTCAGCTGTCTGGTAGTTCCTCTGGAAGTTTTGTCTCAGAGGAGTACCCGGCCGAGTGAGGTGTCAGTTTGTCGCTACTGGGGGGTGCCTCCCAGTTAGGCTGCTCGGGGGTGAGGGACCCACTTTAGGAGGCAGTCTGTCCGTTCTCAGATCTCCAGCTGCGTGCTGGGAGAACCACTACTCTCTTCAGAGCTGTCAGTCAGATAGGGACATTTAAGTCTGCAGAGGTTCCTGCTGAGTTTTTGTTTGTCTGTGCCCTGCCCCCAGAGGTGGAGCCTAGAGAGGCAGGCAGGCCTCCTTGAGCTGTGGTGGGCTCCACCCAGTTCGAGCTTCCTGGCTGCTTTGTTTACCTAAGCAAGCCTGGGCAATGGCGGGCGCCCCTCCCCCAGCCTCGCTGCCGCCTTGCAGCTTGATCTCAGACTACTGTGCTAGCAATCAGGGAGACTCCGTGGGCATAGGACCCTCCGAGCCAGGTGCGGGACACAATTTCCTAGTGTGCAGTTTCCCAGGCCCGTTGGAAAAGTGCAGTATTAGGGTGGGACTGACCCAATTTTCCAGGTGCCGTCTGTTACCCCTTTCTTTGACTAGGAAAGGGAACTCCCTGACCCCTTGTGCTTCCTGAGTGAGGCAATGCCTTGCCCTGCTTCGGCTCGCGCACAGTGTGCTTCACCGACTGTCCTGCACCCACTGTTTGGCACTCCCTAGTCAGATGAAACTGGTACCTCAAACAGAAATGCAGAAATCACCTGTCTTCTGTGTGGCTTAGGCTGGGAGCTGGAGACCGGAGCTGTTCCTATTCGGCCATCTTGGCTCCACCCCAGTTTAGACTTCTTTACAGCCACATGTAATGCTAGAAGACAGTGGAGAAGTATCTATGGAGTCTCTGGAAAAGATGGTTGACCGAGGAATTTATACTCGGCCATGATGTTTTTCAGATATAAAGGCCATAGACACAAGGCAACATATATACATATTTCAAAGCCTGTGAAAACTCAGATGACACAGCACTCTCTATATACCTTTTTAAAAAAGTTTAATTATTTTAACTAAAGATAGTATATATAGCATAGCCTTGTTCTTATTTATCTATTTACCTATTATCTCCTTAGCTGTCTTTCTCTCTGCCTATCCATCCATACTTTTACCTGTATGGGAAATGGGAATTATCATAAATGATAGTCACCAAATAACATTAGTTATTTCTGGTTAATTGGGTTTGGAATAATTTTTAGGCCTTGTTTTTTAAATTTCTTTGTATCGTTTACATTTTAAAAATAACCAATTGTATTTTTTAATTGAAAAAATATAAGCATTAAGTGCAGCTAAGTTGTGAGCATAAGGAAAGAAACACCAAGTGCAGTGGAGCCATAAGCTGGAATGGGCTTGCATCGTTACTGGCTTTCTTTAGAAGCTGTACCAACCCTAGTCAATTCCCTGTGGACTGCTTGTTACACGAAAACAATACACTCTTGGACTGAAACATTAATGTCAGGTTCCTGTTAAATGCAGCTGATGGCAATACTAACAATATGTAGTTTTATCCGGTATGTTAATTAAACTAATTTTGTGTTTTCCTCTTTTCCTTGCATTGGTTTTGGAGTCCAGTTGGATGACTGGTTTCATATTGGCTTTGGGGTGATCAGGTGATACACTTTGAACTACCTGGAATTGGAGGGAGTGATTGCTGGTATTTTATTCAGGTCACAACTTTTATTATGTTCAAATTTGTTTCTTCATTGTCTTTGTTACCATATTTCTGTTGTCAAATTGTCAGTGATAATGTATATCCTGTGCTAGCAGGATACCCAAGAGAGTTTGGAACCAGCCCCACTACAGCCTTGTGCATTGATGAAGAGTCATGAGTGTGCAATTCGTATGTTAGCAGGACTCTGGTAATTAGAGGTGGCCTGACAACTCTACTACTAAGACTTGGTTATTCTTATATGTTTAATTAATGATAAAACTTAGAATCCAACCTCATTACGTTACTATGAATCATGAGAACAGAATGAGAAAAAAATGACTTTGGAAGATTTAGGTGGAAAAAAATTTTTAAGAATGTTTAGGAGATCTTGTAAAATCTCAGGCATATTTAAAAAGATGATGACCTGTTACTATTATTATTATTATTTTTTTGCAGTGACTAATTGTTCTTTTGGATAGTGGGGGACATCAAGGTGCCCTCTCCCTATCCCTCTGGCCCTGTGTGTGTGGTATATTGGCTCTGACGTGTTAAGAAACAAACTTTTTCAAAGTGGCAAATCAGATTCTTTGCAGAATTCTTGCTCGGGAGCGGCCATTTCTCAGTGAGTTTCTTGGGATCTGAAGCTTTGAATGCAAGCATGCCCATTTCTTTTCTCTAGCTGTAGGCACAGGTCAATAGAAAATGCAGGGCTGAAAGCCAGGACAAGGGGTCAGGGGCTAGCAGAAGGCCAAGAAAAGTGAATATAGAATCAAGTCAAGCTTAACATTAGGGGAAATGGAGTGATATGTGATCTCTCTGGACTATCTTTGCAACTCTTCCATGAATCTAAAATTTTCAAAATAAGAACTAAAAATGTCAAAGAGGAAGGTAGAAACTGGAAGGGCACGTGATGGGAGCTTCTGGGGAGCAGGTATTCTGTTTCTTGATCTGTGTGCTGATTACACAGTATGTTCATGTTGCAAGATTTCATCTGGCTGTACACTTTTGATTAGTGCACTTTTCTGTGTATGTGTTGTACTTGAAAATCAAGTTTACTTAAAAAATGTATCCGCCACAGCAGCCAGGATTTGCTTTGAAGCCTTTAAAATTGAGGCAAAACCTGCTTCGAGTTATTTTTTAAATTTGTGAACTCAGCTCATCGCTGGGGTCATGGACCAATCCTGGAGCCCAAGTTCACCCTCTTTCCCATTAGGGCAAAGGCTGCAAATATATTAATGACCACCACACCATCATTTGGTAGTTCTTGGAATTTTACGTTTTCTACGTTGAAGTTCAGAGATACATCTGGAATGCTTCTGAGTCACAGCATTGCCTACTCTGTTAGCCCCAGACTAGACTCTGGCTTATTGACTACCTGGCTCTCCAGGAGAACACTTAAACTTGGCTGGTGTAGGCCCGTTCTGACCTTTAGGACAGTCTCACATGTCTACCAGTTAATGAAGGTGAGCCATGGTTTCTTCAGGGCTGTTTATTGCAGTTGGCTTGCACTCTCCCTGCTTGTTCCTGCTTCGGTGCTGTCCCTGCCGAACTCTAAACCCTTGGCACTGCCCCCACAACGTTATTCCTCTGGGCCTTTGACTTCTGTATTTGTGTTGGTCTCTTTGGCATTGGATTCATGATTCTCTCTAATGGACTTTGGCTTGTAACCTGTCTCAATCTGACCTGCCCTCACTATGCATGACCCTTTGGAAACCAATCTCTGACGATTTCTTCTTGGCTGATGTCCTCCCTCATTGGGTTTCCCAGAGAGGTGGTTAGGAGCCATATTCCAGTAGCGACGACCTTGATGGGGGATTGAATCATGCTCCTCATTCCCCCAGCCACTAGCTAGGGTCCTACAATGAATAAGTTGATCATTTGAATAATGTAAACTCTTCCCTTGACTTCATGTAATCTCCACTCTTGAGTTTTGCTGTTGTGCTCTTCTGTCAGATTGGACTTGTCAGCGTTGATACTCACTCAGACTAGGCTTGAGCTAACTATACCCTTTGGACATGATATCTTGAATTGATGGGGTCCTCTCTGAAGAAGAACCAGCTTCTATAGCCTGGTAAGCTCCTTACCTCACTGATGTCATCTCAACAACAGCTGGTATTGCTGGCTCCTAGCACGTTTTGACCTTGATTCCAGCCATGTTCTTTCCAAGCAGCTTAAAGGCAAGAGTATGTGCTGAGTAGGTACATTATGTGGTGACTTCTGGAATGCAGCTGTCTTCTCCTTTCTGTCCCATTTACTAAGCATGGTTCCCTTATCAATGCTTGAAAAACCTGCTCTGGCATTTGTAGATTCTATTTCCAAACCTCCTGTAGGCCCCCTCCCAATCTCCCATTCCACAGCTTCTTGCTCATGGCTTTCTCGTGGCTCAGTCTTCCCTTATTTTGATTCTAATTCCCAGTTCTCTTTCCACACCTTGCTTGGCTCCTGGTTTGAGCCACTCTTTTGGCTTTGTCATTGACACCTTTCTAGGAAATGATCTTGATGTTGGTTATCCTGCCCCATGTACGGGGGCTGAGGGTAAGAAGCATCCTGATTGTGTGCCCTACCTTCTTACTAATGGGACTGACCTTCCAGCAATGTTTTTCTTGACCTTTGGCTTCCTTGTTCCTTCCATTCCTTGTTAGGGTAAGTAATTTTATTCATAGATACACTTCGGGGGCTGACTGTTGGAGGTATTTTCTACTTTCCCTGAATTTTCTGGGAGAACTTTGTAATCAGCTCAGGCTTAGTAGATGAGCAGTTTTACCATTCTGCTGAGACGCTTCATTTTGGTAGCCTTTTCCTCCTCTAGATAAGGGAGTAATAGGGTGATAATTTGGGAAATTTTAAATGTGGAGGCTGTGTAAGACTTTATTGTTTGGCTAATCCAGTACCCACTCCTGTTTTGCTCACCTGCTCTGTAGGGGCTAGAAAAGCTAAATGCTCATTACTCAGCCTTCATTTCCCTGGGAATGGTTCCCCCAATAAAGAGATGAGACATCATCTCAACTTTTTTCCTCTTGGGAACACGTGGATCAAATACCTGGAGGTGAAGCATCCAACTTAGAACTGCATGGGAAAGGCTAAGAAGATTACCAAGAAATTGGCCATGCAATCATTGAGCTATCAGTTGTTTACTTTCAGACTTCTTATGGGGAAAAAATCCTATTTGTTTAAACTAAATAAAAATCCTTAATTTGCTTAAATTAGTTTAAACGGAAGTATTCTTTTTTTAAAAATTGTTTTTCAGCCAAAATCATTCCCAATTGATAGAGACCTGGCTAATAACAAAGGCAACACAATGAACTGACCTAGAGTGGACACAGATCTGTGCTGCTGCCCTGACATAAACTACGAGGGGGAAAATTAGCCTTCTTTGCCCAGAACTTTAGGGGAGAGTTCATGATCATCGTGAGGATGTGGGCTGCAGAGCTAAGCAGCTGCCTAACATGCTGCAGATTGATTATCTTAGACTAATAGGGAAGACAATCTGAGGCAAGTATGATGAGGTCACATTAGCCTCTATTCTCTTAAACCATATAGACTCCTGCAGCTCTGTTAGCATGAGCTTGGGGCATGTCACTCTTAATAGTGGTAAAAGCTATCAGCTGTCAGCTTTTTGATCCAGTTTAGCAATTTGTTGTCGTCTTTCTCATTTACCTGGCCTGAGAAGTGTAACTGTCTCTCTGAAAAAGACCCTGTGCTTACATCTTGGGTCAGTACTTCTCAGTGGGGGAGGGTGACATTTCCTCTCCCCATCCAGGGAACATTTGGCAATGTCTGGAGACATTTTTGTTTGTCACAACTTGGAGGGGATGCTCCTGGTTTCTAGTGAGTAGAGGGTAGAGTTGGAACTAAATATCCTCCTGTCCACAGGACGGTCCCCTACAACAGCAGTCCCCAACCTTTTTGGTACCAGGGACCAGTTTTGTAAAAGACAATTTTTCCGTGGACCAGTTTGGGGGTGAGGGTGGGGGAGATGGTTTTGGGATGATTCAAGCACATTACATTTATTGTATACTTTCTTTTTATTACATTATAATATATAATGAAAAGATCATACAGTTCACCATAGTGTAGAATCAGTGGGACCCCTTAGCTTGTTTTCCTGCAACTAGATGATCCCATCTGGGGGTGATGGGAGACAGTGACAGATCATCAGGCATTAGATTCTCATAGAGCACATGACCTAGATCCCTTGCATGTGTAGTTCACCATAGGGTTTGTGCTCCTATGAGAGTCTAGTGCTCCTATGAGAGTCTAATGCTCCTGCTGATCTGACAAGTGGCGGAGCTCAGGCAATAATGTGAGTGATGGAGAGTGGCTGTAAACACAGATGAAGCTTCCCTGGCTTGCCCGCTGCTCACCTCCTGCTGTGTGGCCAAGTTCCTAACGGGCCATGGACTGGTACCTACAACAATTGGACCCCTACCCTACAACAATAACTATGCAACCCAGGATATCACTAGTGCTGGATTTAGCTCTGTTTTAGACCCATAAATCAATTGCATCATTTGGGTTTAAATCGTTGGCTATCTCTTAGCTTCTGCTCAACCTCTGTTGATAGTAACTGTTGGCTTTGAGGAATCCTGTTGAATCTGTCCCCAGGACTCTGTTTGGTCATTGCCCCCACTAGGTCTGACCTCAAGCCCTGAAAAAGAGACTCAAATAGGAGTGGGGTGTGCCAGAGCAGCACTGTCTTGTTTTCCTAGCAAGGTCTGGGAGAAAGAAGGTAAGACAGAAGCTATTAGGATAAAGTGTAGGATAGTTTTTTCTGAGTGGTAGAGGTGAAATGGGATCTTGTCTGTGTCAGATAAAACTAAGAGGCCCATGACATGAAGGAATTGGAAGTAGGTGAATGGCTGCTTTTGACGTTGCTCAATATACAACATTGCACAGAAAGTGGAAGGCAGGGCAGAAGGGAGGGCCAAGGAGACTGGGAGAGTCACAGTAGTGGATGGAGCTACAATGTACCCTAAAGCAAGAGGGCTTTGAAATGGACACAATGTCTGCCCCAGACAGCCTCTCACACTCTACTAGGGTAAGAGAAAAATCACTGGCAGTTCAGGACCTAATTAGTCTCTGATTTAGCTGTAAAGTCTTCTGTCAGGTAGCACCTGGCTGCACTTGCAAGACTAGTAGTTCTTAATAGGATGAAAGGAATTTCTTCTCACCCACCCAGGTCTGCTCTATCATCATCTTAGGGAAATTTTCTGATACACTGAATGGCCCAGAAATCAATTTTTTGGTTAATTGGACACTTTAGTTAATGCAGAGTTAACATGAGGCTGTGGAATGGTGGCAAGAGTCCTGGGCTTAGATCAAAGGCATAGCTCTGTTGCTTTCTAGTGAATTACATCAATTATCCAAGCTTCAGGCTTTGAATCTTCTGAGTATCATACGCCTGTTCTGTCTGTCAGTGATAATGCAGGAATCAAATGACGTGATGTATGTAGGAGTGTTTTGAACATTCTATATTGAAATATACATATTGAAGATATTATATTACATGCTAACCATGAATTGCTATCTTCAAAGAATGAGAATAAAAGTACACATAAAGTTCAAATTATGCAGAATAGATTTTATTCTCTTACATGATACAGAATACTTTTCAGTATCAGAGGAGATGGCAGAGAAAAAAATGCAGAAATTTCGAAGTCGCTGTCCAGAGTTCTGGCCTCTACAGTGAAAAACATGAAGTTGATCCTCTAGTGAAATACATTAAGATGTTTCAGGTTATCCAAAGGAAGGCTAGGAGTGCAGGTTCTAGAGGTAAACTTGAGAAGAGTTGAGTTTCAGAAGGAGCCAGAGAGTAAAGGGAGCCTAGAAACTGACAGAGGGGGCTGAGTGCTGTGGTGCTGTAAAACTCCTCACTGCTCAGATCTTCAGACACCTGCTACTTCCTCAAATGACTTGAGAGAGTAGTGTCTACTTTAGGGCAGATGGCAAGTGTCACCACAGAAAAGGGGCTGAGTTCCAGATTGGTGAGGGGCAGAGAAAAAAAAGATGCTGTAGGTGTTGGGAGTGAAACCAGGGTAACCAGGACTCAGAACTATAACACAGGGTAACTCTTAAGGACTCCTACTTTTGGCACTGAAACTTTATATCCCAGGAAACTCCTTAGTCCCAGGCAAATGGGAAGACTTGGTCACCCTCTAAGTGTGATGCTGGGATGGGAAAAGTCAGAATTTCCAGATATCTTTGGAAAGCCAACGGACCCTCTTACCAGGCACGAATAGAGAAATGAGACAATTAAAAAAATTCCCTAAGAACAGGATGACATCTTGTTTGATATGTGTACCAGAATATTTAGGTTAATAAAGACATTTGGTTGACACAGAGGTAGAAGAGAGCACAAGTGTTGCTGTTTTCATTGGTTTACATTAGTTTTCCCTAATGCTGGGCTATTGTTTAATTCATCTTAAAAGAAGAATGTATTCAGGGTTCTCATACGTGAAATTCAGGGTAAATGAAGCAACATGACTCTAAAAGTACTCATGAATACAAGTAAAAAACAAAAGCCAAAAAAATCCTCATTTTATTAGAAAATAGACTTTCAGGAAAGCTACAAGAAATAGTATATAGTTCAAAGGCCACCAATATACTCTTTTTCCAGATGAGCTATTGTTAATATTTTTAGCCCATTGGCTTTGATTTTTCTTTCTTTACACACATACACACACACACACACACACACACACACACACACACACACAAATTATCTGAACCTTTTGATATAAGTTTGTATGCATCATGCCCCTTTATCCCCAGATATTTTAAATATGTGTTTCCTAAGAATAGGAATATTCTTACATGTCAACTTCAGTAATTTAACACTAATATGATGCTTTAATCTACCATGCATATTCCAATTTTGTCAATTAACTCAATAATGTCCATTATAGCATTTCTTTTTTTCCTTCCAGTACAGAAATATATGTAGGCTCAAGTATTTAGTTGTCATGTCTCTTTAGTCTCCTTTAATTTGGATCTTTTTGCAGCCTTTTATCATTTGACATTGATATTTTTGAAGCTACAATCCTGTTTTTGTGTTTAACAGAAAGTTCCTTGTTTTGGGATTTATGTGATGTTTCCTTGTGGTTAGATTCAGGTTATGCATCTTTGCTTGAATGCTATATAAGCAATTCTATGTCCTTCTCCAGGTATCACATCTGAAGGTGCCCATCTCCATCTGTCCCTCACTGATGTTAATTTTGACCATCCAATCAAGGAGTTTGTCTGATTATGCACTGTTGAGTTACTGTTTTTCCTCATATTCATTCTTTTTTTCCTGTGTTATGTTTTAAGTATATTTTTTCATACATCCTTAATAAATTCTAAATACAGATATTAGCATCTAACCTGATTTCAGACCTGTACTTCGCAACCATGGGCAGGTAAAAAGTGTGACATGTTTTCGTTTCTATTTGCACTACAAGAGAAAGTTGTATTTAAATTTTATACTTTATTTCTGGAACTAAACCAGCCTTGAAGACTGCTTTGTACTTGAGCAGAGAAGTGAAAAATAAAACGAAAAGTAAAAAAAAAAAAAAAAAAAGAAAAAAGGAAACAAATAGCCCAGAATAAAGCAACCCTACCCTAGTTGTTCTGTCTCCTCCACTAGAGGAGATGATTGGGTTTCACAGAGCTAACCATTCTAAGAGCAGATTTCATTTGCTGCCTCTTGATGAGAATTTGACTGGAAGATCCCTGAAAAATGAGAGGAAACTGGGCTAACACCTTAGTGGTAAAACAACATAGGAAAAATTAAATTTATCCTAGTTATGAGTTCGTATCACTTGTATCATATTGACACTGATAAGCAGTGATTTCAAGCAAAAACAATGTTGGCCTAATGTTACTTCAAGGGCTAATACAGACCTAGAACATTCTTGCAGGTGTTCAGCATCGTAGACTGAGATGTAGAACTGCTCCACTTTTCTACAACTTGTGGCCTTCCTGCTATCTGCCTTTTCTATTGTCAAATTTCTCTTCTACCTAATACCTTCACCTACAGTGCCCCGTGGTCACCCTTGGCTTTGATTCCTGGTGTCTTTTTGAGATTGCTTCCTCGTGGTATGTAGTTTTCATGTGAACTGATCAATGGGAATAAGCCCCTTGTTTGGTATAGGCTTAAGTTATTTGATACTTTGTATTACCCTTATGGGCAGCTCAGCCTGGCCCCATGGGCACAGATGAAGAAGGGCATGAACTGACAATGCCAGGGGAACTACATTAGACCCTAACTCCTGACACAGTTGACCATATGCAGTTCTTCTCTCCCAGTGTGGAAGAAGGCAGGACGGAGACCCCCTACTTAGCCTCTGCACGGGGATCAGGTAGCGGAGAAGCAAATTCATGCCCCCAAAGTGTGGAGATCCAACAGATCTTAAGTGGGGTAGTTAGTGAGAGGACACCAATCTTAGGACCAAGATTTGGAATCAAATGGGGGTCAGAACATTAAGGAAGATAAAAACAGGTAGAAGTAGGGTAGAATTAGTGAGCAGGATTGTTGCTTGGGCTAATTCTGGAGATGGGGATGTTAGGTTAAATTTCAGTTTTAGAAAGTCAGACATGTTGGGAAGATCGGGCTGGGTTCATTTAAAGGGACCAGCATGCAATAGACAAGCTATGTGGAGCTACACTGATGTTTTGGCAGTTGTCTAGCGAATTTGAGCAGAGAAGCTCTACATCCAAGGAACAATGTAAAATCAAACTCAGTGGTGAGCTTTACGAGCAAGGTGACTATTTTAAGTATCTCGCTGATTTTAAGATTTCTCACTTAAGGCCAGGAATGGTGGCTCATGCCTGTAATCCCAGAATTTTGGGAGGCAGTGATGGGAGGATCACTTCAGGCCAGAAGTTCAAGACCAGCCTGGGCAACATAGGGAGACCTTATCTCTACCAAAACTAAAAAAAATTAGATGGTTGTGGTGGTGCATGCCTATAGTCCCAGCTAATCAGGAGGCTGAGGGTGGGAGGATCACTTGAGCCAAGAAGTTCAAGGTTGTAGTGAGCTAAGATTGTGTCACTGAACTCCAGCCTGGGTGACAGAGCAAGACTCTGTCTCAAAAAAAAAAAAAATAATTCTCACTTAGAATCTTGGAAAGTTGGAAAATTGAGAAAGCAAATGCTAGGGAGGAACGTTGTCTAGGTTTTCTCCATACGTAGTTGGGAAAGAGACATTTGGAGATATTGGGGCAACAAATTATGAATAAAAATCTACAGGATTTTCCTGGTCAGAGCTGGGAATTTTGATTGTTCTATATACTTTCAGCAGCTCAGGTTACGATCAGCTATAGTTACATTATTTTGGCACCAGCTTGTGCTATTTTCCTGAGTGTAGTTCTCACAGTCCTATAAACTAGGATTTGTTTTCCTCTATTTAAAAATGAGAACATAAGAGACATGAAGTTAAGAAATTTGCTCCAGTGACCAAGCTGAGGCTTAAATGTAGGGCTGTTAGTCCTGTGTTCTTCTGCAGTGCGTCTTAATCCATCTGAGGTCAGGAATCCTTACAGTATAATATGTAAGCTGTGGATGCTCTTTCCAGAAAATTGTACTGTGAGCATTTTATCTAAAGCTTCAGGGGGATCGAGACCATCTGGGATTCCTTCGATGGACCTAAAGTTAAGAACTTCTGAATATATATATGTGTGTGTGTGTGTGTGTGTGTGTATACATCTACAAATTTTTGAAAGAAAAAGATGTGTATATATGTACATATATAAATAACTTTGTAGTTTTTACAAAAAAGTATTGAGTTTAAAATTGTTCATATAATGTTCACATAAACATTTAGAATACAACACATTTCTTTTTTTTAATTATACTTTAAGTTTTAGGGTACACATGCACAACGTGCAGGTTTGTTACATATGTATACATGTGCCATGTTGGTGTGCTGCACCCAGTAACTCGTCATTTAACATTAGGTATATCTCCAAATGCTTTCCCTCCCCCCTCCTCCCACCCCACAACAGGCCCCGGTGTGTGATGTTCCCCTTCCTGTGTCCATGTGTTCTCATTGTTCAATTCCCACCTATGAGCGAGAACATGCACTGCTTGGTTTTTTGTCCTTGGGATAGTTTGTTGAGAATGATGGTTTCCAGCTTCATCCATGTCCCTACAAAGGACATGAACTCATCATTTTTTATGGCAGCATAGTATTCCATGGTGTATATGTGCCACATTTTCTTAACCCATTCTATCATTGTTGGACATTTGGGTTGGTTCCAAGTCTTGGCTATTGTGAATAGTGCCACAATAAACATATGTGTGCATGAGTCTTTATAGCAGCATGATTTATAGTCCTTTGTGTATATACCCAGTAATGGGATGGCTGGGTCAAATGGTATTTCTAGTTCTAGATCCCTGAGGAATCGCCACACTGTCTTCCACAATGGTTGAACTAGTTTACAGTCCCACCAACAGTGTAAAAGTGTTCCTATTTCTCCACATCCTCTCCAGCACCTGTTGTCTCCTGACTTTTTAATGATGGCCATTCTAACTGGTGTGAGATGGTATCTCATTGTGGTTTTGATTTGCATTTCTCTGATGGCCAGTGATGATGAGCATTTTTTCATGTGTCTTTTGGCTGCATAAATGTCTTCTTTCTTTTGAGAAGTGTCTGTTCATATCCTTTACCCTCTTGTTGATGGGGTTGTTTGTTTTTTTCTTTTAAATTTGTTTGAGTTCATTGTAGATTCTGGATATTAGCCCTTTGTCAGATGAGTAGATTGCAAAAAATTTTCTCCCATTCTGCAGGTTGCCTGTTCACTCTGATGGTAGTTTCTTTTTCTGTGCAGAAGCTCTTTAGTTTAATTAGATCCCATTTGTCAATTTTGGCTTTTGTTGCCATAGCTTTTGGTGTTTTAGACATGAAGTCCTTGCCCATGCCTATGTCCTGAATGGTATTGCCTAGTTTTCTTCTAGGGTTTTTATGGTTTTAAGTCTAACATGTAAGGCTTTAATCCATCTTGAATTAATTTGTGTGTAAGGTGCAAGGAAGGGATCCAGTTTCAGCTTTCTACATATGGCTAGCCAGTTTTCCCAGCACCACTTATTAAATAGGGAATCCTTTCCCCATTTCTTGTTTTTGTCAGGTTTGTCAAAGATCAGATAGTTGTAGATATGTGGCATTATTTCTGAGGGCTCTGTTCTGTTCCACTGGTCTATATCTCTGTTTTGGTACCAGTACCATGCTGTTTTGGTTACTGTAATCTTGTAGTATAGTTTGAAGTCAGGTAGCGTGATGCCTCCAGCTTTGTTCCTTTGGCTTAGGATTGACTAGGATTGACTTGGCGATGTGGGCTCATTTTTGGTTCCATATGAACTTTAAAGTAGTTTTTTCCAATTCTGTGAAGAAAGTCATTGGTAGCTTGATGGGGATGGCATTGAATCTATAAATTACCTTGGCCATTTTCACGATATTGATTCTTCCTACCCATGAGCATGGAATGTTCTTCTATTTGTTTGTATCCTCTTTTATTTCATTGAGCAGTGGTTTGTAGTTCTCCTTGAAGGGCAAACTGAATCCAGCAGCACATCAAAAAGCTTATCCACCATGATCAAGTGGGCTTCATCCCTGGGATGCAAGGCTGGTTCAATGTTCGAAAATCAATAAACGTAATCCAGCATATAAACAGAACCAACGACAAAACCACATGATTATCTCAATAGATGCAGAAAAGGCCTTTGACAAAATTCAACAACCCTTCATGCTAAAAACTCTCAATAAATTAGGTATTGATGGGACGTATCTCAAAATAATAAGAGCTATCTATGACAAACCCACAGCCAATATCATACTGAATGGGCAAAAACTGGAAGCATTCCCTTTGAAAACTGGCACAAGATGGGGATGCCTCTCTCATCACTCCTATTCAACATAGTGTTGGAAGTTCTGGCCAGGGCAATCAGGCAGGAGAAGGAAATAAAGGGTATTCAGTTAGGAAAAGAGGAAGTCAAATTGTCCCTGTTTGCAGATGACATGATTGTATATCTAGAAAACCCCATCATCTCATCCCAAAATCTCCTTAAGCTGATTAGCAACTTCAGCAAAGTCTCAGGATACAAAATCAATGTACAAAAATCACAAGCATTCTTGTACACCAATCACAGACAAACAGAGAGCCAAATCATGAGTGAACTCCCATTCACAATTGCTTCAAAGAGAATAAAATACCTAGGAATCCAACTTACAAGGGATGTGAAGGACCTCTTCAAGGAGAACTACAAACCACTGCTCAGTGAAATAAAAGAGGATACAAACAAATGGAAGAACATTCCATGCTCATGGGTTGGAAGAATCAATATCATGAAAATGGCCATACTGCCCAAGGTAATTTATAGATTCAATGCCATCCCCATCAAGCTACCAATGACTTTCTTCACAGAATTGGAAAAATCTACTTTAAAGTTCATATGGAACCAAAAAAGAGCCCACATCACCAAGTCAATCCTAAGCCAAAAGAACAAAGCTGGAGGCATCATGCTACCTGACTTCAAACTATACTACAAGGCTACAGTAACCAAAACAGCATGGTACTGGTACCAAAACAGAGACATAGATCAATGGAACAGAACAGAGCCCTCAGAAATAATGCCACATATCTACAACTATCTGATCTTTGACAAACCTGACAAAAACAAGAAATGGGGAAAGGATTTCCTATGTAATAAATGGTGCTGGGAAAACTGGCTAGCCATATGTAGAAAGCTGAAACTGGATCCCTTCCTTACACCTTATACCAAAATTAATTCAAGATGGATTAAAGACTTACATGTTAGACCTAAAACCATAAAAACCCTAGAAGAAAACCTAGGCAATACCATTCAGGACATAGGCATGGGCAAGGACTTCATGTCTAAAACACCAAAAGCAATGGCAACAAAAGCCAAAATTGACAAATGGGATCTAATTAAAGAGCTTCTGCACAGCAAAAGAAACTACCATCAGAGTGAACAGGCAACCTACAGAATGGGAGAAAATGTTTGCAACCTACTCATCTGACAAAGGGCTAATATCCAGAATCCACAATGAACTCAAACAAATTTACAAGATAAAAACAAACAACCCCATCAAAAAGTGGGCAAAGGACATGAACAGACACTTCTCAAAAGAAGACATTTATGCAGCCAAAAAACACAT
>NW_026652317.1:864033-892940 GCF_009828535.3 Hylobates moloch
TGTGCACATGTACCCTAAAACCTAAAGTATAATAAAATAAAAAAAAATAAAAATAAAAAAAGAGCAACTGTTTTTGCTTCTTTCTTTCCATACCTAGTCCTGCCATCATTCTTGGTATTTTCAAAATCCACATGGATGACCCATCCAATGTTCTGGCTTCTCAGTTCCTTGGCTACCTCAACTCCAGTGATTGTGTCCTTCCACACACTCAGTCAGACGTTGTCATGGTCATACACTAGACCTGCGCTGCTCAGTACAACAGTAACTACCCACATACAGCTGTCTAAATTTGAAATTAATAAAATATAATAAAGATTAATCCTTCAGTAGCACCAGCCACATTGTAAGTGACCAGTTGCCATGTGTGGTTAGTGGCTACCATATTGAACAGCATAGATATAGAATATTTCCATCACTGTAGAAAGCTCCATAGAACAGTACTGCACTAAGACCTTGTCATTACAGTTTCAAGTATTGTACTTAGACTACCATCTCATATCATTGCAGTCAACCCCTCACGTACTTCACCCTAATAACTCTTTGACTCCACTCAGACCTTCAATCCACTAACCTCAACACTTTCCATTGTCCATTATCTTTCTCATGCCCCCACTTTCCCTGTTACCCAACTTAAATTTCGAGGCCGGTATTTGTAGCCCTTTGCATAAAGCTTTTGTTATGGAGCAACTCTCTTGCTCCTATTTCCCCCTGTCTTACTCAGTAAGACAAACACTATCCCAGGTTAACTCTCTCCTCCTACACTGTATCTGCACTCAAGAAGCTGAATGTAACTGAAGAAAAATTGTAACTGTAGTGACTGACCTGAAATTCATGACCACAAAACAAAAATACCAAACACCTAGAAATAAATCTAAAAGACTGACAAAACTTTTACCTAGAAGATGAAAAAAATTAAGAAAAAATGTAAAAACAAATAGATTTAATATGTTCATGCAAGGAAAAACTCAAGACTGTGAAAAGTCAGCACTCCCCAAATTGATTATATATGCAATGCAATCTCAATACAAGTTAAAACTTTGTTCTTTTCAAATTGACAAGCTGGTTCCAGTGTTCATTTGGAACTGCAAAAGGCTAGGAATAGCCAAGGTGCTTTTGAATAAGAAGAAGGTGGAGGATTTGTTCAAGACTTACTTTAAAGGATTTTAAAACTCATTCTAGAGCTAAATAATTTACAGTGTTGTTATACTAGTTACCAATTTATTGACTTTTAGCTCCAAATGCACCCTTCTTTGCTCTGCTTTGTGATAGTAGAGCTGGACCCTGGAAACATTTCAATGCCAGGTGGCGGAATGTTAGGCTTTGTCAGTAGAGGACACTGGAGGGATACTGCAAGGCATAGCAGAAGGAGGAAGAGGGTGTTTCTTGAGGTTCTAGGATGCTTTTCTTCCTCTGATCATGTGGTTCTCAGCAGCTTGTAGAAGACTCAGTAGTGCCCACCTTCCAGCTTTTTCTGCCAGCCTCCCACAGGTTTGTTACACATGTAAATGTGTATCATAGGGGTTTGTTGTACAGACTATTTCATCACCCAGGCATTAAGCCTAATATCCATTAGTTATTTTTCCTGATCCTCTCATCTCTTCACCCTCCACCATCTGATAGGCCCCAGTGTGTCGTTCCCCTCTGTGTCCATGTGTTCTCATTTAGTTCCTACTTATAAGTAAGAACATGTGATATTTGGTTTTCTGTTCCTGTGTAAGTTTGCCAAGGATAATGGTCTCTAGTTTCATCCATGTCTCTGCAAAGGACATGATCTCATTCTTTTTTATGGATGCATAGTATTCCATGGTGTATATGTACCACATTTTCTTTATCTAGTCTATCATTGATAGGCATTTAGGTTGATTCCATCATTTTGCTATTGTGAATAGTGCTGCAATGAACATATACATGCATGTGTCTTTATAATAGAATGACTTGTATTCCTTTGGGTATATACCCAGTAGTAGGATTACTGGGTTGAATGATATTTCTGTCTTTAGGTCTTTGAGGAATTGCCACACTGTTTATCACAATGGTTGAACTAATTTACACTCCTACCAACAGTGTCTAAGTATTCCTTTTTATCTGCAACCTCACCAGCATCTGTTTTTTTTTGACTTTTTAGTAATAGCCATTCTAACTGGTGTGAGATGTTATCTCATTGTGGTTTTGATTTGCATTTCTCTAATAAGGAGTGATGTTGAGCAGGAGAATGGTGTGAACCCGGGAGGCAGAGCTTGCAGTGAGCCGAGATGGTGCCACCGCGCTCAAGACAAAACACTCGCTCTAGACAAAAAAAAAAAAAAAAAAAAAGAAAAAAAAAGAAAAAGAAAATTAGAGCGACTGTTTTTGCTTCTTTCTTTCCATCCCTAGTCCTGCCATCATTCTTGGTGTTTTCAAAATCCACATGGATGACCCATTCATATGCTTGTTGGCCACATGTATGTCTTCTTTTGAGAAGTGTCTGTTCATGTCATTTGCCCACTTTTTGATAGGGTCATTAGTTTTTTTCTTGTAAATTTGTTTAAGTTTCTTATAGATGCTAGGTATTAGACCTTTGTCAGATTCATAGCTTGTAAAATTTTTTTTCCCATTCTGTAGTTTGTTTACACTGTGTATAGTTTCTTCTGTGCAGGAGCTCTTTAGTTTAATTAGACGCCATTTTTCATTTTTTGCTTTTGTTGCAATGGCAGAGCCTCCCTGGCCTCTGCTGTTTGTTGGACACAGCAGACATGCCCCTGCCTCAGAGCTTCTGTGATTGCTTATTCCTTGCTTGGAATGTTCTGCCCCTAGATAGTTGCATGGCTTATTTAGCTCTATGCTCAAATCTTCATTCCTTAAAGGGACTTTCCCTCTAAAAAGAAGAAAATCAAAAATATTATTTCCAGGTGTTCTTTAGCATCTTACATTATTTTATATTTCTTCATAGTACTAATCATTAAATATTTGTGTGTTTCTTATTGGTTATTTCCCTCTTAAAAGGTAAAATCCATCAGGAGATACATTTTATTTAATGCTCTATGTCCAGCACTTAGTTTTCAATAAATATTTGTTGAATGAATAAGTAAATGAATGCATGAATGATACTGACACTGAGTCATGTGGGCCCTAGGACTTATCTGGGTTACATGCACATATTCACATATTCTCTAAGCTACTGTTTTAGACTCACTCTAGGGGAAGCTCTGCTGCTTACTGGCATTGGGCTCTTCCTCTAAGGACACCTATTTTAGAGACTGACTTCCATTATATTGAAGATTTTAAAACTTGATAATGAAAATGTAAGTCAGATTATTTCACTTCCATGCTTAATGTCTCAATTTCCAAGTATGGAATAAAATTCAAACTCCCTTCTCTGGCCTAATAGACTTGACCCTATCTGTCTTCTTCCAATCACTTTTCTGACCTCTTCTCCTTGTGGTCTTCCTCTTGCTCCTTCTCCTTTAATCACACTTGGTTTCCTCTTCTTTGAACGCCAAACTGGCTCATTCCGTATTGCCTCTAAACTTATGTTTCCTTCCGTTTAGAACACTATTCCCAGATTTTCATTTGCTTAATCCTTTGTCATTCAGTGCAAACATCACCTTGCCAGAGAGATCTTTATTACTAAGGTAGCTCTCTCCCTTGTACCATCTTGCTTTATTTTTCCAAGGAGCACTTGTCACTCCATAAAAATTATCTGGCTTTTAAAATTGTTGATTCTGTCTCCTGTCTCGGGCAGAACCTTGTTTTGTTTTATTTGCTAGTATATTCCTAGTGCCTAGATAAACAGTGTGTGATACTTAATAGGTGTGCAATAAATATTAGCTGAATAAATACAGATACCCCTTGACTTACAATGGGATTACAACCTAATAAGCCTATTGCAAGTTAAAATATCTTAAGTAAAAAATGCAATTAATACACCTAACCTACTGATCATCATAGCTTAGCCTAGCCTACCTTAAATGTGTCCAGAACACTTACATTAGCCTATAGTAGAATAAAATAATAAAATACAAGCTTATTTTATAATAAAGTGTTGAATATCTTATGTAATCTGTTGAATATTGAAAGTGAAAAGCAGAGTGGTTGTTTGGGTACTCTACGATTTCTACTGAATGCATATTGCATTCACATCACTGTAATGTCAAAGAATCAAAGTTGAACCATTGCAAGCTGGGGACCATCTGTAAATGCTTCATCAGTATCATTTAAGGGATGAAATGCTAGCCTTAGGTGAAACGTAGATGCCCTTAGAAATAATGTGAGCATTTTGGGGAACTTCCTGTTTGCAATAACTTATAATAAATTGACTTCACACTTGCTCATACTTTCCTACAAAAGCCTTTCTTGGTTAAGAAAGAAGACATTAATTTCTAGTTACTGATTATAAATAAGGTATGTTTTGTCACTCATATTCTTCCTTTGAAGACTGTTTTTACTATGGTCTCCTGCTTATCTGCGTCTTCCCCTTTTGTGATTGCATGTAGGCTAGTATTTGCCTCTGGTCTACAGGGTCTTTGCGCTTGGCTTCTGGTTTATCAGAGGCAGGCAGTCTCTGCTGCTGTTAGGAAGAAAACAATTAACCTTATTTATTTATTTTATGTATTTATGTCCCACCTGCATCAAAAATGAATTGGAGGCAGCTAACTTCTTAATTACTTTTGCCCTTATCCTTTGAAACTTCTAGGCCCTGCAAGGTTTCTTAGCAGTGCCACTGGGTCTTTTTGATTTCTTCTTGAAAAGCACAATGTTGGGTGTGTGGATTTGGATAATCTCTGGGATCTTTTATAGTTGTGACATTTTGAACCTCCCCTCACAAAAGAAAGGGAGTTAATGACCAGTCACCTAGGGAGGCTGCGTAACTCACCCACTTTTTCTCCTTTTTGGCTATGTCTTCACCACTTTCAGTTATACTTCTTGGGATACTAAGTTTGAAATGTAATGTGTACATATATTTTCTTTTTTATTGAAATTAAAATGTGAACTTTTAAGTTATGGCATGTGAAGCTTATAACACCATTTATTGAGCACCTACTATTTGCCAGGCACTACTAGTTTTCTTATTTAAGTTATATCATTTAACTTATATAAAATTCCTATTATATAGATATTAGCACCCCCCATTCTGTAGAATAGAACAACTAAGGATCAGAAGAGTTAAGTAACTTCTGTAAGATAAAATAATAAGGGGCAGGACCATGATTTGAACTTGGGTCTATCCGGTCCATAAATCAGATACTCTGAGGCTGGTCTCTGCAGATGTATATACTCCTCTGGGTGTAAATCATAGGAGAGAAATTCAATCTTAGCATTGGGTTTGGGATGACTAAGGGAAGCAAAACAGCTGTGGATAGAAACAATGCCTTTTTTTTTTTTTTTTTTTTTTTTTTTTTTTTTTCTGGGTTATACATATTTGTGAAAATACATATATGATACAACTGTTATGGCAACAACAGGTGGATGGATGGTTAGATGGGATCGCATTTGACTGGGGGTCTTCAAGGTTTCAAAAGGACTAGCTCGGTCAACAGAGTGGAGGTTGAGGTAAAGAATTTGCTTTCCAGACAGAACAAATAGCATGTGTGAATCCCTTAAGATGAAGTGCACTTGGAAACGATGATGAGTTTGGTAGAACCAGAGTACAGACTGACTGGCTGCACGTTTGAGAAAGGCTTGGAAATGAGCCTGGAAAGATCAGCAGAGGCCAGGTTATGAAGAGCCTTTTGTACTTCACTAAGTATCTTGGCATGGGTCCCATAAGTGGTGGAGGATCGTTGAATCATTGAAGAGGAGTGATGTGATCTGGCTTCGCTTTAGAAAGCTGGCTTCCCTCGAGTGTTGTCTCTATCTCTTAGGACCTGATTAGCTATTGTTGGCCAGTTATGAGTATTCCTTTTGGAGAATACCTCATTTTCTTCTGGGCCAGGATTCTCACTGTGTTACCCAGGGCCTGTGTATGGAAGGTGACACATCAAGCAATGTCAGAGCCTGAATGGGAATCTGCAGATGGAAGGCCCCAAAACTCAGTCTTGAAAGGCATTTTTCTATTGCCCTTATGATTATAAGGGAGGCTATCTTTGCCTCAAATGTGAAGGCATTCTGTGAGTAAATTTTCTGCTAGAGGTGAATCAATGCCAATTTGAATTCATACAATAAACTCTGGAAAACAGAATTCAATTATGGTTCTCTTTCCCTGCGTAGCTAAAAGGAGCTGAATACTTTGCCTCATGTTCAGACACCTGGAGGGAAGAGTGGACACCTTCTGGAGTGAAAGAGAAGGGAATAGAGAAAAGGGATATGGAGACCTTGAGGCAGAGGTTTTGTCTGTAGTTCCTCAATACCCAGACAGGATTCTAACACCAAGCTTGACACTCCCCAGGCAATGCTTTTAAAATGGAAGTGTAACCAACATTTGTTAGCTGCTTGTCAATCGGGGAAACATTTTCTAAATACACAGCTTAAGGTGCCTTGCACGGTGCTTGTTGATTATCGGATACTAGAAAGTACAGTTAAAACATTCTTAAAAAGTTACAAGTTGAGAATTAAAAAAAATTAATCTTATTTTTCATTTTACAAACTCATTTTAGATTACAACTGTGAAGTTACTGAATAATAAATTTTTTTAAGGCTCTTTCCCCAGTCTGACAAAACATGCCAATTCTGTTGTAAAAGCTGTATGTGATGGGGAGGACGATAGTCCACTGGTTTGTGGGCTTTGGAATCAGACAAACATAATTTAGAATTCACCTGAAACTTGAGTGTCAGCTGGGTGTGGTGGCTTATGCCTGTAATCTCAGTGACCTGGGAGGCTGAGGCAGGAGGATTGCTTGAGCCCAGGAGTTTGAGACCAGCCCGGGCAATGTAGTGAGACCTCATCTCTACAAAAAATTTACAAAGATTTAGCAGGTCATGGTGGCACCTGCCTGTAGTCTTAGCTGCTTGGGAGGCTTAGGCGGGTGGATCGCTTGAGCCCAGGAGTTCGAGGCTGCAGTGAGCTGTGACAGCATCACTTCACTCCAGCCTGGGCAACAAAGTGAGACCAAGTATGGGAAAAAACAAAAACAAAAAAACCCGAAAACAAACCCAAACAGAACCCAAACCCCCCAAACAAAAAAACTTGAGTGTCCTTGGGTCAATCATTTCATCTCTGTAAGTTTTAGTTTCCCATCTAGTCCATCCCCACTTCTGATACACACTTCCAGTTCTGACACTGACTTGCTTGACCAGAGCTCTCGACATTTATCTTGGACTCCTGAGACCTCCATTTTCAGTTTATCTTTCTACCTTGACATTAGTGCTTGTAGACGACTGGTAATAACCCTTCCTCCTTCCATCATCTCCCAACTACCTCCTGCTCTGGCAGGTCCTAAGACCTCCTTCCTTGGAAACTGCCTGAGATTGACAGAATAATGTCCTCCCTTCCTTCCCCACAAAGATGTTCATGCTCTCATTTTCAGAAGCTGAGTATCTTACGTTATATGATAAAGGGGAATTAAGGTTGCAAATGGAATTCAGGCTGCCAATCATCTGACCTTGAATGGGGCGTTTATCCTGGATTATCTGAGTGAGTCCAGTATAATCACAAGTGTCTGTACTGGGGAAAAGGGGGATCAGGGGAGTCAGGGTCAGAGTAATGTATGTGAGAGACTTGAATGGCCATTGCTGGTATTGAAGATAAAAGGGGCTATGGCCCAGGAATGTGGGGAACCAACCTCTAGAAGCTGGGAAGGGCAAGAGGACCGTCTTCCTGAGCCTCCTGGAAAAAACTATTCTGCCAACACTTGGATTTTTGCAGAGTGAGGCCATGTTTAGACCTCTGGCACTGTAAGATAATACAGTGTTTTTATAATAATAAATAAAACATAATAAATAAATAAAGATAATAATTCCATTGTTTTAAACCACTAAATCTGTGGTCATGTGTTAGCGCGGCGACGGGAAACCAACGCTCTGCTCTTTTGGGTAGACCAAGTGCCTGCTGGTAGATCAGCTGAGACTTAAGAAGACAAGGTAATATGGATTTCAGAACATTTCCAAAAAGACCTGATACACAGGCAATTTAGGACAAATAATACCAATACAATGCTCACCCCAGCTATCCAGTCCCATTTTGAAGTGGGGAGAAAAAACCCTTTATTACTTTTATTATTCTCTGCTAAATACTTGGGTTAATCCTCCATATTTTGCCTGCTGCTTTTCTCTTTCTCTCTCTTCTTTTTTCTTTCTTTCTCTCTTCCTCTCTCTTTCTCTCTCTGCTTTAGCATTTTACCATAAGAACTACATTTTTATCTTACAAAAATATTTTTAAATGATTTAAAAAAGGATTATGTTATAGAAGCATAGAATGCTAAGGGAGGTTTTTAAACTTTTAATCTTCTTAAGTAATGGTCCACTTTATCAACTGAAATGTGATGTGACTACATAATATATATAACAGATGATGGTAAATGGTTCAGGTAGAAATGGATTGATGATGGGGAGGGGAGAAGGTCCCCAATGTTCAGCCTCATTCTCTGTGGTCCCTGAAGCATCTTGTTGGAGCTCCAAAGAAACTGTTGTTCTAGATCTGAGCTTTCATTCGACAGCTGGAAACGTAGTCAGTGCAAGAGCTCATGACCAGGTAATGCCAGGATGGAGTCTTGAACCTGGGCCTCTAGGCCTGGCTCTCAGACTGTGTTCTTTCCACTAAAATACATTAGCCGAAAACCAAATTCTTGCTTTGTTTGATTTTTTTTTTTTTTTTCCTCGCTGATAAGGTGAGAGAAACAGGTGTTTTCTGGTGGGTGGGTAGCCGGGTATTTTTCATCCAGAAAGTTCAGGCTTCATCATGTATCAGCTACTAAAATAATTTCTGAATTCTGCTACAACCATTCTATAGATGAGGAAACTGAGGTTCAGAAAGCTGAAGGGATATACCTCCCATCCATTTCCAGCTCAGATCTCAATCAGAAAGTGTCTCTGCTCGTTAGAGGTGATGAAAACCCTCCTCTGTCACAGTGGAAGGCTGTGCCAACTTCCTGAGCACTCTGGTTAAAAAAAGAAAAAGAGAAATATGAGTATTTCTTCCTGATAGGAATGCGCACAGCCAATATTTTGTGCTTTTTGGATTACATTAGAGGAAAATGTTGCCTTCTGTGGAAATCAATGAAAAATGACTAAATCCTTAAGGATTTCTCTTTGAGCATGTGGAATTAGTTACGAAGGCCTATAGCAAGAAGCCAACGTGGGAAACAGGTGATCCTCAACATCGGAAGGAAGAAGGATCCATTCTAGGCCAGCACTGAGAGTTATCATCACCCCTTCCTGAAGGGTAAGCACAGACTAGCGTCAGGACTCATGTCTTTTTCTAGGTCACTTAATACACATTCACACTGTAAGTAGTTCTTATTCCAGACTAAGGCTCTAATCACTCTTCACAAATCCACCCTAGGCATTGCTGTGTCTCATGTCAGGGCTCATGCTCGCTTAATACCCACCCTTATGCCTTACCAGTAGGCATCTACTCTGACTGGCCAGGGCTGATGTCTCTAACTGTCGTTAGAGATTCTGAATATTATCCATGATGTAAATACTGGGATCAGCCAAGATTCTGGTACCTATAGCGAGCCAAGCTAGGTAAGCAGGGCCACTTAGAGAATTCCTTCTCAGCAGAATTTATTTTGATGTGAGTGAACTATTAAGCGATGGAGCCCGAATTCCAACCCCTTTCTAACCGGCTTCTACAACCGTACACTTCTCAGCACATAGTGCTGCTGCATTTCAGGTGATGAAAAGCATTTTTCAATTTGATGGTTTTCATCTACATTTTATTAGTCTATTTCTGGAAAAAACTCTATTTGTACATCACTTTGCTCGCAGACTTGTCTTTATTATTCCTTTCCCCACCTCGCGTGGTGGGCTGAGGATCTGATTTTCTCTCAGCTCTGGCATATTTCTCATTCTCTCTCGGAGCAATTTACCCTCTGTGACAGTCCATCTGTCTCTCCTGCCCCCACTTATGAATACTCTGCCTTTTCCAATTTTCCTTATTTCCTTTTTAATATCTGTGTAGTCTTCTCTGACCTTTTGCAGCTCTTCGGATGGCCCATTTATTCCTTATCGATGCTGTTCGACTGGTGGAATCTTGTAGATTACATTGACAGTGTTTCTCTCATATCTTGCCCTGTCATCACTCTTTGTTAACTGTCTTATTGACCTTTAGTAGGGGTTTGTGTTTTTCTCTTATTAAAAATAAAGGAAAATGGCAAACATTAAACGTGCAGCCGTGATCTGAGTGTTACCATTTGAGAGCTCATCTGAGTGTCTGTGTTATCTGCTTCTGGGCTATGTGCCTGCTGAAGTTAATAGACGGGACTGTGTGGACTTACACCCTTCAATGGCCACCTCTGAAGATTGTGGGGGATTGTTTGATGGTCCTTGTTGATGAGTGTCACCAAAAGGGGAAGTAGATGGTTAAAAAAATCCTTAGCCAAATGAAATTTAATAGTTTAATTGAGCAAAGAACGATTCATGAATCAGGCAGCCTCCTAAACTAGAGTAGGCTCAGAGAGACTGCAGCACAGCCTTGTGGTAGAAGAAGATTTATAGAAGGAAAAGGAAAGTGATGTATAGAAAATGGAAGGAAGGTATGGAAACAGCTTTATGGGTTACAGCTTAGCTTTTGCCTTATTTGAACACAGTTTGAACAGTTGGCCCCCTTTGAATGGCCAAAACCTGGCGATTGGCACCAGTGTGGGTTACAGTCTGTTTATATCTCCATTTAGGTTATTGTTCACTATGTACAGAGAAATCTTTAGGATGAACTTAAAATACGTAAGGAAGGCTGAGGCAGGTAGATTGCTTGGGCCCAGGAGTTTGAGACCAGCCTGGGAAACATGGCAAAACCCTCTCGCTACAAAAAATATAAAAATTAGCTTGGTGTGGTGGTGCATGCCTATAGTCCCAGCTACTTGGGAGGCTGAAGTGGGAGGATTGCTTGAGTCCAGGAGGGTGAGGCTGCAGTGATCTGTGATTGCACCACTGTACTCCAGCCTTGGTGACAGAGTGATATCCTGTCTTTTTTTTTTTTTTTTTTTTTTTTTGAGACAGAGTCTCACTCTGTCACCCAGGCTGGAGTGCAGTGGTGTGATCTCAGCTCACTGCAACCTCCACCTCCCGGGTTCAAGTGATTCTCCTGCCTCAGCCTCCTGAGTAGCTGGGATTATAGGCGCACACCACCATGCCTGGCTAATTTTTGTATATATATTTTTTTTTTAGTAGAGACGGGGTTTCACCATGTTGGTCAGGCTGGGACCCTGTCTTTAAAAAAAAAAAAAAAAAAGGCAGCTTTAGGCTAAACTTCATTTAACAACGTTTACTTGTTTGCATTATGGATCGGCAAACCCTTTCTGTAAAGGGCCTGATGGGAAAGATTTTCAGCTTCTCAGGCTATACAGTTTGTGTTGCTATAGCACAAAAGCAGTCTAAGGCAACGTGTAAAGGAATGGGCATGACTGTGTTTCAATACAACTATTCACACAAACAGGCAGTGGGCCAGATTTGGTTGAGGGACCTTTGTTTGACCTCTGTTTTCATTTTTATTTTATAGCTTTTACTTTCTCTTGGCTATTTGTGCCTTTGCCTTTGCTGTATTTAAAAGTGCTTTCTCAGCAATAAGTTAGCATTCCATGCTGGGATACTTTCAGAGGTCACCGTGAGAAGGAGAGAGCAGCAGCAGGGAAAAGGGAGTTTAGTGCAAGGAGATACCACGTGCTGTTTTTGGCATCGACAGAGGGTCCCTCATTCAGGCCCACTGGAAAAAGTCAGATGCGTTGTAAGTTGGAGATAACCTGAGTTGGGAGAGGAAATTTTTTTTAATTATTATATTTAAGTTCTGGGGTACATGTGCAGAACTTGCAGTTTTGTTTCATAGGTAGACACATGCCATGGTGGTTTGCTGCACCCGTCAATCCATCACCTACATTAGGTATTTCTCCTAATGCTATCCCTCCCCTAGCCCCCCACTCCCTGACAGGCCCCAGTGTGTGATGTTCCCTTCCCTGTGTCCATGTGTTCTCATTGTTCAGCTCCCATTTATGAGTGAGAACATGCGGTATTTTTATTTGGCTGTGATCCTGAATGTCTTGCTCAGGAGCTTAGTAAACTTGAGTAAGTCACTTCATGTTTTTGGATTTTACTGATCTGATTTGTAAAATGGGGTCATTATTATTAATTGTTAAATATAATATTCTATACTGTTTTATTTCACATCTCTGATTATCAGCTGCTAGCTGGCACAAGGACTTATATCTTGAGAGCATTGTTGTTTTCTAATATCTCAAGGATAATGTGTATGAACTTAATCGAAATGTTAGACATTAGAAAATACAGATAAATTTGAAGACAAAAAATGCACAAGACCCATGATAATTGTAATATCACAGTGTATATTTTCTTCTATATTTTTCTGTAATTATATATCGTACCTAATGGGGCATATTTTGAAAATGGCTGTTTTTCACTTACTGTATATATTATCAATGAATATTCATCTTATCATTTCTAATAGCTAAAACATCCTATTTTATATACAGAATGTTTCATATACTGCATGTGTATTCATTCTTTTTCCTCCGTAAAGACAATGACATTATCTTGCCTACCTGTGAACCTGACTTCAGTTGGAGGCTGTGTAGAATAATAATTTAGAGTAGTGGGCTTTGAATTCAGATAGATCTTGGCATTATTTCTGGAGTTACCACTTATAAGTGTTAACCTCATCAGATGGAGAATGATGAAGTTCATTAATTTGGAAAGGAGAGCTTTACTTTTCATAAAGGGTTGTAGCTTGCAGGGTGGCCATTCTAACAGGCTGGGAAGCATAGCTTTGGGCTAGAAGCCATTAACAGGCACTTTGAGGGAGGGGCAAAGGGAATGTGAATTTATGCTGAATGAAGTGGCCAAATATACATATTTAATAAGCTACAGGAGGAATTTTGAATGTTTATGAGATGAGAAATGTGTGCACGCACACTGAGCTTCATGTCATTCTTTGGGTCCCACGTGCAAAAATGGGCAGTGTTAGCACGATCTGAGGGTGGAGTTTTCATCCCTCTGACATCAAAGGGTGAAGCAGAGGACACAAAAACCCTTGCTGCATGTCCTCTGTAGACCGGCAAGAATCACTCCATGGTCAGTGGTCTCTTGTTAGGAAGGAGTGCTGGTTGGTTGTGTGGAAACCGCAAAACGGTTGGGTAGCATTAGGTGGTTGGTTGATATCAATGGTGGAGTCTTTCAAAAGAGCCGGTTTCTGTTTCACTCTTAGGGAAGAAAGCCTAATGGTGGTTAGCCAGGGAGGAGGTATAACAAGGCATGTCTGATCTCTCATCCTGTTGTGGCTGGGGATTCAGTTTCCAAGGTTTCTATGGGATTGCCTTTATTTTTATTTATCAATTTATACAGTTTGGATATTTGTCCCCACCCAAATATCATGTTGAATTGTAGTCTCCGATGCTGGAGGTGGGGCCTGGTGGGAGGTGTTTGGATCATGGGGGTGATCCTCATGGCTTGGTGCTGTCTTTGTGGTAGTGAGTTCTTGTGAGATCTGGTCATTTAAAAGTTTGTGGCACGTCCACCCCCACTCTCTCTCTCACTTGCTCCTGCTTTTGCTACGTGATGTGCCTGCTACTCTTACTTTCTGCCTTAATAGTAAACTTCCTAAGGCCTCCCCAGAAGCTGAGCAGATACCAGCACCATGCTTCCTGTAAAGCTCACAGAACCATGAGCCAATTAAACCTTTTTTCCTTATAAATTACCCAGTTTCGGGTATTTCTTTATAGCAATGCAAGAATTGCTGAACACAGAAAATTGGTATGGAATAGTGAGGCATTCCTCTAAAGATGTCTGAAAATGTGGAAGCAACTTTGGAACTGGGTAACAGGCAGAGGTTGGAAGAGTTTAGAGGGCTCAGAAGAAGACAGGAAGATGAGGAAAAGTTTGCAACTCCTTAGAGAATGGGGTAAATGGTTGTGAACAAAATGCTGATAGTGATATAGACAGTGAAGTCCAGGCTGATGAGATCTCAGTCAGCAGTGAGGAACTTACTGGAAACTGGAGCAAAGGTCACACATGTTATACCTTAGCAAATAACTTGGCTGCATTCTGGGGATCTGTAGAAGTTTGAACTAAAGAGTGATAATGTAGGGTATCTGGTGGAAGAAATTTCTCAGCAGCAAAGTGTTCGAGATATGACCTGGCTGCTTCCAACAACCTATGTTAAAATGTGGGAGCAAGGAAAAGACCTAAAGATGAACTTACAGTTAAAAGGGAAGCAGATTGAATTTGGAAAATTTGCAGCCTGACCACATGGCAGAGAAAGAAAACACCTTTTAGGGAGAGGAATTCAAGCAGGCTGAAAGCAACCACTTGCTAGAGAAATTTGCATAACTAAAAAGGAGCCAAGTGTTTATAGCCAAGACAATTGGAAAAGACCTCAAAGACATTTCAGAGACTTTTGTGGCAGCTCTGCCATTACAGGGCTAGAGGCCTAGGAGGGAAGAATGGTTTTGTGGGCGAGAGCCAGAACCCCAGTGCCATATACAGCCTTGGGACATTGCTCCTCACAATCAGCTGCTCTGGCTCCAGTTGTGGCTCAAAAGGGCCCAGGTACAGCTCAGGTTTCTACTTTGGAGAACCCAAGCTGTAAGTCTTGGTGGCTTCCATGTGGTGTTAAGCTTACAGGTGCACAGAATGCAAGAGTGAAGAATGCTTGGCAGCCTCTGCCTAGATCTCATAGAATGTATGAGAAAACCTAAGTGCCCAGGTAGAAGCCTGCTGCAGGGGTAGAGTCAAAGGGAAATGTGGAGTTGGGGGCCCCACAAAAAGTCCCCAGTGGGGCATTGCCTAGTGGAGTTATGAGAAGGGGGCCACCATTCTCCAGACCCCAGAATGGTAGATCCACTGGCAGCTTGCACCCTGTCTCTGGGAAAGCCACAGGCACTAAACAACCTATGACAGCAGCCTTGGAGGCTGAACCCTCCACAGGCACAAAAATGGAGCTGCTCAAAGCTAAGGGAGTCACCCCCTTCCATCAGTGTGTCCTGGATGTAGGACACAGAGCCAAAGGAGATTATTTTGGAGCTTTAAGATTTAATGACTGTCCTGCTAGGTTTTGAACTTGTATGGGGTCTGTAGTCCCTTTCTTTTGGCCAACTTCTCCCTTTTGGAATGGAGAAGTTTACCCAATGCCTATACCTCCACTGTGTCTTGGAAGAAATAACCAACTTGTTTTTGATTTTACAGGCTGATAGGTGGAAGGGATTTGCCTTGTCTCAGATGAGACTTTGGATGTTTGAATTAACGCTGAAGTGTGTGAAGACTTTGAAGGACTGTTGGGAAGGCATGATTGTATTTTGCAATGTGAGAAAGATATGAGATTTGGGAGGAGCTCCTGGCATAATTGTATTTTGTAACGTGATATAAAATTCTAAGCACTCCCAACCATCTGAATAGATCCCTGCTCTTGGTCAAGGGCATCCAAAGTTAACCTAAAAAAACGATTTCAGGTCAGGATGAGAAGGGGGAGCCAGACATGCATCATTGTAGCCACTTTCCTTTTGGAATTACTGATTGAACAGACTCTTTAAGCCTGATAAGAAACATTTACAATCTATTCTCTCTGAAGCTTGCTACCTGGAGGCTTCATCTGAATGATAAAACCTTGGTCTCCATAACCCTTATTGTAACTGAGACATTACTTCCTACTGATAATAACTCTTTTAACCAATTGCCAATCAGAAAATCTTTCAACATGTCTACGACTTGGACGTCTCCACTTTGTGTTGTCCCACCTTTCCAGACCAAACCAATATACATCATACATGTATTGATTAGGGCTTTATGTCTCCCTAAAATGTATAAAACCAAATTGTGGCCCAACCACCTTGGGCACATGTTTTCAAGATCTCCTGAAGGCTGTGTCATGGGCCATTAGTCACTCATATTTTGCTCAGAATAAATCTCTTCAAATATTTTAGCATTTGACTCTTCATCAACAGTGAGAGGACACAAGATTTGGGAGGGGCTAGGGGCAGAATGATATAGTTTGGATATTTGTCCCTGCCCAAATCTCATGTTAAATTGTAATCCCCCATGCTGGTGATGGGGCCTGGTGGGAGGTGTTTTGATCATGGGGACAGATACATCATGGCTTGGTGCTGTCCTCATGATAGTGAGTTCTTGGAGATCTGGTCATTTAAGAGTGTGTGGCACCCACCCTCTCTCCTTCTCGCTTGCTCCTGCTTTCATCCTTTGCCTTCTGCTGTAATCAAAAGCTTCCTGGGCCTCCTCAGAAGCTGAGCAGATGCCAGCACCCTGCTTCCTAGAAAGTTTGCAGAACCATGAGCCAATTAAACCTCCTTTCCTTATAAATTACCCAGTCACAGGAATTTCTTTATAGTGATGTTAAGGATGGCCTATACATCAACCTAAATAAAAAGAGAGAGGTTCTCTAAAGGTAAATGATATTTATTTGGGAGTTAGGGTATTGCAATGTCAACATACATGCCCTAGTATTCAGGGAAGTAAAAGAAGACAAAGGGTTTTAAAGAAAACATGAGGAGAATTACATAACTGTTTTGAGATAATTATCCTTGGCTACAAGGATTAATAACAAGAGTGATACCATTCTGAGATTGGACAGTCTGTTACTGGGCAGATGTCCTTGCAGAAGTATTTTTTTGTATAAAGTTATGGCCTTTGTGCAAAGTTGTGGTTTTTTTGCAGTCTTTGTGACAGTTTTTGTTATCAGCCATTTATGCATGAGAATTCTCTTTTCATGGCCTTCCACATTTCTATTTGTCGGGGCTATTTGACACAAATGAATGCATTTTTATTCTGACAACTTTCATATAAGCTATATGATTTTAGAGAATTTACTTACCCCAGTTTCACCAGTTATATAATATATAATAACTCCAGCTTCATAGTGTTGTGAGAATTAAATTATAAAGTATGTAATGTTCTTAGCATAGGGCTCAACACAGAATAGTTCTGCCTTCACTGGTAAGTACAATGACCATTCATTTATTAGTGCAATAACGTTTACTGAATAGCTATAGAGATTCAGTTACTATGACAAATTTCATACGCTGAAAAATTAGAATATGGCCTCATCCCTACCTTGAAGAAGCTCTAGATAAGTAAAAACACAGTTATAGAACAAGGAGATAAGAGCAGCAAAGTTGAGGGATGCACAGGGAGTGGGGAAGGAGATGGTGATAGGCTTCCTAGGTGGCGTGTCATATCAGGGACGCAAGTATCATGCACTGTTAGGTTTGTCTTTACTTCCTCTTTTCCTCATGCAGCAGACGTGTAGTATAACAAAAAACACAATTGGTCTTTGTTCCTGGTTCTGGGAACAGAGCTTCTAAATCTTTGGAATTTTCTGAGTGGTAAGAGTGTCTTTTGTTACTCATAACAGGCACTTTTTGGTTATACTTCAGTTTATGCTAATGGGTAACTTCGGGTGGTGAATCCTAAACAGCCTGTGGATAGGTTTGGCTACTAGAAAGACCAGATAGTTAGAGAGTAGACACTTTTGGCTCCACCCACCAACTTTCAGGAAGGAGGATAGCGCTGGAAATAAAGCTTTATAAAAACTCTTGAATGACAAGCTCTGACGCGTTTCCACGTTGGTGAACACATGGAGGTGACGGGAGGGTGGGTGGTGTGCCCAAAGAAAGCACTGAAGGAAGCACCATGCACCCCTCCACCTCCATACTTTGCCCCATGCATCTCCCATCTGGCTGTTCCTGAGCTGTATCCTTTATAACAAACCTGTAAAAATAAGTATAAAATGTTTCCTTGGGTTTTGTGAACCATTCTAACAAATAATTGAACCCAAGGAGGGGATGGTAGGAAGCCCCAGTTTATAGTCAGTTGGTCAGAAGTATAGGAGGTCAGGACTTACAACTGGCATCTGAAGTTGGGGCAGTCTTGTGGAGTGAGCCTTCAGCTTGCAGGATCTGATGCTAACTTAAGGTAGTGTCAAAATTAATTAAATTATTGGATGCCCAGTTGGTGTCTAGAGAGTTGGAGAATTTCTTGGTATACATTTGGTGTCTGAAGTGTTGTGTGAATGGAGGAAAAACTTTTTACAGAAGAGGAAATCAATTTCTTCTAGCACCACCGGTAAGGATGCCTGTGTCAGCTTCACAAGCATGTCTCCTGTGTGCGTGCTCTCTGACTTGGAGTATACTTCCTCTACCCCTAATTTTTATCTGCTGGAGACACATTGTTCAAGCCCAAGAGATTCAGCCTTATGAAACCTGGGCCAGCCCAGGTTGGCCAATGGGCCATGAATGACCTGACACAACAGTGCTCATCAGATAGAAACTTCAGGTTGAGTATCCCTTATCCAAAAGGCATGAAACCAGAAGTGTTTCAGATTTCAGATTTTGGAATATTTGCACATACATACTGAGATATCATGGGGATGGGACCCAAGTCTAAAAATATAATTCAGTTATGTTTCATATATATTTATATATATGAAGGGTAATTTTATATAATATTTTAAATAATTTTGTGCATGAAACAAAGTTTGTGTACATTGAACCATAAGAAAGCAAAGGACTCTATCACATCACCCATGTGGACGATCTGTGGTTGTTTGACATCACTGTCATTCCTGACTGAATTTATATGCTACCATAAGCAATAATTTTCTTACATTTATTCACCCATAGGTACTTAACATTAGAAAACATGACATGCTATTAATAGAGTGAAAAAATAATGTGTTCAGGATAACTAAGCAGCACAGTAGCATTGCCATAATACCTGCATCTACTGTTAGACGTCAGCAGCGGCTGACAGGAGCAGACTTTCAGTCTCCACCTTTGATGTTGTGTTTTGACTTCAGTTACTGTGCATTGTATTTCATTTTTCTTTGCTGAGAAGGAACATCAGAAGCAGTTGAGGGACCAGGACATGGGTCACTTGGGATGAGGAGGCATTCTGCTGGATGGGATTTAAAGCTGTTTCCTCCAGAATCACTTGCTTCATGAACAATGGTTTTTATCTTAGAAGAGTCTCTTTGGCTTAAACTGACATGATTTCTTGTTCCGTTATGAACACATGCTGCTCTAGTCCTTCAATAAGCCCAGTATATATTTTCTCTATGTTGTCTATGGGCACTTCTTCTGCAGTGTTAACAATGTCATCTTTGTCACTGTTATCTCAATCACCTTGATTTACAATCACTTTCGCTGTTTCACCATCGGTCAATGAATGAACAACTGTAACCTTATTAATGTTAAAAACTTCTTTGATATCCGTTTCTTCCGGCTTACTGATGGACTCTAAAGGTATGTTTTTTGCATCTGTAAGGAGGTTAGACATCATGTTTTCCTCACTTGACATACAGAATCCTTCAAAGTCGTCACCTTGTTCATCATCATCACTGAATGTAGTTGCAGGCCAGAGCTTGTGCCAGGCATGCCCAACTGTGTCTTTAGTCACTGCGTTCCAAGTACTGGCAACAGCATATATGGGCATATATGGCATCCTTTGTGCTAAACTCCTTTTGAAAACCTGTCCCACCCATGCCTCTCTTCACTGCTGTTAGCGTGCTGTTCAAGGAAGTGTTTTAATATTTACTCTTCATTGATTTACGTATAACCTGATCACATGGCTGAATTAATGAAGTCACATTTGCAGGAAAATACATAGCATAAACATTATTTTTGATGGGACTTTCAGCTGGAGGATGAACATAACAGTTGATAAGAAAGAACAAAATCTTGCAGTCATTATCCAGTCTGGCTTCCCAGTAGTGAGTCTAACAGTGAGAAATCGAACACAACTGACTCCATCTTGCTTCTGACCCCACAGGCGAACTGCCTTTGCTCATTCCTGCATGTAAGCCAAGCCAGCTGTGGGAGGAACTTAGTTTACAGTTTAACTTTAAAAATAAGGATGATAACACACCCTTCCCAAAAATAACTCCCGAGGAGATAAGTAGGGTGCGTACACAAGTAACAATGTTGTTTTAAACATTTATAGGAGTATTGTGACCTGGCCAAGGACAGAGAAGTTTTGTAAGCCCCTGGAATATTAATCTAGAAATTAAGGACTGAGGGATGATGCTTCTTTGGACAGGACCATTCTTAAACGTACACCATGTATGTTTTATAGCTGATGTGGCAGAGAGATTTACCCTACTGGGCCAATTTTGGTTTATTCATGTTAGCTACCTGGAGCACTGCATTGACACAGATTCAAGAGCTATGTTCAGGCTCAGTGGGATAGAATGCCACAATTGCTCAGTGAGTCTATCACAGGCACAGAAAACGGCAATGCTTGCACCTATTAAAGGATGAGTACAATAAGTAGAGAAGTGTTTGTAGGGATTATATATTATAAAAAATCTTGTATCAGATTTTTTCTCATTCAAGCCCTCTGCTTAAAAAAGCAAAGGGGGTGACCAATTAACATATTTAGTAGACAAAGGATTATTCCTATTAATATATAAAGAACTCATACAAATCAGTAAGAAAGACAACCTAACCAACCTAACAGAAAAATGGTCAGTTACAGATAATTTACAGTAGAAAAGAGTGCCAATAAATATTTGAAAAATTGCATACTCCAGTAACCAAGAAAATGAAAATTTAAATGACAATGAATGAGATATTTTTTAAACCTATCAGATCAGCAAAAAATTAAAAAGTGAGAAAGTCCGAGATTGGATGGGATTGTGAGAAAATAGGAACAGTCATACACTGTAGATAGATGTACCAATCAGTAGAGTCTTTATGGAGGGTGTTTTGGCTGTACCTATTGAAATTCTAAATGAACGTGCTTTCACCCAGGAATTTCCAATTCCAGATTTGTGTTCTACAGAAATACTTATTCATGTGTACAAATATGTACCAGTATACTCATTACAGAATTGTCTGCAATTGTGAAAAATAGTTAACCTAAATGTCCAAGTGGAAGTTGATTAAATAATTTTATATATATATATACACACACACATACACACACACACACACACACACACACACACACACACATATACATAGAAATTGACAACAGTTTAGAATAATGAGAGATACACATGCCCAGACCTGGGAAGATCTCTGAGATATAAAGTAAAAAAATTATTTTGCATACTTTATATATATATAGCATATAATACATGTAAATATATATGATCTTATTTATCTTAAAAATCCAAACAATACATTAATATGCACACTGTAAATGTGAAAATGCATTTTTAAAAAGTCTACATAGATAGAACCTAAAATGTTATGTGGTTACCTCTGGGGAGGAGGATGATGTTGGGGGTGAGAGATGGAAGACAAAGAGGAACTTTTTTTCACTCTATGTATTTTTTTATTGTTTAAAATTTTAATCCCGAGAATGTGTTCCCAATTATTTTATAAGAACAAGTCAAGATGTGGGAGCATGTGTCATTCCAGAAAAGTGCAGTTGGGGTCATATGCCGGGGCCAGATGATGCGAGCCCTGCATCTCAGGGTCAAGGCTGAACCCACCCTGCAGACAGTGGGGAGCTAGTGAAGGGTCTAAGAAGAGAAGAAAGGGATCAAGCCTACATTTCTGTCGGCCGCCCCTGGCAGTAGCTAGAGAATGGTGGACGCAACAGGGTCACTATGTGTTTATCGAACAGGTAGATGGGTGAATGACTGATTGCTTATGGGAAAGCCTAAGTGTAAAATCACAAGTGTCACCTCTGAGATGATTTTCCTCTCTTTTTCCAAATCGGTTCAGAGAATGCATTAGCAGCTTTAAAGTCATCTTGAAAAATGAGGGTGTTGGGTTGAGTACAAGTTGTGAGCCATCATCATCTGCTTAGTATGATTATTCTCAATAGCCGGGTCTTGACTCTTTGGTGAAGTTTGTCATAACCAATTTGTTGGTGGTAATGAAGTCAGAGTGTTTGCAAACAGTGTACTTACGAGAAACGAGAGCAGCCTCGAGATTATGTTTATAAAAGTATTATCCCCCACGTGTGGCATTCTGATATGTTTTCTTCAGGGGAGGGGAAGGGATGGGCACCAGGCAGGGTGCTGGAGGAAATCAGACTTATGTGTCTTTCCTGTGACATGTATTCGACTGGGAGAAAATTTTAAGAGCCCCAGTCTTGAGGAAAGGATTGTGGCCCCCTTATATCTGAAGTACTGTAGAATTCAGTATGTTGTTTAAAACAGCTTTCCATTCATTCTATTCCCAGGTGAATTTCTAATCACTGACCCTGATGCTCTGATTGCTACCAAGTTGTTCACTTTGCCATTGGTGTGCTGGTAGACCAGCTCTCCGGGAAGAAGAAAAAAAGCCTAGTTTGTAGTGTTTGCCAATTTCTATGGTGTAAATGCTCCCACCGTGGCTGATTTCAAACCACCAATGGTTTAACAACTAACATGCAAAATTCTTGAATGTTTTACTGTCAGCTTTCTGTGAGCTGGCATGAGTTGCCACAGTATACCATTGCTCCTTGACCTGAAACTTCATTGCAGTTGAAAACAAAACAAAACAAAACAAAACAAATCCTGCGTTCTGGTCTAACTTAGGGAATGGCTTGCCTTTGGTGAAGAGGTATTATTAACCTACATCTCTCCTACCTCTCTCCTCTACTTTGTCGGGAACTCTTTCTTGAGAGCACAATAACCTAAGGGTTAATAACCCCATTTTGTGGAGGAGAAAGCTGAAATTCAGAAAGAAATAACTTGCTCAAGGCTCATTTGTCAGTATACCTGGTTGTAAATTCCCTTGAGAAGAATGGATCTCCCCCAGGGTCCAATGCGTCAACTCCTGGGCAGCAGACCCTTAGGATCAAATAAGGCAGCTCAGGCACAGTCCTCAAGGAAAAGAGCATGACCTAAGTGTTTCCACAAAGATTTAATTCTCACAACACTTTTACTGTTTATGAAAACACTAAGTGGAAAGTGATTTGTTAATTGTAAAGTGTGAGAGAAATACTAGTTAATAACTACTTGTTAATATTGACAATAATCTCATTAATCCTCACAATGGCCCTATGTCATAGGCAAGATTATCACCAGGCTGGAAGTGAAGATGCCAAGGGTCTGAGAGGTTAATTCAATTACTTGGGGCCTGATAGCCTGTGAGGGGTCAATCCGAAGGGCCAGATCTGCAACCCATATCTTCAAAAGCCCAGTATGTTCTATCACGTTGCTTCTTCGTACATGTCCTTTCTTTTCTACTGGATTATGACCCTGTGGGGCCAAGATTCTCCTTTGTCTCTGATGTCTTTGTTGTTCACCAGCCAAAATGAGTTTTGATTTCCAGGAGGTAGTTTTTGGCCTAGTCTAGGTAACAGGGTTAGCTAATGCAGTCATTCAGCTGATTCTCATACAAATGCCTTAGCTCTCCAAGGGAGAAATCCAGATAGACCTTTTACATCAGATAAGGCACTTGGGAATTTGCAATTAAGTAAGAAGATGTTGTTGACTATCTGTGCAACTGAAAAAGCAGCCCAAGTTTCCTATAAAAAGTGGAGCTGAAGCATCAGCTTTATAAAGTGGTCTGCACATCTGTCTGTTTCTGTCTGGTGCTTCTGAGTTCCCAGTCTACCCACAAAGGGTTCACAGCCTCCATTCCCAACCACTCAGCCAGACCTGCAAACACTTTGCTTTCTTGACTAAATCCAGTTGTCTTGATTTCCTGGCTTCTCCCTCCAAGACTTATTTTCTGCCTTGTGGTCAGTCTTTAATAACCTGCTGGGAAACAGAAGGAAGGCCAGAGTGTAACGAAGGATGGGTAGGGTTGCAGGAGGTGAGCCTGAAGTGAGATGTACGGCAATAGGCAGTGTGTACTGACTTGCGTTCAGAAACTTTTTCTGGTACATCTGTCTTTGCAACAGTAGGTTACATTCCTTGTGGACAGGAGCCAATTCCTGTTCCTCAGAGTAATAGCACAGTGAAAAAGTAAATATTTATTGAGTGAAAACCAGTGAGGAGAGCTGGTGTGGCCTTGGGCACGTCACTTTATTTATCTGTATGTCACTTGGCTAATCTTAAAGGTAGGAATAAAAACTCTCCAAAGTAGCAAGGTATAAAAAAAGCCATCAGCTAACTATTCCTATAAAGGTCCAGAGAGCAAATATTTTAGGCTTTTCAGGCTGTATGGTCTCTGTGGGACTACTCAACCCTACTGTTCTACCACAAGAGCAGGCTCAACAGTGAGCACAGCTGTGTTCGAATAAAACTTTATTTACACAAACAGGCAGTGGGCTGACGCTGCTATAGCGGGAAGGGTTTGAGAAATGAGATTAGACCCATGGGGCTTGACTGCTACCTTGGACGCTAACAATTTGACTTTAGGCAAGTTAATTAACCTTTCTGATCCTGAGATTGTTCGGCCATAAAAACCATGATGATAATACTAACTTTGCAGGGAGGGTTGTGAGAATTGGATGAACATATATCGAGTACGCATCCTGGGGCCTGGCACATGTAGTCATTGCTGCTTTCATTGTTATTTTCATTATTCCAGCTCTAATATTCAAGGAGTCTCTGAGTCTCAGAATCCTGCTGGTATTTTTAGTTTAGGCCTCTCTGAGACGTAGGCTGACAGCTCCTAGGTGACATTTCCTTTGAGAAACAATAAACAATTTGAGCAGATTCCTTATCCAGGCTTGTGCCCTGGGGATAGATAAAGAGAAGCTTTAGGTATAGCATTCTAGGTGGGCTGGTGGAACTTTACTTTTTAAAATGCCAGCCTGGGTCGGGCACAGTGGCTCACACCTATATAATCCTAGCACTTGGGGAGGTCAAAGTGGGAGGACCCCTTGAGGCCAGAAGTTTAAGACCAGCCTGGGCAACATAGCAAGACCCTGTCTCTACCAGAAAAGAAACGCCAGCCTGGGCCCCACCCTCTTGCATGTTTTTTCCAGGCAGCCTGTGACCTTCTGCCCTGAGCTTCAGGGAAGGCCCACTTTGGTCTCCTTCATGTGTTATCCTGGCCTTTGCTCCCATTCCTTCCCAAGGCCTTCACCAGAGGATCTCAAATCTGGCCTCCTGGGTCACAGGAAACACAGACCTGTAGGTCAGGTGCAGGGCACTGACTGTCAGGGTTCAGGCTGGCATTGTGTAATTCAAGGCAAGTATAAGAAATGGAGCCAGGACTTCTGAGACCTGGGGAGTGGTGAGGAACTGACGACAGTATCCCCAAGTTGGGAGGCTATTGTGTAGGGGTTGAGCAGGCGGCCCCGATGTCAACTTTCCCAGATGTGAATCCTGGCTCACCGCTTGTTACCTGTGGGACGCTGGGCAGGTGTTGGTCACCTAATGTGTAAAATGAAGACTAAAATTGTACCTAGGACATAAGAGTGCAGGAAGGGTTAACTATGGCTCTTTCTTCCATCTAAGTAGCAGCTTGCTGTCCAGCTGCTGAGGGGCCGCTCTGTTCCTTCTCTCCAGAGTGCATACTCATCGGCTTGCACCAGGACCCCAAGTGCTGACCTCAGCTCTGGAGTTTACATGACTGTGGCGTTATGTGAATGCATGGTTTGATTTCTCGGTAGCTCTTCTTAGCATTCATTTAGTTGTTTCTTTCATTCATTCTTTAAGTTATTCACTTACATAGCTATTCATTCCACATTAATTGGGCATCTACTATGTGCCAGGCATTATGCTTCCTGCTCAGATTACAAATAAGACATAATGCTTGCCTCCAGGGAGTTGCTCATCTAACGAGTAATAGATAAGCAAACAATTAGAGTACAGGGCAAAAGCGTCTGCAATACAGACATGTAGATAGAGGAAGGGCAGACGGCGAAGTCGGGGGAGGTCCTGGCAGGAAGTGGTACTTAGAATGCTTTTACTACGCAGGTGAGAGGGGTTGGGGAAGGATGTCTCGAGCAGAGGGAAAAAGCATATACCAAGGCTTGAAGTACTGTGATTTGTTCAAGGCCTTGCCAGTAATTTGTGTGATGAGAACACAGGGTATAGGACAGAGAGTCTGGGGTCTGAGAGCAGTGGGGAAAGGTGGGGGTCAGATAATAAAAGGCCTTATGGACACTACTAAGTGGATTGAATTTCATATTTATTCCAAGGGCAATGGGGGAACCTCAACAGATATAAGCAGGAAGTGAGAGGTCAGATGAGCCCCGGGGGCTGCAGAGGAGCCTTCTGGAGACTTTCTTAACAAATCGGCTCTGCTACCGCTGCAGTCAGAAGCCCGCAGTGTACAGCAATGTTGTTTTTTCCTTTCTGCATTTTTTTTTTTGGACAAAACCATGAGAAAATGTCATTTACACTCTGAAGAGTGTTTTGCCCAGGGCAGAATTGGATGTCAGGACCAACCTGCTGAACGGTGACAGTGACAGGTTGCTGTAAGAAATGAGGTGCTTAGTGTGAATAGGTAATGGTCCCAACTATTCTATAGAAAACTCAGAACTTCAGACTTGAACTCCTTCAGGATGCGTTGCCCGTCTCCCAGTCCCGGGTAATTGCTCCCTGCATTGTGTGCCCTTTGTGTGTTGTTCAAGGTTTTGGCTGACTTCCACCTGTTTCAGATGCAGGGACTGATAATCCGTCTCCCTTGTCAGAGTTCTAACCTCTCTGGAAGAAGGCATGGGGCTTACATCCGCTTGTGTCCTCCATAGCAGGCTGTAGAGTTGCTTGCCCATGGTAGATGCTTAATTAAGATGTGTTATTTTAAATCTGACTTTAAAGTCCCCTCCTTTACTGCATGGGTGAGGAATTTAAGAGGGAGGGAGGAAGGGAACAAAGAAGGAAGGGAAGGATAGAAGGAAAGAATGAAGAAGGAAGGAAAGAAAAAAGTTTCTTTTTTCTGATATTTTTTCTTCTTTTATTGAAGGCTCCCCTCTGGCTGGCACTGCACCTATATTGTTCATTGAGTCCTCAGGAAAAGGATAGTTTCACCCCATTTTCATAGATAAGAAAAACGAGGCTCAGAGAGACCAAAGAACCTGCCCATATTTGTGAAACAAATTATTGTCCCATCTGGGCCTAGACTCATCTCTTTCTAGTGCGTCCCACATCTTCCTGGGACTGAGGCTGCAGTGAGGGCCCATGCTGCACTCGATCTATCAGCCTTGGGATCTAGATCCTCCAAAGCTTTGGCATGGGATGTAGCTGCTCTCTTGGGAAGGCCACCAGGTACCCAGACACATACAGCATAAATGCCTTAGCCAAGGGAACACGGCAGAGACTCGCATCATGTGTAAATGAAACCCATGGGGCAGAGGGAGGAAGCAGCTGCTCTCTGAGGCCTGTAGCTACGGAAAGGGCTGGTCCCTGGAGCTGTGGCCTTTCACAGACAATCCAGACACTGTCAGCCTGATGCCTGGGAGACAGAGCTGTGGGAATAAATACCTCCACCTCACTCTCTCCCCATCCTCTAGTCTCTTGCTTGTCGCAGGACTATTACTGGTCCCAAATGGGAATGAGAGCCAGGGAGCTTGCTAATGGGTGCCAAGGTCAGTCTGCTGGGGTGCAGAGCAGGATACAGACAAGTGGAAAATGGGTCTGGAAGGGGAAAGGAGACACTATAGCACCCTGGGGAAGTGAGGAAGCTCTGTCCTGGGACTTGTGGATGGAGAGGGCCCAGGACTCAGGTGTCTAAGTATTTGTGTTTCTGCGGCAACATTCACTTTGACAGGTGGCCCTCCCCTTGTGAGGTGAGTCAAATCTCCCTCTCCCAGAGTTGCACAGGTAGAAGGGCAGGTGAACCTGCAACTGAGTGAAATTGTTACCTCCTGCCGAGGAGGCCCAGCCTTCTCCCAGGACAGACCCCATTGGACCAAGAGCAGCAAATCTTCTCAAGAGCAAGGTGGGCCCTGGCTGGGCTGAGGTGCCAGGAGATGGAGTGACTGTGTTTCTTAAGGCAGCAGCAGACTGGGTAGCACTCCTCCCTGTACTGCCTGTACAGGTCTGTATTGAAAAAAAAAAAAAAGTGTCTGTATTGCAGTATTGCAGACTTTTGTACCATACTCTAATTGTTTGCTTGTCTATTACCTGCTAGATGGGTAACTCCCTGGAGGCAAGCGTTATGTCTTATTTGTAATCTGAGGAGGAAGCATAATGCCTGGCACATAGTAGATGCCCAATTAATGTGGAATGAATAGATATGTAAATGAATAAATTAAAGAATGAATGAAACAACTAAATGAATGGTAAGAAGAACTGCTGAGAAATCAAATCATGCATTCATTCAATGCCACAGTCATGTAAAATCCAGGGCTGAGGCCAGACCGTGTTGGGGGCAATGCCGCATTCTCATAAAACGATTTTATCTCCATTCTAGTCACACAGGAAGACTACATTTCCAGTTTCTTTTGGATTTAGAGTGGGCCATGTGATTGGATCCTGGCCAATAATTTGTGGCCATAAATGACAGATGACACTTCCCAGTCTGGCCATTAGACCTCATGAGTCATTGTCCACAAACTCGCTGGTTTTTCCTTTTGTGCCACTAGAAGCAAAGGACTCTGTTCTTCAAAATTGGTGGTGGTGTCTGTGATGGTTAATTTTAGGGTCCACTTGACCGAACTAAGATATACACAGAGAACTGGTAAAGCACTACTTCTGGATGTGTCTGCATGGGTGTTTCCAGAGAAGAATGTTGTGGGAATTGATGGAAGATTAGCCCTCAACGTGGATAGGCCCACAGCCAACTGGATGGTGCTTGCTCACATTGAGGGCTAATCTTCCCCACTCAGTCCATCTCACTCTGTCTGTCTTCCCCTAGCTCCCTTTCTCTCCCACTCTCCTCCCCTCCCCCTCCCTCTCCCTCTTCTCCCCCCTCTCCCTCTCCCTTCCCTTCCCCTCTCCCTCTCCCCCCCCACTCTCCCCCTCCCCCACTCCCCACTCTCCCCCTCCCCCCACTCTCCCCACTCTCCCCCTCCCCCTCCCCCTCCCCCTCCCCACA
>NW_026652317.1:897940-990856 GCF_009828535.3 Hylobates moloch
CTTTCCCTCCCCACCACCCTCTGGAGAATCCTGACTAACACAGTGACTGCATTTAATACAGCAGTATCCTAAGTGGGAAAAAGAACTTGGATCCCTGAGTCACCCCCTGCTTGGAGGACAGCTACTGAAGAGAGTTGACGTTGATATTGAACTGTAATGTAAGAGAAATAGAAATCTTTATTATGTTAAACTTTTGGGGTTGTTATAGCAGCTAGCTTTAATTAACCTCACTAATTAATATACTCTTCTCTTCCTAGTCTTTAGCTGGACACTGCCTAATTGAGGCTACCTCAAATGTGTGCTTGATGTGCTAAGCCTTTAAATGGAAATGTTCAGGGGAAACGTTTCTAGGATGTGGGAGAAAATACCACCTCTATTTTGGCATTTTACTCTTAGATAAATGTGACACTTATCTGATCGTGACTCTGTGGCCAGTGCTATGCTAGGCATTTAAAACATATGCTAGGCATGTTCACACATGTTAACTCAGTTAATCCTCTCAGACAATCATGAGAGATTATTTATTATTCATTATCTCTGCTTTGCATAAGAAGAAACTGTGGCTCAAAAAAAATTAAATAACTTTCAATCATTGCACAGCTGGGGAGCCATCAACTTACTAATAATCTGGGAGGAAGAAGGGACCTTCAGATGAAACAATACAAGAAAGACTTTCAAAAAGGCATACGGAGAACAAGACATCTGTAATGCAGAAGGGGCCAGAGTAAATGAGCTGTCAGAATTTACAAAGCTTCACCAAGTATCGTGTAAAACACGTACATGTGTTCTCAGTGAAAAAAGGAAAAGAGAATAGAAAGTAACACCCTACGCATTTATGTGAGAAAACTGAGGGTCATAGAGGGAAAGTGCCTCATCCATGTCGCCTGGCTACTAAGACGAAGCCCTGGGACTGGAACCCATGTTCAAAGCCCGCTCTTTTTTTTCTTCTATTGAAAATCAAACTTCCCCTAGAAAGTGGCCAGTCTCTAATCAGAGCTTCTGGAACCGTTCCTGCTCAATTTAAAAAGTAACCCACCATGTAGTCACATTTCAACACCAGGGGAACCAAGCTTGGGTGATGGGCCAGTACCTCTGGTGGGTGGGAGCAGCTGGCACGTAAGAAGATTCCAGCTTTGGCAAATTTCTTCACCCAAATCAAAGTCTTACCTTTACTTTGCTTCTGCTAATATATACGTACTTTTTGTTATGAATCTAAAAACTATCAATATCAGCCTTGACTTTAATTCTATTATTTTCAAAATTCATCAATTTTATAGAATGTGCTCAAGGAGAGCCCAACTAGTTCTGTCTTTGATCTCAAATGTGGGCCAAAGTGTGGGGGTTTCTTGAGGTTGTAGAGTGGTTACTTCCTGAGGTTTCTGGCACCTAGGGTAACAAAATTTCTCCTCTCTTTTTATTAAATTATGCTCTCATACTAAGCTTTCCTTGGTGTCATCAATTCTTCCCAACTCTAGCTTTTCTGGGAAGCCCTGGTTGTGTGCCACTTGAGTGAGGGTTAAGCTGTCTGAATTCCTGGAATTGGGCCACTTGTACCACTTCCTCTTGTCAGTGTCCAGTCTCCTCTTGAAAATATTTATTAACCATTTTTCATTCTCTGCTTCCCTTGGGTGTTTGACAGATCCATAGTTATTTCCCGACTTTGCGGACTGCAGGAAGGAGTCTGGGTTCTCTCTGATGCTTGGCTTCTCTCTATAATTCGTTTGCGTCTTTATCTTGCAAACTTCCCTTCTGAATAATTCTGTAACAAGAGTCTAGAAGATGGCATCAATGGTTTGACAGTTGTTTTAATTCACTGGAAACAAAACAATTGCTCTAAGCCAAAATGACTACTTGTCTACCTGTGAATCAGGGAAAAAAATTGGAAGCCGCAAGGCCAAACTGCATGCTATTAGTTTAAACTCAGGCAGGCAGGTAACTCCACTGCATGCTGCTGGTGGAAGGGTGAGCTCACTTCTCTTTGCCCAAAGGATGGTAAATAGCTGAGGTGAAACTGTTGCTGGATGTCTACAGTAGCGATCTCCCCAGTCCCCGAGTAACCCAGGTATGAGGAGGGATTCTGAAGTTTCAGGGACAGAGGAATAGTATAGTAAGGTGTAGTGTTGAACAATCTGAGACACCAGGGTTTGAATCCTGGTTCTGCCACTTTACTAAGATTAGGCTATTGAGAAAGTCCCTTCAACGCTCTGAACCTTTGTTAGGCTCACTGTGCTTAGGGACAACAAGTATTTTTTTTAATTACAGAATGCTGTTAAAGGATCGGATAAAATAATGCTGGTAAAGTGCTTAGCATAATGTCTGGCACATGGAAGGTATTCAGGGAACAGCAGGCATTGCTCTTCACTGTATTTTCCCACCAACCAAGTGATACAACAAAGTTCAGTTTAAGCAAGGCTGTGTGGGGGGCATGAGCTAGAGGCTGTTTGCAGATTCTATGCCTCCCTGTAATTTCCTCTCCTGTCGAGCAGGTGCTTTCCTCCCTAGCATTACCTATCCTGGGCTTTGGTTACTTACCATTTTTTAAAAAATTGAGGCAAGGCCAGGCACGGTGGCTCGTGCCTGTAATTCCAGTGCTTTGGGAGGCTGAGGTGGGCAGATCACCTGAGGTCAGGAGTTCGAGACCAGCCTGGCCAATGTGGTGAAACCCCGTCTCTACTAAAAATACAAAAATTAGCCAGGCATGGTGGCACACACCTGTAGTCCCAGCTACTCAGGAGGCTGAGGTAGGAGAATCACTTGAACCTGGGAGACAGAGGTTGCATTAAGCCAAGATCATGCCACTGCACTCCAGCCTGGGCAACAGAGCAAGATTCATCTAAAAAAAAAATAAAAATTGAGGTGTCATTCACATTAGCATAAGGTTAACCATTTAGAAGTGAACAATTCAGTGGTATTCAGTACCTTAACAATGTTGTACTACCACTATCTCTATCTAGTTCCAAAACATTTTCATTACCCCAATAGAAACCACATACCAATTAAGCAGTTGCTCCCTCTTCCCCTCTCTTTCCAACCCCTTGTGACCACCAATCTGTCTCTATGGGTCTACCTGTTCTGGATGTTTCACAGGAATGAAAGCATGCAGCATGTGGCCTTTTGGGTCTAGCTGCTTTCACGTAGCATAACGTGCTCAGGTTCTTCCGTATTGTAGTGTGTATCAGTACTGCATTCTTTTTCATGGATGCATAATAGTCATTGTAGCATATTTTGCTTATTCATTCATCCATCCATGGGTATTTGGGCTGTTTCCACCTCTTGGCTATTGTGACTTGTACTGCTGTAAACATGCTTGATGTGTACTTGTTTGCATACCTGTTTTCAGTTCCTTGGGGGTGTAGTCTGGCTACTTATTTTAATTAATCTCTGCTGTGTTTTTTGCCACCACATTTTCTGAGAGGCACCATGACAGTGTGATGAGGCATGAGGACCCTGATACCTGGCTGTCTTCTTTGCTACTTACTGGTTGAACCGTATTGGTCAAGGGGCTTGGCCTCTCCATACCTCTGTGTTCCTCTCTGTAAAATGGAATTCATCATGACAGCCCCTATAGGAGGATTGTAATGATCAGATGAATTGATACCTGTAAAGCACATAGTTTATGTGTAATGAACATTAGCAATCACTGCTATCCTCTCTTTTCAGTACTTACTTCCTGCAATCTCCTTTTGGACCCCTGTTTGTATTAGGATCTTTCATCTTTCAGATATCCAGAGCAGCTCTCTCATCAGCTGGTGACTGAAATTTCTTCCTGGGCAAGGTGGTTGAGCCACTGTGTTGTCCCTTTAACATGGGGAGTCCTGGGAACCTGGGGAGTCAGCTCCTCAGGAACAGAAAGAAGACACCCACCAAGTTTAGAGGAGTGGGGCTCTGCACTTATTCCCACCTGACCAGTAGGGATCTAAAGCTGCCTTCTTCCTCCCCTCCACGGGTTCTCTGGATCTGTGTCTCAGATATTTTCCCAGATCCCACATGGCTATGCCGTATTCTTTTTCATGGCTTGCAATGGCTTCTTATTGTTTGTTATATTAACAAAACCTCTCTGAAACCCCATGAAGTAGGTAGCTGTCTCCCCATTTCATTTTTGTGTATTTGCTTGCAAAGGGGGTAAGGGAGATTCTTCTACTTTCTGTGGATGAGGAATATTCGACTCAGAGGTATAACGTAATTGTCAAGTGTCATCAGTGTGTGAATTGCAGAGCCCAGACTAGAAGACACGAGCAGACCCAGGAGCACCTGCTACTTCTGGTTTGCACACTGCCTTCCATTTCTGACCCCTTGTATCAAACCCAGCTGATTTTTCCTTAGTCTACTTTCAACTGATATGTACTAAGCCAGTGAATTCTCATCATGCCTAGAACACCTGCCAGGCTCATTCTAGCTTCAGATCTTAGCCCCAGCTGTTCTGTTTGTCTGGAATACCATCCTGCCTCCCACCAATTCCAATCCTGCCACCTGGCAGGCATAATTCAAATTCCTCTTTCTTCACTAAAGCTTCCTACTGAGCTTTTCAATCAAGACCTTGTTCTTCATTTCTGAATTTCCTATCACTTTTCAAGTTGCTGCTCTTTGGCCTTCTGCTAGCACAAGCAGTGTCTTTGTGTGAATTACAAGAAGACATTCATTTACCCTAGGCTGATGAATTGTAAAAGAATGTCCTTAGTCTTCTTCTCAGCTGGGCACTTTTGGGCAGTGTGCTGACTGGACAACCATACTTAGCCAACTTGCCTATCTGACAGTTTCAAAATAATTGCTTTCTGAGTGTTAAATGTTACTAAGTCACATAGATTGCAAGAGTTCCACACTCATTTGTTGTGTCTTCCCAATTAGATTTTAAGCTTCTTGAGGGCAATGACCACTACTTGTCCTTCAGTTTTCCCCACTCTGCCTGGTCCAAAGCCAGGTACTAAGTCTCTAGTGTCCAGCAAATGAAGTGACTTAGAGGAAGTGTGTCAGCCTTGGCTCTGAAGGGACTCAGCAAAACTCTTGCAGGAAAGAGCTGACTGACACCCACAGATGATCTTAGCCACACTGACTGCTTCACTATTTTGGGGGCACACCCACCAACTGCTGTTCCTTCATTTTGAGCTTTATCAGCTGAAACGGCATTCATTAGGGAAGGCTTCTTTCTCAGAAGCCTCTGTTAGAATCAATTTCTTCCTCCTATAATTTCCAAGGTGGCCTTTCTCTTCTAACTCACAATTCTCAGCTCCCAAAAGTATTTCTTAAGATGCAGCTCAAATTTTTACCTTTAAAATCTCTATCAGGGAGGTATATCCCCAAATCCACTGGAGCCACATCTCCTCTTCTACACTAAGTTCTTTTGTGGACAAGGCTTGTGCCTGGCACGTAGTAGGCCTTCACTCAATGGCTGTTGAATCTCTGTCCACCACGTTCCCTATCTGTGTACATTTTCCAGCAATGCATCTTCATTCACTGCAGCAAAAGTATTTGCATCCCTTCTATTAGCACTATTTGACATTTGTTTAACACTTTCCTCAAGCTTTTTCTCATCTCTTCTCTGGTTTTGTTTTCACAACCTGTTAGATTATGAGAAAAGAAATTATATCCATTTCTCCCATGAGGCACCTTAACTCCAGGAAGCAGAAGCATCTTATCTCATTGTCTGGTGACAGGGGTGAGGCTGCCACTCACTCGGGTGACCACTCCGGCACAGTGACAGTTTGGCTCTTGTTTCCTCCTCTTAACTCTTGTCTGAAGTTAACCATTCAATATCCTTAGAATTCCCAGAGTCTGATCCCGGAGGTAAAGAGGCCAACTTGGGTGGGAGGGGTGAGTATCCTCGTCAACTCTAGAAGTCCTACTGCAGGTTGAGCATCCCAGATCCAAAAATCTGAAATCCAAGATGCTCTAAAATCTAAAACCTTTTTGAGTGTTGACATGGTGCTCAAAGGAAAGGCTCATTGGAGCATTTTCAATTTGGGATTTTCAGATTTGGGATGCTCAAAAGTAGTTATTTATTCTGCAAATATTTCAAAACCTGAAAAAATCAGAAGTACTTTGGCATTTCGGATAAGGGATAATCAACCTGTAGTACATCTCACTGAATTCATGTGTCAGAAACTAGCATCCTGGGCCCCTAAAGGAATTGTTCTTTTCTTTCTTTTTATTTATTTATTTATTTTTATTTTTTTTTTATTATTATACTTTAGGTTTTAGGGTACATATGCACAATGTGCAGGTTTGTTACATATGTATCCATGTGCCATGTTGGTTTGCTGCACCCATTAACTCGTCATTTAGCACTAGGTATATCTCCTAATGCTGTCCCTCCCGCCTTCCCCCACCCCACAACAGTCCCCGGAGTGTGATGTTCCCCTTCCTGTGTCCATGAGTTCTCATTGTTCAATTCCCACCTATGAGTGAGAACATGTGGTGTTTGGTTTTTTGTCCTTGTGATAGTTTACTGAGAATGATGGCTTCCAGTTTCATCCATGTCCCTACAAAGGACACGAACTCATCATTTTTTATGGCTGCATAGTATTCCATGGTGTATATGTGCCACATTTTCTTAATCCAGTCTATTGTTGTTGGACATTTGGGTTGGTTCCAAGTCTTTGCTATTGTGAATAGTGCCACAATAAACATACGTGTGCATGTGTCTTTATAGCAGCATGATTTATAGTCCTTTGGGTATATACCCAGTAATGGGATGGCTGGGTCAAATGGTATTTCTAGTTCTAGATCCCTGAGGAATCGCCACACTGACTTCCACAATGGTTGAACTAGTTTACAGTCCCTGTTCTTTTCTTTCATCCACTCTCCGTCCTACCATTCTATCTGAGCATCTGTTCCAGGGCCAGGTAACCTATGTGTATTTGGAACTGTTAGGCAAATATCTTTTTTTCTTTTGGAAACTATGTTTTAGAGGAAAGCAAATGTCTCGATATATTTGCACATAGAAGAACAGAATCACCTGTGACTTAAAAAAGACATTAAAAAATCTATTGATGGCATGGACTCAAGAGTCAGAGACTGATTTAATTGGTCTGGGGTTGGCAGCCATTGGCAGAGTTCCTATGCCTTGGGTCCTGTCTTAGTCCATTTTGGCTGTTTAAACAAAATACCATAAACTGGCTGCATTATAGAAACGGAAATTTATTTCTCACAGTTCTGAAGGCTGAGAAGTCCAAGATTAAGGCAGATTTAGTGTCAGGTGAGGGCCCACTTTCTGTCTTATAGATAGTGCCTTCCTGCTGTATCCTCACATGGTAAAAGGGGCGAGGCGTCTCTCTCAAGCCTCTCTTATAAAGACACTCATCCTGTTCGTGAGGCCTCCACCCTTATGACCTAATCACCTCCCAAAAGTCCTACCTCCTAATACATTTGTCTTGGGGGTTAAAATTTCAACATATGAATTTTAGGGAGACAGACATTCAGATTAGGCCAGGCATGGTGGCTCACACCTGTAATTTCAGCACTTTGGGATGCTGAGGCAGGAGGATCACTTGAGCCCAGGAGTTCGAGACCAGCCTGTGCAACATAATGAGACCTTGTTTCTACTAAAAATAATAAAAATTAGCCAAGTGTGGTGACGCACACCTGTAGTCCAGCTACTTGGGAGGCTGGGGTGGGAGGATGGCTTGAGCCCAGGAGATCGAGGCTGCAGTGAGCTATGATTGTGCTACTATACTCCAGCCTGGGAGACAGAGTGACAACCTGTCTCAGAAACAAAAACAAAAAAAATTCAGACCATAACAGATCCAGTATAAAGAATAAGACTAGATGACTACAGTCCCAAAGGGAAGCACTGTTCCGTTCCAGCATCAGCTAAGACATGTTCACCCGAGGCTTCTCTAGCATCAGCCTTTGCTGTAACTTTCTGTTTCCAGTACAGACCAGCTATATGATGCTGGGTGTGTATGGTTATCTCTTTGATAACTTCCTTATCTATAAAATAAAGTCAAGAACTACTTGGCAGAACTGCTAGGAGCACCAAATAAAATAAAGAATGTATGTAAAATATATGTAAAATAACCCAGCGCTCTGCCTGATACATACTTGATATATAGGTCATCAACTCTGAATTGAAAAGAATCAAATGCTATCCTCCATCCCATAGGCAAATTCTATGTAGCAATATTTTTTTTGAGTATCTCCTATTTTGCAAAGTATTACGATATGATTTCTATTTCTCTTTCTGTGCATAGAAGGGAGAGATACAAAGATGAATGAAGAGATCATCTCTGTCTTCAGGGAACTTCAAATTGGCACATGCAGACAGGAAAATGTAGAACATGAAGTTCTTTGTATATTACATACACATATTTCTAACATAGAACCGAGTGAAGTAAATGTTAGAGATGTAATCAATATGCTGTGTGAGCTCAGAGGATGGAAGAAATCATTTCCCCTGAGGAGATGAAGGAATTTTGCGAAGTGGCATTTGAGCTAGGTCTCTTTAAAGGTATGTCATGTTTCCATAGGTGAGGAAGAATCAAAAAGGGCATTTTAAGCTGAGCGACGACATGGACTAAGGTTAGGAGGCTGGAAAGTATGAGCAGGTGTCTGAATGTTAGCGAAGGGTCTAGGGTAGCTGGCCCCCCAACATTCATCAGGAGGGTTGAGATATGAGTTATTGGACCTCTGCTGAGAATCCATTAAGAAGGGCTTTGTGAAAGAATTTGATCCTTTAACCTTGAAACAACTGGGAACCATTGAAAGCTTGAGTGTTGGGAGATATGCTCTGGTTGCAGGTTTTCATTCGTTAGTCCTAGTGATGAGATGGGAGTGGGCTGGCAAAGTCTGGGTCAGAATATGACTCTGTAACCCTTCCTACCTGGGCCATGGCTAAGACCTCAGCTACCCTGTGAAGAGCAGCTCAGGCAATTCTCCTGGGTCCTGATTCCTATGTCCATTCCAGGTCTGGCATCCAGGTGCTGCCTTCTTGCATTGTGCCTGAAATCTGTTTCTCTACCAAATCAATTTGGAATGCTGCCCTGCTGGATTTTCTGTGTAGCTTTGTGTTTTGGTCTCCTCTCTGGAAAGTGTCTGAGATTGTTTTCTACCTACTCCTCAGCCCAGCCTAAATTTCCTTCAACATTTATTCAGCGTGAACTCAGGTTCCCTTTATATGAGAACAGTGTTTGGGTATTTTTACACTCTTGACCCACGGTCCCTCACTTATCTGGATACTGGAGGCAGAAAGACCTTCTGGGTAGATATTGTTGTAGTCCAGGCCAAAGAGGATGAGGGCTGGGACTAGGCCTTGTCACAGGGCTGAAGGGTTGGGGGAGGGAATGTGGCATGAAAGAGACACTTTGGAGTTAGAACTGATGGGGCCATAGCTGGCTTATAACTTTTCATGATGGACCCGGCTTATGTTTCTGAACTTCTGGTGTCCTGACTTACAGCTTGTTTTCATTTGTTTCTAATAGTCTGAGGTCTTGGAAACTTTGCGATCTGAGTTATTAGAAGTGATGACTTGGAGTGGATTTTAGAAGACTGGTGCCAAGCCAGTGTTTCAAATAGTAATGTTTTGAGAGAGATTTGTTATTCAAACTCTGGGCCTGTTAATTGAAGGAGAGAATTGGGATGGGGAACATTCTGAGACCATCGAAAATAGTTAACATGCATAGGAATCTGGATCTGATTCTGAAAAGGGAATGGCCATTAGATAACTCTGGCCTCTGGGCTCCAATGGATGCCCCTCAGAGGTGAACCCTCCACTAAGAAGGTCCTTTAGGTAGAGGTATGATCCCCAAAGTTTGCTGCATTTTGGAGTCATCTGCAGATCTTTACAATACACTGAAGCCTGGCTGCTGCTACCACATATCCTAATGTAAGTGATATGCAGTATAACTTGGCATTGGGATTTTTAAAACTTTCTAGGAGATTCTTTTAAAAATTATTACTATATTTTTTTATTGAGTTATATTTTTATGATTGACATATAAAGTGAAGACATCTATATAATTGAATTATGTTTTTATGATTGATATATAAAAATGTTGTATATATTTAACATATATACATCTTGATGAGTCTGAAGATAAGTATACACCGTCGAAGCCATCACCATAAACAATGCATAAATGCAACCATTATCTTTAAAAGTTTCCTCATCTTTTGTCATAAGAACACTTAGCGTAAGATTTATCCTATTATTTTTATGTATACAATTTTTAAAAATAAAAGATAGCATTGTTAACTATAGGTATTATGCTCTACAGTAGATCTTTAGGACTTACTCATCCCGGATAGCTAAAACGATTTGACTTTTGACCAACACCTCCCTGATTTCTCCTCCCCCAACCTCCTGGTAACCACCATTCTACTCTCTGGTTCTATGAGTTTGACTATTTTATATTCCTAATATAAATGGGGTCATGTAGTATTTGTTCCTCTGAGTCTGGCTTATTTCATTTAGTACTCCCACAACTCAATAGAAAAAAGCACAAATAATCTGATTAAAAAATGGGTAAAAGATCTGAATAGTCATTTCTCCAAAGAAGACATACAGGTGGCCAACAAGTATATGGAAAGGTGTTCAACATCAGTAATCATCAGGGAAGTGCAAATCAACACTATAGCGAGATACCACCTCATACCTGTTATGGCTATTATCAAGCAAACCAAAGATAACAAATGTTGGCAAAGATGTGGGGAAAAGGGAACCTTTGTACACTGTTGATGGTGTAAATTGGTACGGACTATGGAAAACAGTATTGGAGATTCCACAAAAAATTAAATAGACCTACCGTATGATCCAACAATCCCACTTCTGGGTATACACCCAAAAGAATTGAAACCAGGATTGCAAAGAGATATCTGTATTCCCACGCTCATTGCAACATTACTTACAATAACAAAGACACGGATAAAAGCTAAATTGTTCACTGACAGATGAACAGGTAAAGAAAATGTGGCCTAGACATACAATAGAATATTAGCCTTAAAAAGAAGGAAATCTTGCCATTTGCCACAATGTGGGTGAACTTGGAGGACATTATGCTAAAGAGGTTCTAATATGTAGTAAAGTTTGGGAACCTCTCGAGTAGGAAGCAGTAGGGATGAATATTTGATTTATGGTGGTTCTCACACTAGAGTGTGCATCAGAATCATCTAGGGGGCTTGTTAAAACAGATGGCCGGGCCTCACCCTCTGAGTGTCAATAGGTCTGGAGTGGGATCTAAAACTGTGCATATCTAACCAGCTCCTAAGTGATGCTGATGGCTGGGACCATGCTTTGAGAACCACTGGCTTAGAAGAGTTGAGTCTGGCATTGCCACCTATGAGCTATGTGACCCCGAGGCTATCACCTGGTCTATAAGAAGTCAATTTCTGCATTTACAACCCAGGGACAGCAGTGGTGATTACTTTGTGGGTCACCGTGTGGGTAAAATGAGATGATATTTGTAAACTGCTTGGCACAGGGCCTGGACCACAGAAAATGTGCAACCTATGGCAGACCTTATCAATAATAGTATGTTTTTTTCAACTGGAGTCTTGGCAGATCTTTCCTTATGTTCAGTTGTGCCAGTTGGTGAATAATATTACAGTAAGTTTCTGCTCCTAGAGGTCCTACTTTTAGGATTTCTGGAACAGGAAAACTGAGATACTCTTATGAACTGCAGGTGTTCTGGGTTCCAGCAGGAAGGGTCCACCCTGGGCATATGCTAATTGACCATTGTCAATCATCTTCTTTGGCCTGATGTGTGTGTTATGGGCTGTGGGGGACTGCTTTGCTGTCCAGATTCCATGTAATTCTCTCACTGTCTTGTACCACATTCCAGACACATTTAGTGCAGCGAGTTGTGGTTGCCCTGATGTCACCATGGAAACTTAACTGCTACAGAGGGAGATTGGAACAAGGCCCTAAATGGTTTGGGAAACCACAAAATGTGTCCCCAAGAAGGGGCTAGGGCTGTGGATTTCCACATGATTTTTTTTTTTTTTTTTGAGACAGAGTCTCACTGTGTCACTCAGGCTGGAGTGCAGTGGAGTGATGGATCTTGGCTCACGGCAACCTCCACCTTCTGGGTTCAAGGGATTCTCCTGCCGCAGCCTCCCGAGTAATTTGGATTACAGGCACGTGCCACCATGCCCGGCTAATTTTTGTATTTTTATTGGAGACATGGTTTCACCGTATTGACCAAGCTGTTCTCAAACTCCTGACCTCAGAAGATCCACTCACCTCGACGTGTTCTCTTTTTTTCCATTCAGTTTGTCCAGAGCGCTCTCGGGTATTTACCTACCTCCCCACTTTCGCAGAGGAGGGAACTGAGGCTTAGCATGTGTTTCATTGCAGGTTGTAGACTACTTCTCCAAAAGGGAAGGGGTGCCCGTGTCAGCCAGGGCTCCAACAGGCAAAGCTGGCCAATTGGCGCACACTGTGGAGCACAGAGACACCACTCCCCTGGGACTTTCTGAGCACCCATGGACTGCAAAATCGGTCAATGTATTTTTGTTCCTTGATGTCTTCAACAGGTGTGAGGTGGTGTCTCATTGTAGTTTTGATTCGCATTTCCCTGATGATTAGTGATGTTGAAGAGATCAAGACCCAGATCAGACCAAGTCCTAGATGAAGACATCAAAGAACAAAAATACATCAATAGATTTTGCAGCCCATGGGTGCTCAGGAAGTCCAGGGGCTCTTTGGTACTTTAAAAACTACTACCACTTTTTTTTTTTTTTTGAGAGGTACTAATCTAGCTAGTCTTTTTATTACTCCCACATATTGTGAGGGCAAAGTGACTATATTTTCTTTTTATAGTTTGGGAAACCTAGTGAGTATGGAGAAAGGGACATTTAGGACTGGCCCAGAAAGTCAGAGACAGGAGCCAGTTTGCCCCATTTTGAGTCCCGTTTGGTCAAAGTGAAAGTCTGCCTATGCCTAGCGCCCTAGGCATGAGAGACTGGGTTTTTCTTTGTTCTCACTGGACTAAAGAACTGAATGAGAGGCACAGTTGGGGAATGAAGAGTGGAAAGGCCAGGGGAGGTTGTCTTGTCCAAATCATTTGTTGATAAGGACTCAGTCCCAGGGAGGGGAGTTGACTTGCCCAGTGTTGGAGAGGATGCTGTGACGGGGTGGGGCCTAGAAACCCAGTTGCCTGCCTGCCTTCCTCACTTGTGCTTCTCCTTCTCTTCCTCAACACATCGTAGGCATTTATCTATGTGCAGTCTGCTGGGTATCTATTGCTTTCGTTTGCTGTCACTCTGGTGTCCTTGTTGTGGTTGATGCTACCACCACCCTGTAAAGGAAGGCATGGTATGACTCAGATAAACTTTTAACAGGCAGCTCATACAAATGCTCTACTATTGGTACCATTTATAGAACAGTCATTGCAGGTATTGTGCAGGCTGCTTTAAGTAACTGCGTAGTGTTTAAGCCTCATAACTCATAGAGGCAATTATTAACCTCCCCAATGTACAGATAGAGAAGTAAAGCAACTTGCCTAGGGTCACACAGCAGGCACGAGGCAGAGTAAAGTTGATTTACCATCCATATTCTTCAGCTGTTATACCGTATTGCTGCCTGCCATTGCAGGATAAGGAAGATTCTACCTCAGAAGCAGCAGCAAGCCACATAAAGATTTCCACTTGCTCACCCTAAATCTTTGTGAATATTTGGTTCTCTGGAAAAATAAGGTTGCCCAGAAATAGGCCTAGATGCCATCATAGCTAAGGCTGCCATGTGTCTGACATTGATGCAAAAAGTAAAAGATAAAATCCAGTTAAGTATATTATTTTGAGTATGAAATAACTGGGTGTTTTGAATTTTTCATTGTCAATCCATCTAGTCACTAGGCTGAAGTTTTTCATATGCTTGGGAAGGTTCCCATTTGCACAGATTCTCATTGCCTGCACTCTCCCCCTTCCAGGAGAGTGTGACAGAAAGGAGAGATGAAAGTTATTTTTAATTTGGCCACTGAACAAACATCCAAGTGTTCTCTTCCAGGAGCTAAGCCTATATGTTTTCTCAACAGGGTATTAATTACCTGGCTCTGGGAATGGCTAGACAGGCTGTTCTGGCTGCCCTGCCAGCCCTGTACGCAATTGCTCCTGCACCCAGCAGGACTCAGAGACTTCAGCAGGGAGCATCCTCTTTCTTAATAAAGTCAGACATGGGTACTGGGTAACTTGTTAAACACATTTATTGATTTCTTGACAGTAACCAAACACAGTGAGTGACCATTATAAACAAGAAAAGAAAGGCATTCGTTTTGTACTTTGTGAGATCTGGCTGCACCTGGAGAGAAAAGATACCCCTTTCCCAGGAACTTACAAGGCAAAGTGCATTCCTTCATGGGAGCATCACAGGGGGGCATGGCAGTTTTGAAATGCAAGGAATCTGTCGCCTGCTATCTCAGGCTGAAGCTCACCTCATGTGAATGATCGAGCCATGGAGTGGAATTAAAGTCATACTTGCTTAGCAAATGCATTCCTGATTGCCACAAACTCAGTAAAAACTGGCTGCAAATGAACAAAACATGTAGATGAAGGAACAAGTGAAATCAAAGAATGCAGTTGCATGGAGCCAGGGCTTAGCCTGTAAAGAAGGAGAACAGACCAAAGCCAGAAAAAAGAAATTAACTCATTAAACACATTTATTGAGCTGGTAACAATAACCAAACACAATGTATGACCTTTGGAAAACAAGAAACAGCAAATGGATCATTTCTGATCTTGGCAAATCCTACTACAGATATGTGACAAAGAGGGAAATAGTTCCATTTCTTTATAGTCTGTGGTGATATATATACAATGTGTAGCTCTTCAATGTCTGTCCTTTTTTTCTTTTTAAATTGTTGAGTAAACAGAAGAATCATAATCTAGAAATAAGTGTCCTTGGTCAACTTTGCCCTGCTCACCTGCTACCAGCACCCTCAAAGGATCCTAGGACACTATCTGAAATTACTTGATGCAAAGTCCATTTGATGCCATCAGAGCTGTATTTTCTCCTCTCTCTTTTGGAAGCATTTTGTATGTACAAAGGCTGAAAAGTCTCATTGGGTAGATTTATTAGTTCAGGAAAACGGTATCAAAATTGTAATCAGGTTAACTGGTTATTTTCTTCTAAGACCTCTTATGAATGAGACTTTTGTTTCTGAAACTTGACTTTCCATGATGGAGGTTGTAAGAGAGTGTGTGTGCGTAGGTATGTTTGCATGTGTTTGTATGTATGTGCAATGCTTTGTGTGTGTGTGAGTATGTGTGAGAGATGTATTCCTCTGCCATGGTTTTGCAGACACTTTTCATGAAGAAAGGGCCAATCCCAAGAATGAATGAGGCTTGGGGGAAAGAAGGAGAGAGAAGTAAGAAGGGGGACATTCTAGGTTACGTCAATTCACAGTTGTAGCATTTCACTGAGGTGGGATTCTTCTTGGCTTTTGTTCCTTACTTGAGGAGCCATTCATTTACTGCAAAAGAGAGAGAAAGAAAAAAAATCACACATACAACATAAAATGAGGCATACTCAATTAATTTGCATACAGTTTTAGAGAATTCCTCCAGAGGGGAAGGGACTGTTTTGTAAATGCCTGCTTACTTATATGCATTGCAAATATCCCCTTCCAATTCTCCATGACCTTCTGGGCCTATACTGACCAATATGGTGGCCACTAGCTGCCATATGTGGCTACTATAAATTTAAATTAATTAAAATAAAAAATTAGTTGCATCATTGTACTAATCACCCATCCAGTGTTCAATGGCCACATATGGCTAGTAGCTGCTGTATTGGACAATGCAGGATAGTCATCAACCTATCATGAAAACATTCCCATTACCACAGAAAGTTCTCATGGATGACACTGCTGTAGGCCAGGGATGGAAAAACAACAGTCCACAGATCTAATCCAGCACAATACCTGGTTTTATAAATAAAGTTTTATTGGGACACAGCCATACCCATTCATTCACATATTATCAATGGCTGATTTCATACTACAATGTCAGAGTGCCACAGAGATTTTATGGCTTCAAAACTTAACATATTCTGTCCTTTATAGAAAAAGTGTGTAGACTCCTGTTGTAGACCATATGCTCTGTGTGGACAGGGGTCCTATCTGTCACCCATCACCCAGCTAACTGACACGTAGTAGGAACACAATACCAGGGGTGTTGACTAAAGAGAAGAAGCAATGAATGAGTTAGGTATTTACTTTTCTGGTAGTTCTGGCTGGAAGGGAGTGGAAATATGTAGTTTGGGCATGCAAGTGTATCAGAGAGAGAAAAGAAGGGAACATGAGGGAAGTAGGAGGAATGAAGTGGAGGATCAAGGAGTAGTGGTGGAGGCTGCTTCTAAAAGCTGTCTGGTGATAACCACAGCCCTCCTATTTGGGGAGCATGTTATTGCTACAAAGGGCTTCCCTATCCATGCTCTTGTTTGCTTCCTTTAACAAGCTGTGAAGTAGATGGCATAGGAACTGTCATGAAGAAGCCAGGTCTAGGGGGTAAACAGTGTGGCTGGGTTTGCACAGCTTGTTAGAACGAGGCCCAGAACTTGGGTGTCCTGATTTCCAGTCCAGGGCTCTCCAAGACCCCATCCTGCCTCCATCTGTCTTTCCACACTGAGTGTTTACCACAATGATTAACAGATGTTTAGTAGTAAGCCGAAGGGAAGAGAGAGAGGGCTGGGTGTGGACCACAGAGTTACAGGAGGCAGATGTCACCTTAAATGTCCCCTTTAGTAGGAATAATAACCATTTCTCGGGACATAGCACAAATTACCCCATTGGATCCTAATGGCCTGCCCTTTAGAGTATTTGTTCACCTTCTAGGGGAAAGGGGGTCTTTCTTGCATTATACTTAAAAGCTCTAATGCTTTTTGCTGTCCTGTTCTAACAGATAACCTTGGGAACATCAGCCTTTCTGGGCTCTTCTGTAAAATGGCAATAAAAAGAAACTGTCTTGCCTGATCTAAGGGATTTTAAAGGTTTGATATATGTGTTTAAAGGTTACATATATATAGTTCTCTCACACATATATCAAACCTCTACACCTTGCCATCTACCTACCATCCATCCGTCCACTTACCTACCTACCTAGATGCATTCATACAGATATCTATATCACATATATCAAAACTTTAGACCTTCATCACCATGCAAATGGAGCGTGACAGTTATTGTCATTTATAGTCATCATTCCTATAATGGAAGATAATGCCAGCCTTTAAGAACAGGTCTAAGCAGGAAGACTGAGCTCTGGCCTGGATCCTCCACTCTCTGAACCACCACACCCACCTCTATACTGAAGCTTCTGGGCTCGGTTGTTTGGACAGTCCTTCCCCTGTAAACTGAAGTTGATATTGGTGCGGATGCAGCGGTTGTTGAGTGGCTGGACAGGCCTGAAGTTGTCACTCATGCTCAGAAAGATCTGAGATGGCTGGTTCTGGCTGAGCAGGCGCAAGGAATGCATCTGAGGAGAGAGAAGTAGCCGTGAGATCCAACCGTCCTCTTAAATGCACTAGGGAAGAAAGAAGACCACAGAGACTCTGGCCAAGCTAGGTGGTATTGGCTGTATGAGGAAAGGGCTGTATAAGCCCCACAGAGTCCCTTTTTCCCTGAGTTCAGTTGAGCTGAAGGCCCATTATGCCTCCACGCATGAAGCCAGCCTTGCTTCTCGCTTATTAGCTTGTGTATGCCTCTGAACAAGTCACTTGCGCCCTCTCACCCTCAAATGCAGCATCCAAAAAAGGAGCAAATCTGGTTAGGTTTCTCTAAGCTTCTTTCTTTCTTTGATACTCTTTGGTTCAATAATTCCATGACTCCCACATGGTATTACGTGGATCACAGTGATTGGTCCATGGGTCAGAGCTAAACTAAGCTGGACAAGTTTGGTTTCTTTTCTGTGAGACTATGAGGGCCAGGTGGCTGGACTGTTTGCAGGTGTGTTCTGCCACAGGACTGAGGCAAAAGAAGACGGTCTCTAGCAGACAAGAATGAAGTGAAAGTGTGGTGAGAAGAGGACGACAGAGAAAGCGCTTCTGGGGTTCCCATTTCAGTGAATTTCTGATGTCAATTTCTGATTTTAAATTCTCTAAGACGCCCCCGTAGCTCTTGAATAAATGCTTTTTCTAGGTTTAAGTGGGGAGTTACTGTTGCCTGTCACCCAGTGAGTCCCAATCAATACAGATAGGATCAGGAACTTCAAATTGTTCAAATGGTTGTTGGGTGGGAACATATATCCCATCAAGTATATTGGCTTCTGCTTCCTTTGCTCATCTCTCCTTTAATTTGTTATAGACTCCCACAATCGTAGAATGTCAGAGCTGGAGCAAACTCATGCAGTTTATCCCCCTCTCAATAAAGAAGAGGAGTGTTCATTTCATAGAGGTGGGGTGACAGGCCTGAAGAGCACAATAAGCCATGTAGCCAAGCTCCCACAGGAGGACCCATCTGCCTCCCATCCAGTTCTGACGAGTACTAACTCTGTGAGATGATCCAAAAAACAACAAAAAAAAAAACTGCACATTCAAATATGTATGCGAAATGCTACATATCATACCACTTCCTCTTGAAGACTGACACATGTATTAGCATTTAAGAAGGACCCCAGAAGTCCTTCAACAATGGAATCTATTTAACTTTTTAAAACCCAACTTTTTCAAATGCACGATGACATCTTCCATTTTGCTTGCTTGCTTTCTGAACGCTGTAGTTGTAGAATACAGTCTGGGAGCTAATGGCTGTCTTTTCCCACTGAGACAGGTGAGATGCTTCTACAATTAGCTCAGGCTAAGCCTTTTGGATGCTGGCTCTTTAAACCCAGGCATATAGGTTGAATCGTGTACCCCTGAAATTCATAAGCTGAAGGTACTGGTAACCCCCAGTACCTCAGAATGTGACCTTATTTGGAAACAGTCATGGCAGATGGAATTAGCTAAGACAAGCTTATTGGGGTTAGGCTTTAATGCAATACAGAAGGTGTCTTTATAAAAAGGGGAAATTTGGACACAGAGCCTCAGATACAGGGAGAACACCTTATAAAGATGGAGGTAGAGGCTGGGTGTGGTGGCTCATGCCTGTAATCCCAGCACTTTGGGAGGTCAAGGCAGATGGATTACCTGAGGTCAGGAGTTCAAGACCAGCCTGGCCAACATGATGAAACCCCATCTCTACTAAAAGTACAAAAATTAGTCGGGTGTGGTGGCATGTGTCTGTAATCCCAGCTACTCAGGAGGCTGACGCAAGAGAATCGCTTGAACCCAGGAGGCGGAGGTTGCAGTGAGCCGAGATCATGCCACTGCACTCCAGCCTGGGTGACAAGAGCAAGACTCCATCTCAAAAAAGAAAAAAAAAAAAAGATGGAGGTAGAGCTTAGGGTGGTGCTTTTAAATGCCAAGGCATGCCAAAGATTGTCAGCAAACCACTAGAAGCTGGGGGAGAGGCATGGAACAGATTCTTCCTCATATTCCACTGAAAGCAATGCTGCTGACATGTTGATCTTAGACTTCTAGTCTCCAGAACTGTGAAGCGATAAGTTTGTGTTGGTTTAAACTACCCAGTTTGTGGGAATTTGTCATAGTGGTCCTAGTAAACTATTATAACAGGCACTCCACAGTTCAGTGATTTTTTTTTTTTAACATCATTCTTCTCCATTAGCTAAATGACCAGAGAGAAACTCACCTGCATCCTAGTTATATAGACAGGTTTGTTCATTATGATCCAACTTGCTGTCTCATAGCAGGGTGGGATAGTCATCGACCCATCGTAAGTGATGAAACTAGAGGTCTCTGGATAAAGTTCCTCTATGTTAAGCCCCTGTAGTAAATATGCATCATCTAGAGAAGGAAAGAAGACTTAAAAATTAGGTTTCTTGAGAAAGGGATGGTACTGCTGACATATATACATACATACATATACATATACACACATATACATATACACATATATATACATATATATATATACACACATATATATATATACACATATACAAATATATACACACACATATATATATCTATTTCTTTTGGAATTCCAGAAGACTCTGTCAGGACAGGCTGCAGTAACAAGCAGTTGTCCCCCAAATCTCAGTTGTTTTAAGCAATAAGAATTTATTTCTTGCTCACACACGACCATTCCAGGTTGGCTGAGGCTTCCCTGCATGTCATTGTCCGTGCTTTGGGACCTAGGCTCTTAGAGCAGTAAACACCTGGACCTGTGTGGATCACAGTGACAGAAGCGAAAGCATGGCGAACGTGTGTTGGTTCTTAAAACTTCCATCCCAGAAGTGGCACACATCACTTGTGCTCACATTTTGGTAGCCAGAGAAGTCACATGGTTAAGGCTGATGTCAGGGATGCGAGGAAGCCCATTCCTTCCACAGGATGGGGCCCTGACCATCGGTGAGCTGTAAGCAATGCGTTCTACCACAAGGATTGTTTGAGGAGTCCTTGGTTCTAGTCCCTGAGATCTGGACTCCTAGGCATTACAGGTATCATGAGATGGACAATTAAAGCTTCAAGACCTGTTGTGAAAGTCACCTAGTGACCATTCTCACTTAAAACAACAATAAGAAAATAATTTTGGATAGAAAAGTAAATCAGGCCAAATCCTACCGTGAGATTCTATGGTTAAGCTCAACAACTGATTATTTTGTCTGTGTGTGGCTTTTTCTCTCTCTCAGGTCTTTGCGGATAGCCTTTTCTCTTACACCCATTTGAGGTATTCATACCCATATATCTTGTATTATTAAATATAGTAATTCAATGGTAAAAATGACATAAGTACATCACAGACTATATGGAAAAAAGAAAACAATTTCAGCCATCTAAAACTGTTACTATTAGCATTTTGGTGTGTTTCCTGTTAATTTTTTTATTCAATGTATTGATTATATTTTTGAAAAAATTGTATGTATTGAGGTTTTAAAATGTCAGTCAATTGCAATGTATCTCTCATCTTCTCCCCTCTTCTTGATCCTTCTTCCTTTCTTTTAGCACATGATTGTTCTCTTCTTCTGGCTTCAAAAATACCATGCTTAGTATTCCCATTTTTCTGGCCATTATCTCTCAGGTTTTGTTGCTGTCTCCTGATCTTCTACCTGCTTCTCTCAATGATGCAATTCCCCAAAGATCAGTCCAAGGCTCCCTTCTTTTCTTACTCTATCGTCTCATCTGAGAGTAGCTCATCTACATCCATGGCTTCACTTGCCTTCTGTATCGCAGTGCTTCCAGATCTGTATCTCCAGAGGTATCACATCCCTAGGGGTACCATGAGCACCCATCACTGTGGCCAGTCCAGGAGTCCTAGAGAACACATGGCAGGGTCCCAAAGCCTGGCTGGCTGAGGGATAAGACTGACTCCCCAGCCCCATGGATGCACACATGTTCTCTCGTCTATGTGTCTAACTCCCAGTGGGAAAGGACTCATTCTTCAGTGGTTGAGGTAACGTCTTCAGTTTAGTATTGTGCACATATATGGTAAAGGAAGACTTTCACATGTGGCTGGAACCTCACACTGACTCGGTAAGATGAGTCAGACAGATAGTAACATCCTCCATTGACAAGAAACTAAAGATCAGGGAGGCAAAGTAGCCTGCCCAAGGTCACAGGGCTAGCTGGTGACTGCAAAGTGGAAATTAGAACTCAGCTCTTCCGACCTCCAGATGAAGGTCATTTTTTCAGTCAACAATTAGTCACTAGAACCTCTTTGTGCTAGGCACAGTGTTAAGCTCTGGGGATAGAGCAATTAACAAGATAGATGCAGTCTCTGCCCTTATTCTAGTTGGAGAGATAGATAATAAATGGCAAAATAAAAATATGTAGGCTATAATGTCACAGTAATAAGTGCACCTTGACCTGCCTGTACTTACCTACTGATTAATGCCGCTAATTTATTTTCTTTGGCAAAGACGCCTTCTCCTCCATTTCTTCCTCTAGAAATTGCTCGTTCAGCTTCTCTAATAAGAAAGAGCTACCTTTGCCAAGGGAACTTGAATTTCAGTGTTGCTTTGTCAATTAAATTGTGAACAAATCAATGGAGCCAGTGGTTTGGAATGATATAAATACAATCACAATTTGCCGACTCCATTTTCAAAGCTGCCCCTCCTGGCCTCCTACTCCATTGATGGGGTAAGGGAACCCCTCTAGGGTTCCATCCACTCACAGTCTCTGAGGAAGATAGCTTCATCAAGCTGGATTTGGAGACTAACCCTAGGAGGAAGGACTTTTTCACTTTTCATTTAAATGTTTCTACCTTTCTGTCAAAACACCAAGGAACAAGGACATGCCCAAGAGAGACACAGTGATTGGAATACGGCCAGCCTGGGTCTGCACTATGGCCTGTTTGGGCAGATGCTTCCATAACAAAGCCACAGTGCCCAGGGCACACACTCACATGAGGGACCAACACAATAAGTTAACATTGGATATCAGCATTTGTCTCTGACTGCCTCTGAAGTCCCTAATATGTGTCAGGCACTAAGCCAGGTATAGATGAGTAGGAAATAAGTGAGTGCAGAAGGCATCATAGAGACAATGACATAAATCTGCATTGGGCCCACAGAAAGGCTGTGAGTTCTGCCTGGGGCGAGGGTGCGGGGGACTCAGGAAGGAATGAAGCGAGGAGTTGACTTGAACTGCATCTTTAACAGCAGGAGGTGATCAGTGTGTAGCTGGGAATGGGGTAGGGTGTCAAGGCCACTGTAGACAGAGCAATGCTAGAAAAAGAGTCAAGGAAAGAGTGGCGTGTACTTGGGGACGGATGGAGTGTGAGCTGCAGGGCAATGTGGAGATGCAAGGGGAGGGAGGGCTGCTGTGAGAAATGTGGCTGGTGCGGTCAGCACAGGCCACACCAGAAGGTCTTCCCAGCGCTACTGGGAGTTTGGGCTTCATCCGGAGGCAATGTGGAACCCCCTGAAGGGTTTGAAGCCAGGGAGTAGCATGATCAGATTTGCACTTAATGAGGCTTGCTCTGATGGTGGTTTGGCCTGAAGATTAACATATTGAATAAGAGAAGGAAGCAGTCGGCACATTTTTGTTAAAGGTCAATGTGATTTGTTTAACCAAGCTTGCACGAGGACCACATTGGGTACTCTAGCATGCTGTTATTATTGCATTTTATTTTATTCGGGGCGGTGGGGAGGAGTGAAGGAGGAAGTAGAAAGAGACGCATTCCAGGCATGACTGGAGTAAAAGGAACACGTTTCGTTTCTTTGAAACTGTAACCAGCCTTTGTGCTGCAGCTATATTTGTGGAAAAGATTGGGGCCAGAGGTGTAGTGTAGGCTAGGAGCAAGAGGCAAAGGCTATGCTCAGGGGTTTATCACGCACAGCAGGTTTCCAAAACACCATAGTGCTGATACCCCAGACTCCATCCACTGAGGTCCTGCCAGGAGATCCCTCTTTGTCCACTCCCTCTCCAAGATGCAACAGTCATCAGAGGACATAGGCAGCTTCTGCTCTCCTGACATTTTCACTCCCCACTGTGTTCTTTCTGCAAATCTTATTAATACTTATACTCTTACCTTTTGCCCTTTTTATATCCTCACACAGCAGAACTTGGAAAGATCCAGAGTGGAGAGTGAGTTTTAGACTCACATCTCAGTTGGAGTGCTGACTGTGCTGCTCTGTCCATGTGTCCTTGGACCCACAGGTAACCATCTGAGCCTCAGTGTCTACATTTGTAATAAGCAGATGGTTGGAGTACTTTGCTCACGGGGTTGTTTGAGGAATAAACAGGATCATGCTTTTCAAGCACCTAGCATAAGGTGTAGTCCAGGTTTGTCACATCCTCCTACCCTGCCCTGGAATAATTACTGCTCCTCTCCTCAAGGACTCCCTGGCTTCCCCAGCTGGGCCAGTGCCCTCCTCTTTCACTGTTTACTGAATTAGCTTGTCAATCATTATTTGCCTATTTGACTGTCCCTGCTAAGCTGTGAGCCTTCAGGGGAAGGGTTTGCATCTTGTATCTCTGAGCCCCCAAATGCCAGCATGAGTCCACCACCTACTGGGTGTTTAGTAAACACTGCTTGAATGAACGAATGAAATGGTCTCTGCTCAGCAGCTCCACCACTGGGAGTTGGTTACAACTCCCAAGCTGACTTTTTCTTTTTGTAGGAGATGTACACTATGATAAAGTGCCTAGGACCACTTGGGGGAGTGAGGGGAAACTTTCCCCGAGTCTGAACTTTTTTTTTCAGTCTGCATTTAACAGTCAGCCTCTGTTAAATGCATTGTGCTTACTCATGTGGAGCACTGATGAGATTTAATATTGCCCGGCTTCCTGCTTATGAAGTTCCCATTTGAAGAGAACTATTCCAAAGAGAACAAGGCACGGCAGTTTCAGAGATCAATGCTGGACTTGTTCCTGATCAATATGGAACTATTTGGCAATTTTCTCATACAGAATGACATTTCCTCTTGTAATCTGAGGCAAATTCAACTGAAATGAAAAAAGGCAATTACTAAAGAATGAAGTAATATGATATTTTGTTTTACACAAACAATAAATGAAACAAGGGGCCTCTGAGAACTGGATTCACGGAGGTAAGCTGCTCCTGTTCTGTTCCTTGCTGACGTGAGTAACTAGACTGCAACATGGAAAGTGGTGTGCTGCATTTCGCATTCTGTGAAAACATTTCCAAAGCCGTTCCTTTGAAATGAAAGTACAAGTTCAATTAAGCATAGAGAAAGGCACCAGGAGCAATATGCTTAAACTCCTTGGTGATATTTCATCACATTTAACACCACGTCCCTCTGAGGAGCGTCGCGTAAAACACTTCCCAAAGAACTGAGAAGTATAAGGCAGTTCCAAGTTGATCTGTCCTTGCCTACACATTCATCTTTTAGCTGAATAGAAGATCTGGGGTTGGGGGGAAGTAAAGCAAAGTTATAAACAGGTAAGACTGAAAAAGATGCTTTAAAGGCTTGTGCTACATGTCAAAACGCTGTATCTAAAAGCTCTCCTCCAGATCCCTTCAGTGGTGTGGTTTTATTTTCTTAGAGGAAATACGTTAAGACAATAGCCATATCTTTTTTTTTCCTTATTTTTTATTTGAGATGGAGTCTTGCTCTGTCGCCCAGGCTGGAGTGCAGTGGCATGATCTTGGCTCACTGTAACCTCCGCCTCCCAGGTTCCAGTGATTGTCCTGCCTCAGCCTCCCGAGTAGCTGGGATTATAGGTGCCCACCACCATGCCCAGCTAATTTTTGTAGTTTTGGTACAGACAGGTTTCACCATGGTGGCCAGGCTGGTCTTGAACTCCTGACTTCAGGTGATCTGCCCATCTCGGCCTCCCGAAGTGCTGGGATTGTCAGTGTGAGTCAACACGCCCGGCCACCATACCTTTTTAAATTTGAAATTTGTGATCGTTTGGATTCTTATTGGACTAAGTGAATGGGGCATGCGACACTGAAGGAGAATGAAGCTACCAAAATCATAGTGTCCTAGGATATTGGAGTAAAGTGTTTTATATGCAGTGTCCTAATACCTGTTCCCTCTTACCCACTTAAGAAGCCTCTTTGCACTCCATTGGTCACTAATTTAGCCACTTGAAAATAGCATAAAATCTCTTTTTAAAAAATAATGCTGGCTTAATGAAATCAGGCAGATAATAAAATCAGAATACTACCTTTTATTTAATTGGGATTCTGTTAATGCCAATTAATTAACACAAAAAATGGAGGGATATTAGCATTATTCCAATACACTATGTTAAAAAATTAAAATACTTCAAGTAAATTACCAACATCTCCTCCAGAAAATCCATTCAGAAAATCTATTTTTCAATGTCATGATTTCAGTCTTAACCCCCAATCTGTTGAAGGGGAATTTGACTTTAATAAAATGGGTTTTCTTTAGAAGACTTTCTAAATTCAGCCCGAATTTAGTTCAGGCTAGTTTTTTTCATTGTCAGTCCCAGTTAGAGTGTTCTATAAGTTTCACTCAGACATATGAAATCTAAGCTCGCAAGGAAAGTAGTAGAATCTCATTAAATCATTACCATCCACTGCATGGATTCAAGCACAGGAGCGGTATTTCATTTAAAACAAGCAAATTCTGTTGACTCCGTGTCCTGTATTGCATTTACCTTCAACATAATTTTTATTTGGCATCATAGCAACCAGCCTCCTGCCCTGAAGGAAGCTAGATTTGACAGCCATGTACCTTAAGACAACTTAGAAATACACGTTCATTTTACACCTAGTTTATACCACTCATTGTTCAGGCATTTGACTCATTACCTTGTTTGATTCTCACGCCAACCGTCTCAACGTCAGCATTAATATCTTCCTCTTACAGATGGGGGAGGTGTTTAGAAGCTTGCTTGAAGTCAGGCAACAAAACGAAGTGGTAGAGCCAGGATGGGAGCCCAGATCTCTCTTCACTAGAACACACTGCCTCCCATGGATGTGGTGCCTTTACCAGCATGACATTTAGCTTCCAAAATTTCCAATCCTCTTGGCGAGATTCTCCCTCTTTCCTCCTTGTTTGAATTTCCTGGCATCGATTTTTTTGTAACTGGCTCAAAAGAATGATTTTGCAGTTCCCCTTTTTTTTCCTGGTCATTCATTCTGTGCCCAATCCTACAAACCGGGTAAATGGACTGTGTCTCTTCCAGCTGCCATGTTATGATTTCACCCCGCTGCCTCCATGTGTGCAGCAGCTCCCTGCACCACCTCAGTGAGCTGATGAGGCAGCCACGGGGGAGCCTCTTCCAGGGTGGGATTTTAAAGATATCTTTAGAAGTGATTTTCAATCCTAAGTCATGGAGATTTGAATTGCTCTTTCAAAGTGAGGACATGTCCCGCCTCTCTTCTCTATTTATTCTTACTCTCAGGATTTCACCAACGTTTAAACGCCATCTGGATGCCAACGTCTTCCACATTTATATCTTCAGTTCTCCCTCCTGAAATCCAGACTCATATATCCAACTGCCTACTCCACACCTCTTCTTGGGTAACTTATAAACATCTCAAGCTGAACATGTTCAAAATTTCTGATTTCCTTCCCACCCACGAATACGCTTCATCCACAGTCTCCCCATCTCAGTAGATGAAAATGTCTTCTTTCCAGTTGCTCAGGCTAAAAGCCTTACAGTCATCCCTCACTCCCCTCTTTCTCTCACATAAAACATCAGATAGATTATCAGATATATCAGTACCTTTCTTGGCTTTTTTTTTTTTTTTTTTTTTTTTGGGACAGAGTCTTGCTTGGTTGCCCAGGCTGGAGTGCAATGGTACGATCTCAGCTTACTGCAACCTCCGCCTCCCGGGTTCAAGTGATTCTCCTGCCTCAGCCTCCCAAGTAGCTGGAATTACAGGCGCGCGCCACTACCCCAGATAATTTTTGTATTTTTAGTAGAGACGGGGTCTTACCATGTTGGTCAGGCTGGTCTCAAACTCCTGACCTCGCGATCCACCTGCCTCGGCCTCCCAAAGTGCTGGGATCACAGGAGTGAGCCACTGTGCCCGGCCTCTTGGCTTTTTCTTTAAAATATATGCAATTATTTCTCACTATCTCCCTGCCAATCCCCATCAGCCTGGTCAAGGTCAGTGCCATTGTCTCATTATTTGGGTTGCTGCAATCCTCTTTTATTGTGGAGTCTACCCCTTTAGTCTGTTCTCAACCAAGCAATGAGGCGATCCTTTTGTCAACAGATTACGTCACTCTGCTTAAATTTCTAGACTGGCTTTTGGTTACAATGACCTTCAAGGGGCAGATTTTCAGAAGACCGACCCCCTTTAGAATTAATCTCTGTGCCTTCTCTGGTGACTATATATGTCAATAATGGCAATGTCACTGTGTCCCTCTGAATGACTGATTTCCACTGGAGGTACCATGTTCAGGGCCAGGGGAGTTGGAGAGAGCTTAGGTCAGGATGGACTTGAACTGCCAAAGTTCCCATCAGTTCTGTGGTTAGTATATGTCCCTTTCAAGTGGAGGCAGATGCAAATAGTAAAAAGATGCTTCTTCAAACTGAACCAAAGTTGGAATTAAGAGAAAAACATGCTGACAAGTTTCATGGAATGTGAAAATATCTTCACTGCAATTAGTTTTAAGACCCTGGAGCTAAGCTTTCCTTCCTCTTTAGGGAGAAAGCATGATAGGAAGGAAAAGCAGAGGAAACAGTACCCAGGAAGACCTGTATTTGGATCCTTGCTCTTCCACTATGGAAGAATATTTTTCAGCAAATGTTCACTTCTTCCTCATCTTCATCTCCTTGGGAGGATTTTCATGTTGAGCTTGGCCATATGGCTTGCTTTGGCTTGTGGAAGTGGACAGAGTGAGTGTGTGAGTTTCATGACTAGGCCTTAAGTCACATCACTTATTTCTTCCTTCTACCATGAGAACTACTAGCCCCGGATATCATCTTGATCCTAGAAAAATGAGAGCCACGTGGAGCTGAGCTGCTTCAGCTCACTTGCAGACCTGTAGCTGGAAGCAGAGCCACCCCTACCAACCCACAGAGGGAGCAATAAGAAATCAATGCTTATCATTGAATGCTTATTATGTAGAAGTTGTTGACTGATACAGCCATTAAATGTGTGTAATTGGTCAAATGACTTCACCTCTTGAAGCCTTGATTTTTCCTGTCTGTAAACTGGGGATGGCAATCATACTGTTCTGAAGGACTTCATGAGCACTAGGTGAGGAGCCTGTATGAAAAGCATAGGCCTTGGTGTGTGGAAAGTGCTCAGTAAGCATCTTCTCCATATTCCTGGGGCTCAGCACGTTGCAGAGTGGATACTGCATCTAAATGAGCAGAGCAAATTGAAGCTATGCTGGGGTGCAGTTCTGGGTAGCAACAGTAGAATGGGCAGGGGTGGAGGTTAGGTGTCCCTCAGTAGCATGGTAGAAATGGTGGGGTGGGGGGTTGATTTCTCTCTCTCGCACACTTAGGAGGACAGAAGCAGGATACCCTGATAGTGCCCCCTGAGCTGTCTTCATCTTAACCTGAATTTATGGGCCAGTGCTGGCCTAACCTGCTGCCTGTTGGAGAGCCTCGGGAGAGACTTCCAGTCTTATGTTTCCCACCCACTGGCTGTGTTCTAGTGAATGACTCCTACTCCAGACTCCCCTGCCTGCCACTGGGCCGACCTTCTGGCTGCCCTGGGGACAAAAGAGAGCTGTGGTTTTCTGCTGCGCAAATCAATTCCTTTCTGCCACAGTGTCCTGGGCAAAGCAGTGTCAGGGTCATTCTCATGAATCGGCCATCATTATTCCTGCAGTGCTGCTCCCTTCAGGTATGTGACAAAGGTCACTACAGAGGACACCTCCATTACTCCCTGCTGGATTATAGGAGCACAAAATTCCTGTTATTAGGGGGCCTAAATCTGCTATCTTTCCCCATGCAGGCCAGAATCTCTTTATCTTGCTTTGGCTCCTCTTTCTTTTCCCTGGGCCCTGAGGGGTATAGAGTATGGGGGTCAGAAGGAGAGGGCGCTCCTGCTCTCTTCTATTTGCATCTCTAGGAATGTGTCTTCAGAAGTGGTAAGGGTGTTTAACTGTCTGCCTGCCTTCTGCATAAACACCTTAACATGGCTCAAGATCTGGCTCCAGAACATCTTTCTTGCCACTCCCTCTGCCCTGTCACAGCTCCTAAAAGAGGCCATTCATCTTTCCCTTCACCCAGGCCATCACCAATGCTTATTGGGTGTGCCTCGTCTTAGGCACTGAGACGAAGAGCTGATGAAGACAGAGTTCCTCCCTCTGAACTCTTCACCGGCCTTCAGTGCTCTCCAGGTTTTGTGCATGTGGCTCCCCACACTTGGAATGCTTTTCCTTCCCTCCCTCCCTTTCTTCCTTTCCTTCCTTCCATCCATCTTTTCCTTCTTCCCTGCCTCCCCTTCCTCTCCCTCCCCTCCCTCTCCCTCCCCTTCCTCTCCCTCCCTCTCCCTCCCTCTCCCTCCCCTCCCTCTCCCTCCCTCTCCCTCCCTCTCCCTCCCCTCTCTTGCCCCTCCCTTGGTGGCACAAGCCACATCACTTAATCCGACCAGTGCTGGGGGGTGGGGTGGGGAGGAAAGTCCCTCTAATGACTGACTCTGCAACTGGCAATCTGTTAGACTGTGTGTTGGGGTTTTAATGTGTGATTTCATGCATTTTCACGGTCTCTAAATTGCGAATCCAAGATTATTTGAAAACATTTTATTTAATTTTCATGCTTTTTTAATCAAAAAAGTTAAAAGAATAATAATCTTTTATGGGCAGTTATAAATGTGCTATTTACACACGAGACAGAAATATCTCCCTTAGCTGAGCAATCTAAGTGTGTGCTTAGAGAGGACTCCATAAGAATACTAATGAGAAAAGGCAGAATATGCTTGGAGACAACTTAATTCATTCTTCTGGGCAATGTCTATCTAGGTGGAGTGGGATTCTCCAGGTTCATTCCTCAGCCCTACCAGCCTCCCAGCCTCTGCAGATGGGAGGGACTTGGCAGTGAGCACGTAGTAGTTGTGGGGCTGCTGTGTGGGCCATCTTTACATCCCTGGAGCTTCGCTTGGTGCCTGTCATGGGGCAGGCATGCAGGAAATGTTTGTCGAATAAGTGAATAAATGGCTGAGTGAAGGATTCTCCATACTCTGCCTTGGCAGTCCAAGGTAAGAGCTGTACACATTCATTTTTTTTTTTTTCTTCACATCACCATTGGAGATAGAAGCAGCAGACACAGCTGAGCTCCTGGCTTGGTGAAGGGCATGCCAAGGGGATGTGGGTGCTTGGATGTTTGCCAACTGCTTTTCACTTTTGTGAGAATCATTATTTACCTATTGCTTGATTCAGAATCCCAGACCTAGAAGGACTTTAGAAACTTGAAGTTCAACTTTTTTACTTCACAAGATGAATGACACAGTCAAAGTGAGGAAACTCCTTGATGAAGGACAAAGCCAAGCCTTGAATCCCAGTATCCTGCTCGTTCCTAATTAGGTAAAGACAATCTTTTTTCCCTCATATTATTTCTTTCATCTATGGGTGTGTGCTGTCTCATCCAACTTTTCCCACATCCTGCACCTTCTGGGATTGCTAGAGATGACAGCAGCATCTTTTTCCTTCCTCCTTCAACTTTGTACTGTTCTCTCTTTTCTGTGTAATGAGTCTGGGGATAAAACACTCTGGAAACCCAAGGAAACTGGACAGAGTCCTCTACATCCATGGGCCACACATGTGGCTGAAGAGAGATGCCATCCTGTCTCTGCCTGGAAAGGAGACCCAGCCACGCACAGAGAACTGGTCTAGCTGAGGCCTTCTGTAAGTGTTGCGATTGGATCCATAGTACCTGATGCGGGCTTTCTCAATCCCATAACTGGCAAAGCCCCAACTGTGGCCAGCTGACATGGTGGAGTGTGTCAGCCAGCAGAGTCCCCTGGCTCATTACCAATCTATGGGATAACGATGACCACCATAGTCATAATCATTATCGCCTTAGGCATGGATGACAAAGGCATCCTAGGGACTTCTGCTTGAAATGAGCTGCTGCTTAGCCAAACCCTAATCTCCAGAGTGACTTTCTACAGAACTGCAGGATCATGAAACTGAAAAGGGCCCATGGAGATCATGAGTTGTGGCTTCTTGCCTTCAGGGAGGTCTAACCTTTATAGAATAGTTGCTGTGGAGGAAATTGAACCAAACTTACTTTTATATGTTATTCTTGTGATAGTATCTCTGTTGAGCATTCGATTAAGAAATGGGTTTGATGAATCAGAAACCTGGAGGAGAAAAGAAAATATTAATGACTGGGCATCACTCTTGCAGGACAAACATCTCCCCGTGACATTCATTTGTTCATTCATAGTTACTGAGTTAGATCTACCATGAGCCAAACACAATGACAGCTGGAAATTCAGAGAGCAAAGCCAGAGTGCCTACTCTCAAGGACAGCTCAGTCTAGAAAGGAAGACAGGTAAGTGAACAAACTGTTCTCATACAGTGTGAAGAGTGCTACGATTGAGTCATTGGTGTAATGATGTTGGAGGAAGACCAGCCACCACCTGAGAATCTAAGTCATGAGTCTGGGAGGATGGGTAGAAGTTAAAGTGTTCTGCTGATTGATAGAGTGTGAAAAGGGATGAAAGGCAAGGAAAAGCATTTCATACAGAGAATCTGTACATACACGGACATGGGGAAGTGAGAACCAGGCATGCTCATGCGAAGACTTCAGTGTACTTGGAGCTGAGGCTATGGGGAAGGATAGGAAGTGAACCTAGAAAGATTGGCAGGGGCCAGATCGTGTCAGGCTTTTAAGCAAGGTAGGGACTGGCACGTTAGGAAGGCAAAATTCATCTAGGTAGAGAGTGAGACATAAAGAGTACCCAGAATAGAGGTATAAGGAAATGGGAAAAAAAAACTGAAAAGTATCACTGCTCGTTGTTGCATGAATTGAGTATATCATAAGCCATGTAATTCAATCAACCATTCATCCATCCATCCATCCACCCACCCACCCATTCAACAAATATTTGCAGAGGGTCTATTATGGGCCAAACATTGTACCAAATGTTCAGGGATCAGTTGCCATTTTATGCATATGCCCTTATAGCTTCAAATTCCTCCTTTGGGAGAAGAAACCAGGTGGCCAGGAGCTCCGGTAGGGAACCATCATTGATGAGACTGTGATGTGGCCCCATTTGCTCAGCCTTTTCCGGGGTACCATTGTTCATCCTAGTCATTTCTCTCCCACCTTGCTTAGCTCTGCTCTGTAATTTACGCCTCAGTGGCTAATCAGATGTTGCGGCACGTCAACATTTTAAATCTGATTTATCTGAGGGTTGGTAAAATTGCAGCAGATGATGATTATTGTTAGATAAGCAACAGGTAATTTTAGCTTGGAGAAAGCACACACTGTTTATTTTCCCTCCATCTGTCTCTCTTTTGGCGGTTTCCTGGCTGTGTTGTGGTAAGACACACACCAAAGTGAGCTTGGTGAGTGACAATGCCCGGTGGAGGTAAAAGTCCACCCCTAAATAGAAAAGTCCCAAATTGAATACTGTTGCTCCCCTCAGTGCTATATTCAACATCTACTTTGACATCCTCTTCAGCCATTTAAAAGATAGCTTGAAGCCTGCTCCTGGTGCTGATGCACCCCATGAAAGATGGCTAGGAATATATTGTTGTGGCAGGTAAGGAATCTGTATGTACCTTACTCCCTGGGTGCCTGGAGCTCCTGGTACCTGGTGAGTCTGGGCAGCCCTTGCGTTGGGACCAGACCGTTTTGACCTGATTAAAAATAATTGAAAAATTTCCAAAGTGCACACAGATGATTTGTGGGCTCTAGTGTGTTGGCTGCGTGGGTGAGAGGATAAAATATGTACTTGGTATAAGTGAGCTTAAGTGGGAAGTTAATGGTGTGTGATTGAGCAGCAATTACAGCCAAATCTCAGTTCCCTGTGGTCACAGCAAGGGTGGGGGATTTGTGGAGGACAGAAATAAATAAAACTCATAGATAAGCAAGTATCTCCTTTTAGACAGTAACTCCAATTTTTCTACGGCTCAGCTCTTAGCCAGGGTGATAACTCTAGGGCTAAACTACCAGGATGTGGGACTTGTCGTATCCCACTCCTGGCCACCCTGCTGGGAAGGGAAGGCAGAGAGTTCAGAAGGAGGGGAGGACAACTACAAGAGGCTGTGCACCCTTAGGGACCAAGAGCTTTTTTCATCTTACTTCTGGATACCAGTGCCTAGCAGAGGGCTGGCCTGTAGTAGTACCTCATGCTCCATCAGAGTTTTGAGATGAGTGAATGGTCAGTCACAGCTTAAATAACTCATGGTGGAGTTGATTTTCTGGGAGTTGATTATATGGAGGGAAGACAGAAATGTTGTGGCTTATTTTGAGATCTAGCAAGAAAGCTGCAGGTCTGCTCAGGAAAAGAATGGCTTCATCCCTAGGAGCTAAACTGACCTGAGAAGATGCAGGAGCTAGTTATTATCCCTTCACTGACCTCAGGGTCTACAGCCTAAGTTTCTTTCAACAGCCTGTGGGCAAGCAACTAGGACCTGCAAATCCCAACTGCTGGTCATGAGCTCGGTAGGAATGAACGTTTCTCTAGGAGCTTGTGAAACACACCAGTAGTTTGTTTTTGGCTTCCCAGTGTATCCATCACTCTGTCAGCTGTCATGTGCCTGTGCTTCCAGAATGACAGTCACTGACTCAAGCTTTCAGCCATGTGAGGCAAAGTCAGGACCAAGGCCAAGACACTCTCCAAAGGACAGGAATTGCTGGGGCAGGCAGGATTTGTGCGGGGCAAGTCATAGGGGGAAGTGAGCTCCTGGACACACATGACAATACTGTGACCTATCTATAGGCTTCACGCTGAGTGCCGCCCAGGTTGAATGTACAAATTGGTTATCAATGCCATAATCAGGGCTTGATTAAGAGATACAGGAATTTGCCCTGTGCTTATGAGTAGCATGGGGTTATGGGGAGCGTGGGAAGAATGTTTTAAAATGTCATTTGCTCCCTTCTTGCCCTCACTTGCTCTCTCCCAGCTCTATCGGAGAGACATAGAATGAGTAAGCCATTCTTTCATGAGTATCAAAGTCAGGGAAGACTTGGATCCTCTCCTGGCTGGGCTGTTACAAGCGACATGAACTTGGGTGAAATGCCAAAGGTTCTCTGAATAATTTTACTCATCTGTAAGATACAAAACGAATGCCCAACCTCTGAGTTTATTACTAAACAATCAAATGGATGTAAAATACATATCATAGTGTGTGACATTCAGAAATCTACTGTTTATTATTCCAGGGTTTGTGATGATGCCAGGAGATACCACTAGGATCTGTGCTGGGACCAGTTTCCTTTGAGATGTCATGTCAAGTATCACAAAGGCATGAAAGCCTAAAAATATGCTTCCCTGGCCAAATGTCCCTTCCTGTCTTTGTTAATGACAAACCAGAGGAAGTTGAGGTTAGTGGCCAGGGATAGCCACATGCCATGGATGCCCCGTCCAGCCCCTGCCCAGTGCATAGGTCTGCCCTGATCTGACCGAGGGGAGGGTGAGGAAGTTAGGAGGGGGCATGGCACGGATGACCAGGGAGGGTGAAGTGCCTGTTGCACGGGGTAATGCTTTTGTGGGGGCGGGGAGAGGGAGTAGTGCCCCAGGTGCCCACTCTGAGTAATAATGATGTCATCATGACAGCCCTGTTAAAATTCCCTGGTGGCAAATCCTGGGTTTCTATTGATCATCTTCATCACATTCCCAATTCTGATTGGGGCACTTTCTCTAATGATCTGGCCAAAACATCCCCAGGGGCTAGCATGGTGACTGCTAATGTTTGGAACTGCCACACATTGCTTTTTTTTTTTAATTTTTATTTTTCTAATTAGAAAAGCAATTTCTTTTTTTATTAAAAAATTTGCATACCTGCTTCTCTCTACATCTGCTAAAATGTTAAAGGTAATTAGTATTTTTTTTAAACAAATTAGAATGTGCTTGGTTGGAGATTTTACGTCGTCGTTGTTGACTGTTAGGGAGACGTGGAGTTTCCTCAGATTGTCGTAAAGTCAGTGTGGGTAATCTTATTACCAGGGATGCTTATGAAGGAATGGGAGAGCGAGAGAGAAAGATGATGCTCAGAGCAATTGTGAAGAAGCTGGAAGGAGCTATTTAGTGCAGTGCCTGGAGGGGAGAACATCTCACGGCTTCCTATGTTTACAAGAGGCAGCTGAATGGTGAACAGGACTTTAATCCGGTGGGGCATTAGTGAGCCACCCGCCCTTCTAGTATTACATCCTTCTGATTTGACTGCATTAGGTGGGTCCTAAAGCCTGTTCCTGGATCCAGCCCCCTTTTTCTTTCTAGGACAGAAGCTGCTTGAATCCTCAGGCCCAGATGCTCTGAAATGGAGATTATCATTTTTGCATCTCACTGCAGGGGACCTCATTTTTCATAAATCTCATGTATATAAAAGGCACCACCCCATAGTTTTCTTAAGCATGGATCGCACCCCTTTTAATATTTCTAACTCCAACAGAGACCGTAAATTGGTATTCCGATTGAGGTGGGGATGGTGAGAAGAACGAAGGAATGCAAGAGACTTACTTTTATAAATATAGAAACTACCACCAATCCATTTGGACTCTTTGCAGCTTCCGTGACATTCGTGTATAGCTCATGGTTATAGTGGATGAGCTGCACCTGGCAGGAGGGAAAAACAAGAATCAGGACAATAATACAACATTAAAAGGTATGAGGCATAGCACTTGCCCCTACATAAGGGTGAACTGCAAAAGTATATTGAGGAACAATTTGGAAGACAATTTTAATTGAAGGGATTTCAGAGGGATATGTGTGCGTATGTGTGTCAAATGCATGTACACGCACACAAAAACACCCATACATATTTGCAGATGTTTTCTGGTAACAAGCATGCTTTGAATAAGCTCAGAGCCCATCTGGCTCTGGCTTCATCTCAGGACACTTCCCCTAAAGCGTGTGTAGAGTGAATTTTCCTTATTAGGAACGGAACTGCCCTGTAGAGGTGGACGTTGTATCCCTGCTGCACCAACAGCTGCCACTCGCAGCCAGTAAATCTTCCTGGCAGCCTCGGGGCAAACAGGGAGCTGTTAGGTCCTGAGTCAGCCATGACCTGGGATGAAACTGGCCAGCCTGCAAGATGCAGTAGTAGCTGATGGCTCAGGCTTCTGATGCACCAGCCTGTCCCGGTCATCTGGTTGTATAGGACTTTATGTCCTCCTCATTCAATAAGGATCAGTCCACCTGCTGAGCCTTTTTCCTGTTACTTTTTTTAAATTCATTTTTAAAAACTGTGTATAAACATACATATATGTTCAAATGGATGCTCCAGCAATTTTTAGCCACCTGCTCAAGTTACCCCACATCATTGGGATCAATTGTTTCCTCTGAAAAATGGATATGATGATCTTTCCTTAAAATTCATGTCAGGGCTGTGATTTTAAAATAGTTTTTCTTAACAGTATGGAAGCCTAGTTTTTTTTTTTTTTTTTTTTTTTTGAGTTGGAGTCTTGCTCTGTCACCCAGGCTGGAGTGCAGTGGCGCGATCTCGGCTCACTGCAACCTTTGTCTCCCAGGTTCAAGTGATTCTCCTGCCTCAGCTTCCCAAGTAGCTAGGACTACAGGCGCATGTCACCATGCCTGGCTAATTTTTTGTATTTTTAGTAGAGACGGAGTTTCACCATGTTAGCCAGGATGGTCTCGATCTCCTGACCTCATGATCCACCCACCTCGGCCTCCCAAAGTGCTGGGATTACAGGTGTGAGCCACTGTGCCCGGCCAGAAGCATAATTTTTTAACAAATTAAAATACAGAAGTAAAACATGATGCCCTCCCCAACCACCTCTTTCTGATTCTAGTCCATGCTATACATACAACTATTAACAGTTTAGTGTACATCCTTGTGGTTACTTGTTTTGTGCTTATAAATCACACAAACACACATAGGGTATAAAAAATTACAAATTCCCTAGTCCACAGTAAGTGTTAAAAAACAGAAAGGGATGATTAATAATTATGATTCTGAATTTGATTTTTTAAAATTTAAAAGTAGTTTGTAGCTATCTTTCTAAGCCAATGCATATAGATCTCCCCAAGTCTTCCAAATAACTGTAGAATTCTCAGTTGCACAAACACCCTTCTCACTGGCTTTCAGGTTGTTTCCATTTTTTTGTCTCTTATAAAATATCTTTCTGTAATGGTGTTAGCATTTTCCACAGGCTGATTTGAGAATCCAATAAGGTAGTGCATGTAGAAGTGATTTGTGACTCTGAAAGTGTAAGAGAGTACTCATTATTGCCAATATCTTGAATTGCATTAAAAAAGGTGAAGTTTTAGAAGTTGAGAAATGTGATGATCAAAAAAGATGCTTTTCCTTGAACTTTGAAAAAAGGAACCATATCTAATCCAGTGGTTTGCGACCTTCAGTGTGCATCCAGATCACCTGGGTGCTTTTAAAGCCCACCTGTGCCTGTCTATGCCTTCTCACATTCTGATTTAATTGATTGGAGGTGATACTTGTATTCATCAAAAGCTTACCAGCTAGAGGGAAGTTGGACTTGAGAACAAGTGGAACATAATGAACATTAATATCCCATCAATGCCTAATCAGATGGACAGTACCTTGAATCTGAGAATATCCTGAGCCTCCTGAGGTGTAGTGGAACTTCTCATGAAGAGAGCACATGTTACCGCTGCTCTTGAAATATCCCATTTGCTTATTGCTTTTTCACCTATGAGTTTTGCCAGTGGAGATGGATGACTCTACAGTAGCTACTCTGCCATCAGAAAGGCAACCGCAGGCCAGGGGTTGCTCTGCCACCGCAGGACTTTTAATCCCCCCTCGCTTGTACCCCCACACAACCAGGACTTTCTGCAGGTGGAGAAGTGTTGCCAGGTGGTAGAAGAACCAGGGACCGGGAGGTTCTCGCACACTCAGCACACCTCCCTTCCAGCGCTGAGTAAGCTTCTAATGAGAACAAAACACACCCTGCCATCTGTTAAGTTCTTCCCACTGATACAAGTGACCGACAAAACCGCCAGGGGATGTGCCAGTGCTTCCAGACATGCCTTGAAGTTACAGCATGTTCTGAACACCAGAGCATGGACGTGAAAGGCAATCCAGTGGAGTGATCCTTCTGTCCAGCTTGCAAGGCAGAAAAAGGCAGGAAGAAGGCTCCTGGGCCATGGGCTGCCTCACAGGGTGGGGTTCTTTTGGGAGCCAGGAACTGTAAGAAAGGAGCTGGCAAGTACAGGGCTGAGGCTGTGCTTTAAGCTTGAGTTAACACATTTAAAACTTTGATCTGAAGTCATGCCTCCTCTCTGTTCCAAGGTGAGTTGGCTATAGGGTTCTGACATCAGGAGCTTTGGTTTCTATTAGTAGTTGTTGATGGACTGTCTATTATGTTAGGTTGAACCACATGAAACTGATCTTTTGCTTTACAAAACTGGTGAATTTATAGTTAATACATTCTAAAAATAAAGCTATTTTGAATATGAGTTTTGAGCATTTTCTTTCTGACCCCCAGTCAGATGTTAATAAGATGACACAGTGCTTGGCTATTCAGTGTGTGCTCTAGGGACCAGCAGCAGCCACAGCATCTAGGAGCTTGTTAGAAATGCAGAATCGGGAGCCCCATCCCAGGTCTCCTGAATCAAGATCTGCATTTTCTCAAATTCCTAGTGATTTGGATGCATGCTGAAGTTTCAGAAGTGCTGCTATAGCAGATACTGTTGGCTGGTGAGCAGAGTCCTGTTTTGTCTGGCTGTTTACCCCTTCTCCACTTCAGTTTGGGTGGGTTAAGGAGCACATGCATCACCTATGTTGGAAAACAGGCTGAGTCCAGATCATAGGACCTCTGGAATGTCAGCAATAGAAAGGCTTTGAGCAGGGGAATGAGATAATCAGCGTGGACTGTAAGAGGGCAGATTGGAGCCAGGAGAAAATAGAGGTGGGGGCTGGGGGGTATTTAATTTCAGATGATGGCTATTAAGGCAGAGATGTGCTCTATAGGCCTTTGCAGTTTATAGAATGTGTATGTTTGTGTGCTGAAGAGGCACCAGGAGATTCCCCAGGCAGCAGAACATCTAGGAGCAACAGAAGAACCCAGGAGACAGCTTGACAGTCACCAGGCTTTTTGTTCTCAGCTGTAAGAACACAGTTTGGGCATCAAAGGTAACCTGGGACCTGTACCAGTTCATGCACCAACAGCAGGGCTTAACCATGAAAAAGAGCTGCTTCCTTTCTACTGCCTTCCAGGTCTTTGTTGGTGGTGATCACAGTTCCTGCAGCTGTTGCCTTTGCTCTGCCCTAGCCAGGCACAATAATGCCAACCCAATACCCACTAACCACTCACAACGTGCATGGGTCCAGGTGGGTCTGGAGAAAAGCAGGGTTCACTGCTTTTCCTACTATGACTTTGGGCCTGGGGAGCAGCAATGTGCAAATCACATCCTGCTAGGGACAGAGTATCAGATTGGCCGATGGGTTCTGAAAGTGATGCCTGTGGATTTCTTTTTGCAATTTATAGGTAACACTTTTAAATCTCAACCATAGAAAGTCTGAATTTTGAATAACTTAGATGGGCCCTAAGCTATACCTTAACTGAGCCCCAAGTTTAAGGCTTATGCAGAGTAATCAGAGTGTCTGATGTGAAACAGATGATCAATAGGTGATAGTTCAACTGTCTGAGCAAGTGCACGATTTGACTAAGACTGCAGGGACAATGAGAGCAAACTCTTCAGGGGCTAATGACGACATGCTGATTAAACACCAAGTTCAAGTTCAAGAATTTAAGATATTCATTAAAGAGATGCCTTGAGGGCTTCTGCTAGTTTAGTTGGCATTACCATGTGAAAGGGCTAAACCTGGATTCCTGGAAATTATTTTATAATCTTGATTTTTTAAATTAGTTTTAGGCAAGTATCCTCCTAGAGAAGCTTCCTGGAAATGCAAGACTGAGAAATGGCAGGAAGTCTTCCAGGGAGAATACTACCAGTCTTGTCATGATGCTCCCACATGGCCGGTGCCATGATCCAGTGCATTCTCTATATCTAAGTCCTCCATGATCTGATGTGACTTGTCTTCTCATCTCAGAAAGGCCACCTAACCTCAGTCCTTTACATGGGCCTGGAATTCGTTTGTTCAAAAAATCTTTGAGGGCCCACTATGTGCTGAGGTCAATTGGAATAAGACTGAGAATGTCTTTGTCCTCCTTCCTAGAGATAGTTTCAGATGGTGGCAAAGATAGCTTTGAAGGAAACAAAACAAGATTTTGACTTACAAATTGAAAGGCAGTAGTGGAAAGAATGGGGGACGAGGATGCAGAAGTGGGAGCAACATTCTGCAGTATGGTTGGTGAAAAGTCTTTGGGTAGGCTAACATTTGAGCCAAATTCTGATGACCAGGAGCCAGGTATGGGAAGATCAGAGGGAGGCATATCACTTGTAGAGAACACAGCCAATGCAAAGAGCCTGAGATAGGGACAAGCAGCTAGGAATGGCTGGGAAAGGATGAAGGTGGCTCAAGATGGGACCAGTTCATCCAAGGCTTTGTAGACCGTGGTGAGGAGCTTTGATTTTATTCCAAACACAATAGGAAGTCACAGGTGTTAAATAAGAAACCAACTGATCTGATGTGCGTTTTTGAAAGATCTCTCTGGTGTAGAGGAGGGCAAAGTGGGGACTGAGGAAGACTTGCCTACCCTTCTTTACGTCATAGTTCAGCTGGGATTGTGCCCAATTCCTATGACTATTTGAGTTCACACTCAAGCACATGCTATTTTGCAACTATTCTTTTTGTGTCTTATCTTCTCCAGGACACCTTCCATGAAACACTGTCTCTGAACACCAAGTGCAGCTCCTCTCTGCTCTCATGATGCTCTCATCCAGGAGGCAAGTTTGTGATGGTTACTTTTATATGGCAACTTGACTGGGCAAAGGGATGCCCAGACAGCAGGAAAAACATTAGTTCTGGATGTGCCTGTGAAGGTGCTTCTAGAAGATATTAGCATTTGAATCAGTAGGCTGAGTAAAGAAGATCTGGCCTTATCAGCGAGGGTGGGCTACATCCAATCTATTGCCGGTATGAATAGAATAAAAAGGTGGAGGATTATCTCTTCCTTGAGCTGGGACATCCCTCTTTTTTTGCCCCTGGACATCAGAGCTCCTGGTTCTTGGGTCTTCAGATTTTAGACTCTGGGACTTACACTAGCGACCACCTCTCTCCTTATGGTTTGGGATTGGGAATTACACCATCAGCACCTCCTGGTTCTCCAGCTTGCAGACTGCATATTGTGGGACTTCTTGGCTTCCACAATTGTGAGCCAATTCCCACAATAAATCTCCTCTTATATATCTGTGTATATAGCCTACTGATTCTGTTTGTCTGGAGAACTCTGACTAATTAAAATTCAAAATACTTTGCAACCAAAATGGAATGGGTACTGGGTGATCAGAACAGATGTAAACCATAGACGCCCAGTACAGTCACATGAGTGCTGAATATCATTGTCAAAGTTAGTCAGCATCACCACTTTTGATGATCATTACCAACATTTTTCGAGCACCTCTTTGTGCAAGAGACGATGCCAGCAGAAACAACTCATTTAATTCTTGAAAACTTCTATGAGTTAGTGCCATTATTTCCATTTGAGTCATGGGGACATCAAGCCTCTGAGGGATAGAGGCAGAGCCGGGATTGTGCCCAGTTCCTGTGACTATTTGAGTTCATACTCAAGCACATGCTATTTTGAAACTATTCTCTTTGAGTCTGTGTCTACTTTTGGGTAAACATCTCAAGAGCATGGGTATCCATCATCACATCCCTGGTGATGGGATTTGGCTCAGAGGAGATGTTGGCAAGCATTTGCTGAATGAATACCAATTCTGCATCTCATAGAGTCTTAGAAGGGGTCTTAGAGGAAACCAAGGTCTTAGTTCTCAGCCCATGACTTTTAAAAATGAAGAAAATGAGGATCAAAGAGGAGCCATGTCTTGCCCATGATTATACAGCCATTCATAGATCCAATCATTCAACATGTGTTTACTGAACAACTCCTAAGTAAGGGAGGGTGATATGAGGAGAAATTGTATTGGAAGGCAGGAGAAGACCATGGAGAGCTTGGCAGGCCAAGGTAGGGGGTCTTGATTCCATCCTAAGGGTAACGAAGAATTTCACTTATGTCCTAGAATTTTCTTAGGACCAGAGGCAAAGCTTCTCCTATGCACTTAATTGAAGTGGAAGCCTGAAAACCATTGGCCTTTGGTGACCAGCTTTCAAGCTAACAGACAAGTACTCCTCTGTGTTAAATAAGCAGACCTGCTGCAAGCAGGCTTCCAAGTTGACACAAGCCACACTTGTCATAGGTTAAGCTGGGAGCAGCTTCAGTTGCACAGGTCTCAGAGTTTTCATTTTGTGGTAGCAAGGTGATGCACTAGTGCGTGCCGGGGGCTGCTCACTCACCCCTCATGCCTCAAGAGGGCAACAGGCTGTGTTCTCAGACCTCAGATCACCTTTCTCAGCATGATGCTCCATTTTTGTGAACGCAAAAGAGCAGCCTTGGAACAGAAGACCACACATGGCGTTCAGAGTGACTATGCTATCACCTTACCCCCTGCTTAAACACCTCAGTGGCTTCCTCTTGCCTGTAACATAAAGATGCACATCTGGGGCCCTGGCTTTTCTAACCATGCCTCCTTGTTTTCTGTGCTCTGCTCAGTGTCTTTCTTTCAGCCTCCCTTATATACTGGGCTTCCTCCTTTCCTAGAACATGTGCTTATTCTGTTTCTTATGCCTCCCTTCCCTTAAACAGAGAAGGGAGGGAATAAACTTCCCTCCCTTCACTGTTTGACTCCTACTTATGAACTCCTTTGTATCTCAGCTCAAGGGTCACCTGTTGAGGGAGATCCCCATGATCCACTCTCATGGCACTCTGCACTTTTCAAAATACATATCACAGTTTTATCTTGACATTTGTTGTGTGACTGATGAATGCTCACCTCTTTCACTAGACTTTAGGCTTCATCCAGGCACGGGCCCTATCTTACTGGCCCCTGTGACATCTCCTATACCTGGTACATATTAAATGTATCAAGGCAGAAATAATTGTTAAATGAATGAATGAAGCAATGCAGGCTGTCTATTGTACAATGAAGTGTGATGTCCCAAGGGACAGAGAGAACGAGGCGCTTGGCTGAACTGGTTAAAGAACAGTCTGGAATTCCAAAGGGTATCTCTAATGGGAACCAAGACACTGAGTATCACATTGGGCTGTGTGGGTCGCAAAGTCTGGTTTCACCCCTGGGTACCATTACGTGAGCAAGTCTCTCATCTATAACAGGGATAGTAATAATAATTCATAATTAATACTCATAGCACTGTGTGATGATTCTATAAAACCGAATATAAAAGAGCACTTAGCCCAGGGCCTGGCATGCAGTAAGCATTCCATAATTAGCTACTATTGTTGTTATGCAATATTTATTATACAAGCTAGATAATACAGCCTTCAGCTTCTGCAGAAATAGGGGTTACATATGTGCAGGTCTCCTTTGTGGATCCAACATTGAGTCTGTTCTCCCAAGGAAACTTGAGGAAGGTGTCACCTATTGGGGAGCACCCACTGTGTTCCAGACACTGAATGAAGTGAGAACTTTTAAAGAGAAATGCATTCTGAATGGCTCATACTGTAATTCGAAGGTCAGCAGACTTTTTCCCGTAAAGATTCAGATAGTAAATATTTTTATCTATGCCGACTATATAGTACCTGTCACAACTACTCAATTCTGCTTTTATAGTATGAAAGCAGTCATGGACAAAATAGAATGGGTGTGGCTGGGTTCCAGTAAAGCTACAGAAACACAGCGTAGGCTAGATTTGGTCTGTGACTGTAGTTTGCTGACCCCTGCCAGTTTAAATTTAGGAGACGAATAAAGAACTTCCAGGCATATATTTTCCAGTAAGTGTTCTATACAGATAGGAGGGAAATATATGTTGAGAGAACCTAAGCATTAAGCTCTCCCTTCCCTTTAAATGATGATGATTACTATTGTCACCTTTGTACAGTCCTTTAAACTTCTCAAGGCGTATTCAACTCAAATGAGCTGAATTCTCGTCAATGTATAGGTCCCAAATGCCCACCCTATGCCAGATCCCAGAAGTCCAGAGATGAATGCTGTATATTCCATAGCCTAAAAGAGCTCACCCATATTACCACATTTGTTCCTAAAATAGGTGAAGCGAAGACATTAAGGCACAGAGATTAAGCACCTCTTCTGAGGTCACACAGACAAAAAGTGACAGTGACTATTCATTTCACTTCAGCGTACGCAAATAGTTTTCTTTCTACAAGAAAGTAAAAAGGAAAGATGTTCTGTATTCTGTATTTGAGGGGAGATCACATTTCAGCAGCTGTTGCTGGAACAATTATAAGCTAGAACTTTTTTATAGAAAGTCATTAACAAGTTTGTCTTTATGCATAAGAGCACACACAGTCTGCAGAGAAGAACACAGTTTGATGGCTACCAACCACCACATTCTCACCCTAAGGTTTGGTAATTATCATGGGTCTGTCCAGTGACGAGATTTTCTGCATTGTAGGCTATGGAATGCAATTATGGCTAAAAATAAAAAGAATTTTCCACAGTTTCATTGACTGAAGATCCCCAGATGTGGTCTGGCTAGCATACCAACCTAGAAAACCAGAACGAAATGTAATTATTTTCCCCCAAAAGATAACAAAAGTTGGATTTTAAAGCATGTTTTTCATCAAGTTGTATGGGAGTTTGCACAAACGTAGACTGATATATTTGGGTGCAGGATCATGCTGGAAAATGCAAGACCTTGAGCCTAGTCAGATACCTCTTCTGTCCAAGTAACGTGGGGCTACTTAGCCCCTCTGATTATTTTTTTATCCATAATATAGGGACGCGTCTAAGAATTGTCATGAGAGTGAAACAAGATAATCAATGACACAGTCTTTCAAGAACTTGGCAGGGTATAAGTAAACAAGATAAACAGATGAGATAACACACATAAAGAATCAGGGAAGTTCTGTGATGCTTTTTTTTTTTTTTTTTTCCTGAAACATTCTGAAATAGCTGTTTCTAGAAGCCAACTTTTCTTCTATGATCCTTTCCCCAGAGCATCTGTATCCTTCCACTTCTTATTAAAGAAGCTGCTGAAAGCCAGAGTGGGATGAGCCTCCTGCAATGTCTAGATCCTCCCAGAAGTGACTTGTAGGCAGTGGCTGCCACCATCCAAGAATTAAAGTTGAAGTCTGCAGGTCCTTTTGAAACCTCTGCTGATTTTAGTTAAGCCTATTTCCTCCCCATGCTCCTACAACCTCAAACTCGTCCCAACACAGGGCATGGATGAGGAGAGTTTGGCTCTGGCTCCAAGTCCTGGGTCTTCTGGTCTCTTGGAACTTCAATTTCTTCACAGGCAAAACTGTGATGACAACATAACCACTCAAATAATTGTGCTGATTAAATGAGCCAAAACATGTAAATGAGCTCAGGTGTACATGGGATAAAGGAGGCTTCAAATGCAGTGCCTGGCACAACGTAAGCCCTCATTAAATGGGTTGCAATGATTATTAGAAACGTCTGGCTGCTGGGGCTCCGATAAAGGGAGAGGCCCTAGAATGATGAAGTGACGTGTTAAGTTCCATAGATAACAAAGTCAGGCCATTCACACTTTGGGACTGTATTTCTTGAGAGTCCATATATTATTCACGTTTGTATCTTACTTTATCTTATTGTCAGATGACTACCAAGAAGATTTTGCTGATCTTTTCTTTCTGTAGCTCGTATTCTTGTATTATGAAAATAGATATACTGAACATGTCTCATACTATATGCCTTTCTCTTTTAGGATTGTTGCTATTTCTGTGGAAGAGTTTGTCCCATGAGAACCACTGTACTGGTATGTGTAGGGCATTTTTGTTAAATATTTATTAAGTCATTCCAGATCCCACATAAATAGTATTAATAAAGGCTCGCTTGGTTTTAATTATTGTAGAGATGTAATGTTATGTAGTTCATTTGAGTTAAGGCAAGAATTATTTTTGGTCATCTCCTAGCCACAAAAAAGCATTGGTCCAGATGGGTTTACAAGTATATTCCAGCAGATATTTGAGGGGAAAATAGGCCAATGTCTTTTGCGATCATATATGCAAAAAGCCAAAATTAATACTAGCCAGTGGAAAACAGCATTACAAATAATTTATTACAATCAAGTAGGGCTCGTATCAGGAATTAAGGGTTAATCAATGCTGGAGAAATCTTCCAATGTGATCTAGCACATCAGTCGAATGAAGTAGAAAAAAAGGGCCATGAACATGTCAATATGGACTACCTATATTTAGATATAGCTAACCAAATTAACATCCATTTTAGTGGAATTACTTCTCACTTAAATGGATGAACTATACAAAAAAAAATAGAATCTAATGCTTCAACCTGATGCCTGGGATGTCTTTTGCCTGAGGTCTGAGCTCTGGAGTGAACAAGGAAGACAGCTTCTAGATGATCATGAGACAGTTTAGGCCAAAGCATGTCTCTGTGATGCTGAGAAAGGCTCTGAAAGCTTCAGCAATGTGGTGTCCAGAGGGCAATGTGATTGAATGATATTTCAGGAGACCACAATGCAAGGTTTTATCCTCTTCCATTTATTCATAAAGGTTTATAGCTTCACGGGTATAGATATAACTAAATTGAAGAGGAATGTGATTTGTCAAATATCCAGGGGCAATGACTCTCAGTACCTGCAGTAGATGCACACAAAGGGGTTGACTGAGAAGACTTTTCTAGCTCACTTCACAGTTAGTCCCCACCCTGGAGGAAGGAAAGACTGAATCCTCACGTACTGCTTGCCAAAGCCCTCTTATTCACTCAGGGTTAATTCAGAAGAGTCACTTTAGGTGGCTACTGTCCTAACAGATATATTCATGGAAAATAGACACATAACATCTATTAGATAAGAGAGGAGGGTTTTCTCTCCTCTCATAAATGAAGCTGCACAGCAATTTGGATAAAATGTTCACAAAACTAGGCTTGGTTTTGTACACATTAATTGCATAAAGTATGATACTTAATAAGCAGAAACACACACTGGTTTATTTCAAAGCCATTAAACCTGCAGTGGATTGACTGTGGGGGAAAGAGCACAGGGCTGGGAGTCAAAGGGGCTGAGTTTGAATGACAGCTCTGCCACTCAGTAGGTAGGTGTGCTCAGTGAGTCACTGCCCCCTTTTAGACCTCAGGGTCTTCATCTGGAAAACATGCAGATTTTAAGGACAGGGTTTTGTCATTCTTCTAAAACACTGATGGAAAATATAGGATGTTGCCTCTTGAGTTTCCATCAAAGTCAACGAAGTTACAGTCACACGTTGCTTAAAAACCAGGATGCATTCTGAGAAATGCGTTATTAGGTGATTTTGTCATTGTGTGAACATCATAGGGTGTACTTATATAAACCTAGATGGTATATGGTATAGCCTATTGCTCCTAGGCTACAAACCTGCACGGCATGTTACCGTACTGAATACCGTAGGCAATTGTATTGCACACAGTGGTAAGTATTTGTGTATCTAAATGTAGAAAAGCCTCAATCAAAATATGATATTGTAGTCTTAGGGGACCACTGTCACATAGGCAGCCTGTCATTGAAGGAAATGCTGTTAGGTGGTATGTGACTGTATGTAGAATTGAAACCAAGTATTCAAACCAAAGTTTCAGTAGGCAGCATGTTTATGCCTGGGGTTGCGAATAGATGACTACGGGACCAGGCTTCTTGTCTCAACAGAGAAGAAGGCTAGGCAAAGACCATGGCCAAAAAATATGATGTGCAGCTTAGGCCCAGGGTCTCCTGGCAGCCACTTTGTGACTTCTGGTTTCTTCATTTGATCGTGCTTAGGTCAAATCAAACCAAATCCAAACAAATCAAAATATCTCAAACCTTCACTCACTGATTCTTCCAACAAACCGATATGTGTTTTCCATGTGCCAGGCACTGTGCTGGGCATGAGGAGATGAAAAGAGGGAAGATCTTAGAGGCAGTAGGAGGCACATATGCAAGTGTCCTGTAGCATCGTGGAAGACCATGTGTAAGAGGAAGAGGCTGGAGCCCAGAAGGGAAGGGGAATGAGGTAGGCTGACCCAGGAGAAAAAGGTAAGGACAGACCACATTCAGTCTTGGAGACCCTGGTAAGAATATTGCCTTTATCCTCAGAACAGTGGAAAGTCATCCAAAGTTTGAAGATGGAGAAAGGGGGTTGTATGTGCAGGGGTAGGGAATGTTGATGACAGCAGCTTTGTTTCTGACACTCGATTGAAAACTCTAGAGGGAAGTGACCCTTTACTATAGCGCCTTTTCTCAATGTGGCGTCTGATTCTTCCAGAAATCACATTACCAACTGCCTGCCAACTTTCCCCTATTCCTGCCCTTCCAGAGCCTGCCTAGGTTCTTGGTGAGCCAGGTATTCGTAACCCTGGAATCAAATTACCCAAATTTAATAACCTCTCTCATGTGCCAGTACTTGACAAGTAAAAAGTAATTTGAATATCTGAGTATTAGTATTTTAACTATACAAGGCACCACAAATTAGTGATTTTTTTAAATAAAAAATCATGTATCAATTCAGATTGCAGGGAATAGGAAGTCCCAACACAGTCTTCTGAAAAACTGGGAAAAGCATCCAAGAAGATTACAAAAGATGAGTAATGAGCACAAAACAACTTTTGGCGAGCACGGGAAAGTATTAGCTTATTCCAAGAAACAAGACACATTTCATCCAATTATTGGAAAATAAATGGCAAGAAAAACCAAACACCAAGGAAGTACCCCATTCATGTGGAAAAGTATAAAAGCAATGATTCAGGAACTAATTTGAACAATCCAGGGATAGTCACATTGATTCCAGCCCATTGCTGCAATTTGAAATGAAGCCAAATGCCAGAGGACAATGAGATCTGTTTTACGGGCTCTTACATGCCACATAGGAGGGAGGGAGCCACGGGAACACACCACATTGAAGAAGGAATTGTGACTTCTGATGGAAGGGCTTTTGGGCCAAGTTAAATCTCGGAATCCAGCTCTCCCCCTGTTCCCCAGACAGTGTTGCTAGAGGTCAGTGGACAGTGGGGTCTGAACAAGTCTTCACTGTGTGTGATTTTGCCCCTTGCTTGCAGGGCCTTTACAACCTTTGCACCACTCCCACTAATTGCTTGCAGTACTTCCATCATGATGTCAATCCCAAATACCTCCTACCCATTTTAAAACAGCCCTTGTGGTATGTATGTGTGTGTACTGCCCAGATGGAGGGCTGTGGCTAGGAAAGTCAGTTTCCTTATCTGTAAACTGGAAGAATGATTGATAGGTTCTTGTGCTACACATTTCTGCTGAGCAAGCAAAAAAAAAAATGACCTTGGGTTAGAACATCCTTTCTGCTGCACCCTGTGTGGTCATTCAGTGTCACTTCTGTGCAGGATGCAGCTGGTTATTTTCTTTCCTAGTGGATTTTGTTTTACAGAAGGATCTTTGGTCCTGTGACTGAAAGGTGAGTTGGGGGTGACAGTGGGGAAAGGAGACAGAAGGAGGGACAGCCAAATTACAATCACTGTACTGCAGGGAAGTCCAGATGGGGCCCTTGTCCTAAGCTTCCAAAATATGCTCTGGGAGGGAAACAGAGACAGCAGTTTGCTGACAGCACTTGGGAACAGGCATGTGGGCAGTCTATATTAAGACTTCAATATCCATTCCAAGTGTATCTGTGTGTATGTGAGAGCACTGTGGCTTTACTTGGAAACCACTGGTCCCAATCTCTCTGGGGCAGATTCCACTTTTCATTCTTTCCTCCCTATCCTTGTAATCCAGGCCCAACCATTCAGCAAAGGGTCTACCCCCAAATACCATGGCTCCCTCTGGGGCCTCTGTCTTTTGCCAGGGCAAAGGCTGTTTCCAGTAGAACTGGGTCAGCTAGAGGGGAAGATCTTCATCCCTTGGGTAGCCAGAGTCTGAGGCATTCCCAAGGGTGAGTGGGCACAGTGTGGTTCCCATCCACAGAGCAGTGGCATGCATGCCATGCCAGCTACTGTACCAGGGAGGGGCGATTTCAAGAAGAGACTCAGTCTTGGCCTCAAGCATTTCTCAGTCCAGGGAGAGAGAGAAACCCAGCTCTTGCAGGCAGAGCTTTATAAATTATAATGCATCTTCCTGCCCACTTCCTTTCTGAACCCAAACAATAGCCCTTCTGTGAATTAGGCCAGGATGCTTTGAAACTGTCTTTCAGACAGGAGGAGCTGAGGACCCAAAGTCACTCGGTTGTTTATCAACAGATCTAGACTTAAATCCAGGTCTCTGATTCCCAAACACAGTCTAATTTCAATCTGTAGACTTGGTCAAGCTGCTGCTTTTGTCTGGTGTCCCCTCCTGATATTGAGAGGTGACAATGTGCTAGCAACCCTTGCTTGCTCTCGGGGCCTCCGTGTCCACTCTGGCCACGCTTGAGGAGCCTTTCAGCCCGACGCTGCACTGTGGGAGCCCCTCTCTGGGCTGGCCGAGGCTAGAGCTGGCTCCCTCTGCTTGCGGGGAGGAGTGGAGAGAGAGGCGCAGGTGGGAACCGGGGCTGTGCAGGTGTGAGCCACCGTGCCCGGCCACATTTGGGTCTTTATCCGTGTGGTTTGTCTCTACCAGGAATGGCCATTGTTTTGGCTGTAATTTCTGTTAGTGGAACGCCCCTCCTAAATTGCTATCTCCTCCATGCTGGCCTTCTGGATTTTCCTGTATGAATTTGCTGTCTTCCTCCTTTTGAAATCTTGTAACATTAAAATACGGACTTGACTGTGCTTTCAATGATAGCTTCTGTGCTTGTAGCAGTTCCTCCATAGCCTGTAAGTAGTAAGAGGAGTTAGAAATCTAACCCTAGCCTTGCCACTTCATAACTGTGACTTAGGGCATTGAGTTAACCTGTCTGAATGTCATCTTTAGGGTAGAGATAATACTGTTTATTTCCCCAGTTGTTGTAAGAATTACATAAGTTAGTGCATGTAAAACACCTAGTATCCACCAGATATGCAATAGGCATTCAGGAATCTTCAGTCACCCATATTCCCACATTTCTTATTACCTCTTCCCCAAAATACACACAGACTGTCACACACAAACAATACTACTGCTGCTACCCACCACCACGATGATGGCTCAATGCCCAGTGCGTACAGGATCACAGCATGCCAGCGCTATAAAGTTCCCTAGCAGCCCATGGTTTTAGTCACTGTTTTGCAAATGAGTAACTATCACCTAGGTTGGGATCAGTTGCCCTAAGTGAGTACAGTAATGCAGCTAACATTTATTGGGTACAACATCAAGGCATTGTACTTGGTGTTTTATAAGCATTATCTTATTTGAGCCTCCCAATGAATACCTTATGGGGTTAGGTAATAACATTTTCATCACCCCTGTTTTGCAGAGTGGTGGGGGCGGGGGGACCAAAACTTAGAGGTTAAGTAGTTTACCCAATGTCTCACTTTTCTAACAAGTTGAAGAGCTAGAATTTGGACCCCAGGAGCCCAATATCAGATCCTGGCTCTTAACCAGAAGCCAGAATGAAAGTGAACTCCAGATAGCCTGCGTTATTTTCAGAGTCCTCTCCAGTGTCTCAGAAAGGGCTTCAGAAATTCAGAAAAAGCTCATTTCTTGATTCCCATGCCAGAGCTATTTGCCCAGGGGAGCTGAATTGAACATAAATGAATTCTACCAGCCCAGATCCCTCAGCCTGCCAGTCCCAGTCTTCTCCCGGAATAGTTAAAATGAGTTCCCTGAACTCTGGCTGCTTTCTAGTGGGGAGGGAGTTCCAGTGGCTTTGCAGGAGGGGAGACTTGGAAGAACTCCACCAACTTAGTTTATTCCAAGGCACGCCCAAGAAACGGATATTCTTGACTCCATCTTGGCTGAGACAAAACACACACCTCTCTTGTTGGTCTTTGAGTTGAACAGTCTTGTGGCCTTAATGCCTATCACACTGGATGGTTTCAGGAAAGGGCCATTCTTTGCTTTCTTGGTCCATGAATTCAGAGCTGGGTTGAGCAGTGATGAGAAAATGAACCCCCTAGCCCCAGCCAGCCCTGGATCCTCTCTTGTGTTCATTCTCCTTTGGCATTTGGTAAGCAGGAACCTTGATGTCCCAGGTGGTAGAGACAAGGGATGGCCCCAGGCAATTCATACAGCTACCTCAGCTGGTTATAGTGAATCATTGTGTCTGTGCAAGAAGGAATTATGAGCACTCAGTGGGAATTCTGTACTTCAAATAGCCTATTCCAAGTCAAGCTCATTATCCTGCCACCCCCAACTCCACTCCAAATCTCCTCCTCCTCTTCCTTCGTCCCCTACATGGCCATCATCCTCCCAGTGCTACATTTATAGACTTGGGCGCCTACGGAGACTCTTTTGTCTTCCTTATTCATGAGAGCTCATTAGTCACGAAGTTCTGTGAATTTTTGTAATACGCTTCATGGTTCTTGCAACTATTGCTGTCCTCTTTATGCCAAGTGCTACTGCTTCAGATCAGGGCCTCAAGTAATCTCACCTTATTATTGCATCACTTTCTAACTGGTCTTGCTGCTTCCAACCTTATGTCTCTCGAAGCCAGTCTCTCCATAGCCATTGTGATGGCTCTAGGTCTAAACGTTTCACTTCCCTGCAAAGGAAATCCTTCAGTGGCACCTTAGTTTCCTCTGGGAAACGTCCAGGCTTTTTTATCCAGCCTGAAAGACCCACCATGACCTCCAGCTTCACCGTTCACCTCCCTGCCCAGCCCACATAAGCCGGCCATGCCAAGCCACTGCATGGACCTGGCTGTTTGCACATCCGTATCTGTAAACACACCTTCCCCTCCTCCTAGAATGTCCTTCCCCCGAAGTTCATCTGGAAAACTCTTACTCATCCTTCAAAACCCTGCTCGGCTTCACCCTCCAGGTAGAGATGCTCATGCATGCCTCTCTGCCACCATCATGCCCACAACACACCTCTATTAAGGCCTCTACTGCTCCATATTGCAATGATTTGTGTACAGTGCATCTCCCAGGTAAAATGAGAGCTGCTTGAGGGCCAGACAGTGGTTTATAGAAATTATTTCCCCAGGACCTAGCACAGCTCCTGACACATCATAAGCACTAAATAGACTTTGTTGATATAGATGATTTTTCTGAATGGATCCAGCTGATTCCTTTCACAAGCACAACCACTGCAGGGAAGAGAAATAGTCCTCTTACTTAGGAAAAAAAATTACTTGACATGTCTTAACTGTAAAACCCTTGAACAAGCACTTTATCCTTCTCGTGTGGTTACTTTTTCTTTTTTATTGTGTGGCTGTGGTCTGGATAAAGTTGTCTGAGTTTTATTCATTTCTTAACTCTGATTGCTATCTTGCAAGGGGGATGGGATGAAATAGCAAACAATATATTCTAGCTTTTTTCTTTCCCAGAGACATATATAGAACAGCCTCTGAAGAAGTATTAATATTGGAAAAGATGCTATTATCTGCATTATACTAATTAATCCATACATCTACCTGTCATTCTTTCTTTTCTATGGCTTTTCGCACAGCAGTGGTGTGCTCTTCCGCTGCTGGTAAATTGGCACAATAAATCCGGGGGGACCACCTCTATTTCCAGCAGTTCACTTAACATTTTATCACATGGCTGTGGACTCAGGATTGAAGTCAGTTAAAAAGATTAATACCATTTAATACCACCCAGAAGGAAGATGCCAGAAGTCTGTTTAAGGTCCTGTTATTCATGTCTTCATTTCCTTTGTGCGTGTATTGTGATAAGCGTAGCCATCCCTTTTAGGCTGCTGCTAATAACTACTTTAAATGATTAAGGTAACTAGTTATTTCCTGTAAGAAAATTGCTCCGCTGTCATTAACACGAAATTAACATGGCTCCCATTTCATCTTCAGCATACAGCCTGTTGCCCCCCGTTGCTTTAAACAAACATAACTGTCTCCAGGAGGCTGTGCGCTCCTTTGTAAAAGATAAGTTCTGAAGAGGCAAGGAGGCAAGAAAGCGTAGTTTTGCAGAGGATGCTGCTCACGGAGGCAGCTGGAGGAGGGAAATGCATAGTCCCCCAAACTGCCATGAGGTTTGGAGGAGTAATTAGCATAATTGTCATTATTCTGTATGGCCTGAGTAATGTGAATGGGATCCGTGCCCTTTAAAATTCCCAGTTCTCAGCCAGGCATGGCGGCTCACGCCTATAATCCTAGCACTTTGGGAGGCCAAGGCAGGTGGATCACCTGAGGACAGGAGTTTGAGACCAGCCTGGCCAATATGGCAAAACCCCGTCTCTACTAAAAATACAAAAATTAGCTGGACATGGTGGCAGGTGACTGTAGTCCCAGCTACTCAGGGGAGAATCACTTGAACCCAGGAGGCAGAGGTTGCAGTGAGCTGAGATCGTGCCACTGCACTCCAGCCTGGGTGACAGAGTAAGACTCCATCTCAAAAAAAAAAAAAATTAGCCAGGTATGGCAGCAGGCACCTGTAATTCCAGCTACTTGCTTGAACCCTGGGGGCAGAGGTTGCAGTGAGCCGAGATTGAGCCACTGTACTCCAGCCTGGGCGAAGGAGCGAGGCTGTGTCTCAAAAAAAAACACACAACAACTCCCAATTATCTGAATCAGTGGTTCTCTTAGGTTGCTGCAAAAGCACTTGTGGTTTTGCCATTAGTTTTAAGTTTTAAGAACAAGAACCGCAATTACTTTTGTACCAAACTAATAACATTTTCTCTTACTTGACACATGCAAGACATTCGCATGTGAGAGACACTCCCATCGGAACAGTCTGCTTTTGAGAAGGATCTACAAATATCTTTTAGGGACATGAAACACCGTGATGCTTGTAAGGTCCTAAGTATTAATGGTAAGTCAGCAATGGCTCATTATTGGGAGTCTTGGCACAAATAAGATTGGCTAGTGCTACTTAAGTGGAGTCTGTGAACATGCGTGTACAAGTTTTAGTTTGAGTACCTGTTTTCAGTTATTTTGGGTATATACCTATGACCGGCATTGCTGGGCTCTGTACTTTTATGTTCAATTTTTGAGGAACAACCAAATTGTTTTCCTATATTTTAAAGTTGAGCACTTATGTGTGCCAGGCCCTGAGTTGAAGAGTTCACGAGATAGTGTACTTGGGGGGTGAACATCTAGAGCCAGGAGGAGACCAGAGGGCCAAAGTAGTTCAAGTCATCTTTGGGAATCTGTCACAGTTGTCCTCTCGCTCACTTGCTCTTACTTCTCTACCCCACTCTGAGTGTCTGCTGTGAGTGGCACCATCGGCACAGGCATCACCTGAGAGCATATTAGACATGCAGAATCTGGGGCCCCACCCACACCTGCACCAGCATGTCTGGGGGTGAGGCCCAGGAATCTGTTTTTAAGAAGCCCTCTAGGTGTTTCTGATGATTACTCAAGACTGAGAAGCCCTGAGATAGATGTAGGTGCAGTGTTATCCTTGTTGCTCTTACATCAGAAACCCTATTGGCTGCAAAGTGAGCGACAGATACTGCTTTAGAGATAGCTTTTAGTCTTCTCTAACTTAAATACAGTGAATCATATGCAACAGTCCCCGCTTTTAGCAGGTTATGTGCACCCACTTCACTTACAACTGCAAAACCCTACCATTCCAGGCAGAGTCACCTCGGTTCCATGTCATGTCAGGGGCTCTTAACTTGTCACAGCAGAAATAATCAAGGGTCATCTTAGTAATCCTGAGACTGTGCTCTTCTTTACCACCCAGGCCAGCCTGCAAGTGTGATGATGGGTTTACCACAGAGTAGCCCTCCGTGGCTGCCTGACAGCCAAGAGCAGCCTCGATTTGATATCTGGTGTTTGTTTTAAGCCTTTCCTTTTTCTGCTGTCAGAAGTGGTAATCTAGTAGTGTGTTGAAAGAGCATATATTTTGTTGTCAAACAGACTGGGGTTCGAATTCTGATTCTGCTACTTGAGCCTGCAAAATGGGTTAATAATATCTCCTATGTGGAATAATATTTGTTCAATAAATGGCGGTGATATGGTTTGGGTCTGTGTCCCCACCCAAATCTCATGTTCAATTGTAATACTCAACGTTGGAGGTGAGGCCTGGTGGGAGGTTAACTGGATCATGTGGACGGAGTTCTCATGAATGGTTTAGCACCATCCACTGGGGGCTGTTCTTGTGATAGTGAGTGAGTTATCATGAGATGTGGTTGTTTAAAAGTGTGTAGTACCTTCTCCCTTGTGCTCTTCCTCCTGCCCCAGCCATATGAAGACACCTGCTCCTACCATCATTGTAAGTTTCCTGAGGCCCCCCCAGAAGCAGATGCTGCCATGCTTCCTGTATAGCCTGCAGAACCATGAGCCAATGAAACCTCTTTTCTTATAAGGTACCCAGTCTCAGGCATTTCTTTATGGCAATGCGAGAATGAACTAATAGAAGTGGTTACTGCTGCTATTAATCATTGCTGATAATTAAAAAAAACCAAATACGTACAAAAAAAGAGGGAGACAGGGTGAAGGAGAGAGAGAGAGAGAACTGTCGTAAATTCCTAAAGACTTTTTGAACTACTTTGGCCCTCTGTCTCCTCTTGGCTCTAGATGTTTGTCATCCAAGTGAACTATTTTGTGAACTCTTCAACTCTGCTTGGTACAGGGTAAGTGCTCAAAACAATTTGGTACCTCAAAAAGTTAAACATACAATTACCATATAACCCAGTAATGCCACTCCTAGGTATACATCGCCCCACCAGCTGCCAACTGAAAATAGGTACCCAGACTGAAAACTGTACACCCATGTTCACAGCAGCACTATTCACAATACCAAAAGGTAGAAACAACCCAAATGTCCATCAATGAACGAATGGACAATTTGTGGTATACCCACAAAATGGAATATTATCCTGCCATGAAAAGGAAGAAATGACAATACATGCTACAATGTGGATGAACCTTTGAAACATGCTATGTGAAAGAAAGCAGACCAAAAACTCACATACTGTATAATAATATGTAAAATCTAGAACAGGTAAATCCATAGAGAGAGGTTGCCAGAGGCTGGGGGAAGGGAGAAATGGGAGTGACTTTAATAGATAATGGGGTTTCCTTTTGGAATGGTGAAAGTGTTTTGGAACTAGATAAATGTGGTTGCATAACATTATGACTGTGCTAAGTGTCATTAAATTGTTCACTTTAAAATGGTTACTTTTATACTATTAAAATTAGAATAATTAAAAATATATATGTATATATGTTTATAGAACAATAAAGGATGAAAGGCTGAGCCTGAATAACTGATTTATTTATTTGGAAAAGCAAAGCCGTTTAAAAAATATTTTGCTTCTGTTGCTTCAGGCTATAACTGAAAATCCCTCAGTCCATGTGGGGAACTCAGATGACGAATACGCAGCCCTCCAGCATGTGTATGTGGTCGTTAACTTGGCCTTGCTGGTCCAGGGATTTTAGGTAAAAATCAGGAACTATCGGCCGGGCGCGGTGGCTCATGCTTGTAATCCCAGCACTTTGGGAGGCCGAGGCGGGTGGATCACGAGGTCAGGAGATCGAGACCACGGTGAAACCCCGTCTCTACTAAAAATACAAAAAAAAATTAGCCGGGCGTGGTGGCGGGCGCCTGTAGTCCCAGCTACTCGGAGAGGCTGAGGCAGGAGAATGGCGTGAACCTGGGAGGCGGAGCTTGCACTGAGCCGAGATTGCGCCACTGCACTCCAGCCTGGGCGACAGAGCGAGACTCCGTCTCAAAAAAAAAAAAAAAAAAAAAAAAAAAAAAAAAAAAAAAAAAAAAAAATCAGGAACTATGAAAGTTATTAATAACTCAGTTGCTTCTAAGACAGGTGAACATCTAAGACCAGGGCCATAGGAATGGTTTAATGCAGTCGAGAGAAAAATGTGAAGGAGAAGGATGCAGGCAAGTTCTCCTGAGAGACAGATCCAGGAGCATAAAATTGGCAGTTTTTCTCCATTAAACACTTTGGGATGATCTGAAGTCTCCTCCAAGTTTCTGTCTCTCTCTTTATCTTAATTAACGAAGAAAGTCTTAGGTAGAATAAGCCCTCTCCTTCCCTAATGGATTAGCCAGCAAATAGGAAACTAAGCTTTTGGGAGAGACTAATAACAGAATGAAGGGAAAGAAGGACAACGATTGCCTGTAGACTTCAGCTTTCTCCATTCCTTCATTCCTTCAGGTTCCAGAGCAATTGCATTTCTTACTTGTATGTTACAATCATTCTCCACCCTCAAAGAGTTTACCATTTATTGGTGGGGGTGGGGGACATGGACACAAACAAGTGTACAGTAAACCACAGCATCATATGTCAGATCGTACTGTGCATATGAATCCTTTGGCAATCTTGTTAAAATGCAGATTCTGATTCATTACGTCTAGGGCAGGGTCTGAGACTCTGTTTTTTTTTGAGACGGAGTCTTGCTCTGTCACCCAGGCTGGAGTGCAGTGGCGCGATCTCTGCTCACTGCAAGCTCTGCCTCCCGGGTTTACGCCATTCTTCTGCCTCAGCCTCAGCCTCCCTAGTAGCTGGGACTACAAGCGCCCACCACCACGCCTGGCTAATTTCTTTTTGTATTTTTAGTAGAGATGGGGTTTCACCGTGGTCTCGATCTCCTGACCTCGTGATCCACCCTCCTCGGCCTCCCAAAGTGCTAGGATTACAGGCGTGAGCCACCGTACCCAGCATCTGTGTTTTTTTTTTTTTTTTAAGACAGAGTCTTGCTTTGTCACCAGGCTGGAGTACAGTGGTGCAATCTCGGCTCACTGCAACCTCTGCCTCCTGGGTTGAAGCAATTCTCCTGCCTCAGCCTCCCTAATGGAGACCCTATTTCTAAGAGCACAGAGGTGAAGCCTGTGTTCCTGATCTGAGGGGCTAGAGTGTGACAACCACAATAAAAAGGAGATGCCATACAGCAGATTCAGCAAACAGCCTGCAGGCCATATCCTATTTTGTATGGCCCGTGAACTAAGGATGGTTATACATTTTTAAATGGTTGGGAAAAAACTCAAACCAAAATAATTGAAGAAGGCTGTTTCATGACAACTGAAAATTATATAAAATTCAAATTTCAGCATCTGTAAACAATGTTTCGTTGGAACAGTCACCCCTATTTGTTTGCATATTGTCTGTAACTGCTTTCCCACTGCAAAGGCAGAGTTGAGTAGTTGCAACTGAGACCATATGGCCCACAAAGCCTAACATGTTTACTATCTGGCCCTTCACAGGAAAAAAAATTGTGTGTCCCTGGTATAAAGTAATACAGGATTTCAAGAGAGAAGGAAAGATCATTTCCAGCTGTATTCATCAGGGGAGACTTCATGGAGGAAGAGTATATGAGTAGCTTGGCCAGTGAGTAGGATCTGAGTGGCAGCCGTTGGGGAGGAAGGAAATCTAGTAAATGCATAGGCTTGGAAATAAGGAAAGCAGGTGGCATGACTGCAGAGCTCAGTGTCGAAAGCCTTAAGCCAGGTTGCTGTCCAGACTGCCAGCTTCCTTCTGAATGGGAAAGAGAAATGCTCTGACACAAAGAAACTCTGGTTCCCAGCTCTGGAAGATTAAACCAATTGGGCAAATGTATGCTGGACTACATGTGTATCTGTGAGCAATAATGAAGGCCTGGTATAACAATGGATTTCTGGGTGAGCATTTGGAACCCAGTGGTTCTCAAAGTTGGGGAGTGACACCCCTGCACCCTGTTCCCCAGGGAGTGTTTGGAAACATCTCTTTTGGGTTGTCATAATAATTAGGGGACATCTCCTGATATTTACTCCCCAGGAGTCAAGAATGCTAAAGGATTCACAGTGGGATGCAGAAGACTATAGTTCTGGGCAAGGTCACATGTCCTCCCCTGAATGCCAACAGCACCCTCAATAACATGCTCAGTCTGAGGACTCTTCTGTGGTGTGGAATGATCATAGGTTGAGAAATTAAAAGACTTGGATGAAGGGAATGGAACCCACTTGGACAGTGATGAATGGAGACCAAGCCAGAGGTCAGATTGATGCTATTGCTTGGCAGTGAGACCAAAAGACTTCCATTTCCCCCCAACATTCCCAGAGAGCCAGAATGCCAGGGTAGAGTACAAATCCAAAGAGAATCTATATTGTAGGGGATATTTATAGTGCCTATGAAAGATAAGATTTGCATGATGGGTGAAGGTCAATGACAATTATTTATTCACACCCAGTCTTCCAGCCTTAATCTGCACAGTGGTTAGATGGCTAGCTTTGCAATCAGAAGGAGCTGGGTATGATTTCAGCTTTGTCTCTTCCTAGCTGGGAAACCTGGACAAGTTCTTTTAAGTTTTCTTGTTTTCCGATCTGCAAAATGGGTATGGTAATAGATTGTTTTAAGTATTGATTGAGATAATCTGTGGGGCAGGCTTAGCACGATATTGGAGCCCTTAGGGATGCCCTGTAAATGAGTTTCCTTCTCTCTTTGCTTCGATGAACACGAACTGATTTTCTGATACCATCAGTGCTGCTGTTGGCATCAGAATAGCAGGTGGGAAAATTAGAAGGGAACCAATTTTAGCCACGCCTGGCATTGGTTGATGTAAGGCATGGCTTCTCAACCTTGGCACTGTTCACATATTGGGCTGGATAATTCTTTGTTGTGGGGGCTACCTTGTACATTGTAGGATGTCTAGTAGTATCCCTGGCCTCTACCCACTAGAGATGCCAGTAGCATCCCCAGTCATGACAACCCAAACTGTCTCTAGACATTGCCAAATGTCCCCTGGAAGCCAATAGGGTCCTCGATCGAGACCACTGGTTTAAGGTGAGAGAAAAATAAGTCGTGGCTGTTTATCTTTTTATACAAATGTAAGGGGTACAACTGCAGTTTTGTCACATGGCTATATTGTGTAGTAGTGAAGTATGGGCTTTTAGTGTAACCATCACCCAAATAACATACATTGTAGCCATCAGGTAATTTCTCATCCCTCCGCCTGCCACCCTTCTGCGTCTCCAGTGTCTATAAGTCCATACTCTAGGTCCATGGGTACGTATTATTAAGCTTCACTTAGACGTGGGAACATGGGGTATTTGATTTTCTGACTTGTGGCTGTTTGGGGTGAAGGGAGAAATGCAGGATTGCTTTGATTTTTGTCTTAGCAAAAAATCTGACCATAAATCTTCAAGCTCTATGGTCTGTAAATTCAACAACATACCATGTTTTCCCCTAATGCCAGGCACTGCATTCGATCCTGGGGCCAGATAGAAATAAGACATGGTCCCTGTTCTCTAGGTAGGGACCACCTTTTTTTGCAGAGCCCCAACTGAGGAAGAAGACTCTTAAACTCTGGCCATGAAGCGGCCATTTGTTTTCCGGGCAGAGTCTGCCATCGGGTTTCTAAAAAACGTGGTTGGGCAGCCACACTGATAAGATGGGAGGCCAGGTGGATTTATGTGGGTGTTTATTCTGAGAGTTGGGCCAAGGCACAAGCTGAACCCGCTGGCAAAATGAAAGTTCCCCTTGCCACTGTGAGGAGGCTGAATTTATCTCAGGGAATGTGGTTTGGTTGACAAGACTGATTATATGGGGTTTATTGTTTATATGAGTATAATATACTCAGGGCTCAAGGCAGACAGTGGGTTTTGTAAATCAGCAGGTAAGTAAAATAAATGCGTTGGGCTAGATACTCCTGCTCCCTGGATAAAGGTGAAAGGGTATGGTGAATTACAGTTAACACAGAAAATGAAGAGAATTCAATAAACCCAGCAGATTCTTTCTTAAGCGACCATTTACTGCCACCACCCAAAGGCTTCATTCCATTTACCCCACCTACCCATGGCCATATATTCTATGAGAACCTTCTGAAATTTTGTATATGCATTGGAAACAGAAGCTTGTCTCCTTACCATTAATAACCAAATGTAAGGAAATGGAAAGACGGAACATGCCCTGATAAAGGTGGGGCAAAGAAGGGAAACCTGACGTTGATGAAGGGCTCCTCTGTAGCAGGCACAGTGCTGGGTGCTTGATACATACATCATTCCATTTAATTCACACAAAAATCCTGTGGGTGGTTATTTCCCAAATTTGCCTGCTTATAAGAACCACCAGGCATGCTTATTATAAATCCAGAGGTCTTTGTCCCTCCCTTGGAACTACTGAATCCTACTGTCTGGGGAAACACGAAAATCTGTATTTTTAACCATCACTTCAGGGGTTTCTAATGATCAGCTAGATTGGAAAACACTTCATTAAACTGTAATTCATCATCCCCAAGTTATATAGATGGGGAAAGTAGCTTTGCCTGACCCTTAATTCTAAACCCTTTTCATGGCTTCATGCTACCTCCTTAGAAATGACAGGTCCAATTAAGATTCAGACAAGATGGGCTTAAAGCTTGTCTCTGCTTTGCATATCAGTTCCTTAGAGCTTTGAGAGTCAGTGTGGTGGAGAGGACATGACCGCTGTAACTGGAGTCCAAGGACGGAGTTACAGCTCTGCAGTTTATTAGCTCTGTGACCTTAGGCAAGTTACTAAGGCTCTCCTGGTCACGGTTTTCTCATCTGTAAAATGGTGATAAAAAAAATCACACTTGCTCTGACTGCTTCCAGATCCACTGTGTGGACCAAATGAGAGAATGGACAGGAAAACCTTTCTGCAAATGGTAAAGCTGCCTGTGAGGCCTTAATATTATCCATTCCTGCCGGGCGCGGTGGCTCACACTTGTAATCCCAGCACTTTGGGAGGCCAAGGCAGGCAGATCACGAGGTCAGGAGATGGAGACCATGGTGAAACCCCGTCTCTACTAAAAATACAAAAAAATTAGCCGGGCGTGGTGGCAGGCGCCTGTAGTCTCAGCTACTCGGAGAGGCTGAGGCAGGAGAATGTCGTGAACCCAGGAGACGGAGCTTGCAGTGAGCCGAGATGGCGCCACTGCACTCCAGCCTGGGTGACAGAGCGAGACTCCGTCTCAAAAAAAAAAAAAAAAAAAAAATTTATATATATGTATGTGTGTATTATCCATTCCTGATGGAGTTGATACCCCAATTACCTGTGTAACCAGTTTCTTTTTTGTGCAATACGTAAAGCTTTGAACTTTTCTTCTCACTTTTGGGTGACTTCACACAGTGTAGATGATGTGAAAACAAGGAATTCGCATTTATTGACAGATGAAATAAAGTAAGAAAAGTGCTCTCTGGCAAAGGCTGCTACTAAATGCAAGAAACCCCGGGACAAGCCACCCTCTGAAGGCATGTGCACATGTGTTCTCTGAAACTCATGATATGTGACAGACGGTGCTCCACTGGATTAACATGGATAAATGAATATTAATAGGACAGCCACTTTAGGAAGGATAATTGGGGGTTGCCTAGATCACTCTCTAGTGACTGAGACTGTCAGAGAACCTTCAGACTCCTAAGCCTGGTCCCACCCTGTGGCAGGCTGAATAAACAGGTCTTTAAAGATGTTCATGTTCTAATCCCCAGAACCTGTGAAAATGTTGCCTTACATGGAAAAATAACTTTGCAGATGTGATTAAGTTAAGGGTCTTGAGAAGAGGGGGGAGATTATCCTGGATTATCCAAGTGAGCTCAACATAATCACAAGGATCCTTCCAAGTGAACAGGGGAGGGAGGAGAGCACAGAAGGAGATGTGATGTGGGACCAGAGGTTGGAATGTGATGAGTGTGAGAAGGTCTCAACTGGCCATTGCTGGCTTTGAAGATGGATTCTGCCCTACAGCCTCCAGAAAGAATGAAGCCCTACCAACATGTTGATCTTAGCTCAGTGAAACTCACTTTGGGCTTCTGACCTCCAGAACTATAAGATAATAAACGTGTGTGATTTTGAGCCACTACGTTTGTGGTAGTGTTAGAATAGCCACAGGAAACCAGTGCACCCCCACCTTTCCCAGTGTTTATCAGTGGGGTGCTGTTGTCATGTGAGTGGAGGCTGGTTCCTAGCATAGCAGGGCACCTGGCATCTGATTAAGTACTAAGTGCCAGCCTCCCAAATCATTTAACTACCCAAAACGTGCCATGCCCTGGTTGAAAGGCACAGCTTACATCGCTGACACATCTGGGGACTAAAAGAACAAGTGAGAATGGGCTTCAGAAGAGCAGAATTTAAAAAATACATTTAAAGCTTAATGGTTCTTTTTAGTATTAATTTGCTCACTATGAGATTGGAAACTTCTTCATGCCTACATGACCTCTGTGCATCCAGATCCACCACCTGGCCCAGAGTTGGTGCTCTCAAAGTGATTGTGAAGAAAAGAAATGGATTCTTTTATTATTTCTCACTCCTCCAAAAAGAATTTATGATGCCTTAAAATATTAAAAAGTGTAAGCTAAAAATAATGAAATCAAATGTCATTAAAAGGAGCAGAGAAAGAGATACCTAGATGCCTGGGGTGGGTGGTTTGTTTCTTAGCTCCACCTTTGGCCTTGAATTCCTGACTGCAAAAATTAAACAGGCATTACCCACTTGAACACCTTCTTAGGTATCACGTGTGGGTCAAAGGCAAATCGTAGGATGTTAGGAGGGACATATGGTTTACCAGATACAGTCATCTGAGGACTCTTAATGCTAAAAATACAAATATGTGTTTGATCTCCAGAAATATCCCTTACAATTAGGCTAGGGATGGTTGAAAAATACACCCAGCTTGATTAGAGATAGCCAGAGGCACGCTGCTGTGAACGGTTTATTATTGAGATTTCTGGAGGCTACGAATGATGGGGAAGATGGCATGAAGACTCAGATTTGGAGTCTGTAATCATTTCAGACTCTCTGTGTCATCATCAGGACTGGACGGGAAGTCCCATAGGCTGGGAGTGGGAGATGGGAGGGCTACAGTGTCGTGTCTTCTGGTAAAGAAAACAAACCCATCTCTAGCCCCTTGTGTCTCCTCCTACCCCTGCAAAGCTGCCAGGTACAACTGCTCTGTGTTATTGATGCTAATGACCCACGTAATGGCCCTGCAAGAAGGATTTCAAATCTGCAAATGACGGCTTTTGCAGGCACCACAAATCATTGAGCCTTGCAATCAAATGCAGAGGGGCCCAGATCACTGAAGGACTTGGGGATAATGAATGATCAAATGCAGTTTAATGTGGACAAATGTGAAATAATATGTCTTGGAACAAACAATCAGAAGGAGAAACAGCTGCTAAATGAATTGGTTTGCATTACAGTGACCAGGGAATAGAAATGGGCCTGAGCAGCAGCCAAACAATCGACAGAGGTGAAGGTTGAAGAGGCCGGTCCCTGTTGTAGGAAAATAACCCCAGAAAAGTCAGAGGGAGGAAAATGATCAAGTTAACTCCTGCCTCACAGGCACCCGATACTCCACAAAGAGGAATACAAATGGCCTGACACCCATTCTGAGTTCAGTGCTGGCTGTTGCTACTTCAGCTCTTTGCCAGCTCCTCTGCTCAACCTCCAAACCTGGGGTGCCCCAGGGTTTGGGGGGCTAACACGGTTTGGCTGTGTCCCCACCCACATCTCACCTTGAATTGTAATAATCCCCATGGGTCAAGGGCAGGGCCAGGTGGAGATAATTGAATCATGGGTGGGGGGTCTGTTTCTCCCATACTGTTCTTGTGGTAGTGAATAAGTCTCATGAGATCTGATGGTTTTATAAATGGGAGTACCCCTGCACAAGCTCTCTTGCTTGTCACCATGTAAGACGTGACGTTGCTCCTCATTCACCTGCCATGATTGTGAGGCTTTCCCAGCTATGTGGACCTGTGAGTCCATTAAACCTCTTTCCTTTATAAATTACCCAGTTACAGGTACATCTTTATTAACAACATAAGAACAGACTAATACAGGTGCCCTAGGACTTGGGCCTTGGCTTTCTCTTCTTCAGCCTCACTGTCTCACCAAAGTATCTCAGTCAGTCCTGTGGCTTTTAAGAATCATCTACACCCTGAAGATACTCAAAGTTACGCCTTCAATTGACCTCTCCCTAGCTTAGATCTCTTAGTCAGTGGGTCTCAAAGTTTTCTATGTATTAGAATACCTTGAGGATATAAAAAAATCTTAATGTCTACATCCTAGATGAATGAAGTCAAGGTCTCTCTCTAGGAGTGGGACCCAGGCATTAGTTTTAACTCTACAGTTAATTCCAAGGTGCAGTTAAGTTTGCGATCAAGTTGCCCACTTAATCTCTCCACTTGGATGTATAATTAATGTCTCAAATGTAATATGACCAAATAAACTTCATTATTATCCCTATTTCACACTTGATCATCTCACACTTGATCAGTGGATGGCTTCCCCATCCACTGATCTCTCAAGCCCCAAGTGTAAGCTTGATTCTAGTTGTTTTTTTTCCTCTCACTACCTACAGCTTCTCCACCAGCAAATTCTTCAGTTCCAACTTGAAAACATCCAACGTCATTCTACCATCAAGTCCAACCTGTGCCACTGCAAGTTTTAATTAATTTTTGCTTACATTTGGCTCTTCTCTACTCACTTCTCTCTCTTGTATCCAAAGTAATCTTCTTAAAACCAGGTCATGTCACACCCCTATTGAAAAACCTCCAATGGCTTCTATCCCATGTAGTATAAAATCCAAGCTCATTGTCCTGACTGTTGAAACCCTCAGTGACTTTCTACATCTTACCTTTCTGATCTCATTTTGTATGGGGTTCATCCCTTATCCATCAGGCTCATTCTCATGTTTGAAATTTTGCACCATTTCATTTGTGTAAAATGTACTTCCTTTGATCTTCACAGGGCTCATTGGGTCTTGCCATTTAGAAGACACCATAAAAATGTCTCCTCCTTAGATCATTCTTAGTCATTCAATATCAATTAGTCATTTATCACTATGTAGTATTTTCTTGTTTGTTACCTACAAGCCCTCACTAGAATGTAAATTCCATGAAACAGGGACCTAGTCTATTTTGTTCATTGCTAAATTCTCAATGCCTAATACAGAGCCTGGCACATAATAGGTGCTCAATAAATATATGTTGAATGAACGAATGAATGAATTCTATCAATGAAAGAAAGCAAGGCCTAGAGAAACTAGCTTAAGATTTTATAGCTTGTAGTGGCCATGCTCTATGGTTTATACCAGTGGTTTCCAGGTCAAATTTTTGTCAATCCAAAGTGAAATGAGAACAAAGACGTCACTGTGGTTCTATCAAATAGAAACAACTTGCTTATATTTTGAGATTATTTACTTCTTGCTTTTTTGGTATTAAAATGTCCTTGTTCTTATAAAATGCTATTGATAATATATGACAAGTTATTTGGGAGTTTATTTTAATTTCCTCAACAAAATAAAAACTGTGATAATCCAACAAAGTTTCTAGTTTTCTAAAACAGTTATGATTGTGGTATCCAGCCTTCAAGAATACTCCTTAGTGATTCTTGCCCCCAGATATTCATGCTCCTGTGTGGTTCCCTCTCATGATGCATACAGTTGAACTGTGAAACCAACAGGATATTGAGTAAATGACAGTGTGCAACTTTCAGGGCCACATCATAAAACACCACAGCTTCCTTCTTATGCCCTCTTGGATCACCTGCTTTGTGGGGAGATGGCTGCAATGTCATGTGAACACTCAAGCAGCCGTATGGGAAATGTGTGTGGTGAGGAACTGAGGCCTCCAGCCATCAGCCAGCACTGAATCACCACCCATATGAGTAAGCCACCTTGGAAGTGAATCTTCTACCCCAGTCAAGCCTTCAGATGACTTCTGCCTTGGGTGACATCAGACTGCAACCTCTCGGAAGACCCCTAAGCCAGAACTACCCAGCTAAGCCACTCCCAGATTCCTGAAACTGTGAGATAATGTTTTTTAAGTCATTAAATTCTGGGATAATGAATTATGCAGCAATGGATAACTAATACATTGATTAATAACATTCCAAAAGTCTGGAGACCTCTGCATTGCTGTAATCTTTTTTGAATTATGGTTTGCACGACTGGCTAGTTTAACCACTAAACATCCCTAAGCTTTAGCTTTCTTGTCTGTAGCATAGAAATAGTATTCATCCCTACTTCTTAGGTTGCTGTGAGGATTAAATGAGATGACGTCTGTTTTGGAATTGATATTATTCAATGTTATTTTTATCATTATTCTTGTTTTATATTATTATGGACTATTTCATGCCTAAATGATTTGCAGTACCATCTTCTATGCCTGAATTGTATCCCTTTCCCCATCTGCCTGCAGAATTACTCTTTGTTCCAGACCTAGTACAAGTATTTATCGTCTATGATGCCCTTCTTTTTTTTTCTTTTAAGACGGAGTCTCCCTCTGTGGCCCAGGCTGGAGTGCAGTGGCGCGATCTCGGCTCACTGCAAGCTCTGCCTCCCGGGTTCCTGCCATTCTCCTGCCTCAGCCTCCCGAGTAGCTGGGATAACAGGCACCCGCCACTGTGCCCGGCTAATTTTTTTTTGTATTTTTAGTAGAGACGGGGTTTCACTGTCGTCTTGATCTCCTGACCTCGTGATCCACCCGCCTCGGCCTCCCAAAGTGCTGGGATTACAGGTGTGAGCCACCGCACCCAGCCTATGATGCCCTTCTTGACCTTAGAAGAGCTGACCATTTCCTCCTTTGTCCCTGTATTCTTTTCTCTATTATAGCACTTATCATTGTGTATTACAATTAGTTACTAACATGTCCATCTCTTCTACCATATACAATCCTACCAAGCACTTATTTGGCTGTTACTACAGGCAAGGTGTTGTCCTAACACTTGTATATATTGACTCATGTAATTGTTATAATAACCCTATGAGGCAAGTTCTATTTTTATCTCTATTTTATATAAGGGGAAACAGAGGCACAGAGAGGTTTAAGCACGCAGTAGAGCCAGGATTAAAACCTGGGCATTTCAGCTCCCAACGTGGTGCTCTCAACCATATCATCCCTCAGAGGAAGGGAGCATCCTATGGACAGACACCCTGGCTCACTTATGTTGGCCTCCCTAGTACCCGTTAGAGTTTTTGGAATATGGGAGACTTGTAATAAAAATAACAGCAATTATTATCTGCTATATGAAATACTATGCTGAGAACTTTACAAAGCAGGGATTTTAAAAATCGCCATTTACCAATGAGAATCCTAAGGCTTAGCGAGGCTAAGTAACTTCCTGTAAAGCTCCTAGGGGTGGCATAGCAGTCAGGATTCCAGCCCAGGGCCATTTGATTCCAAGGGCCATTCTTTTTTCAGGGCATCAAACACTCCCAATGATTTTGAATGAATGAATGAAGGATTACATGAATATGTGATGGAATATCATTTGTCATAAATGGGCAAAGGAGAAAGTGAATGATCCGTGTGTACTTATTTCACTTTGAGATAAATGTAATTTGAAATAATAATGGGGTTATTGAGATATAAGGAAATGATGCCACAGTAAGAAGAACATCGACTTTGTGCTGGACAGCTTTCTATTTTGTGTGACCTGCTGATTGCCAGTGACAACTTCCAGTATAGAGACTGACATCCTTTACAATCTGAGCTGTCCCCAGCCTCCATGTGCCCTGTGGTGCAGACAACATGCCTTTTCTTTCTCTTTTTTCCCTCCCTTTCTTCCTTCCTTTAGCATTTTAAAATTTATATTTTTAACTGACAAATGAAAATTGAATATATTTATTGTGTGCAATGTGATAATGTTTTGAAATATGTATACATTGTGGATTGACTAAATCTAGCTAATTAACATATGCATTACTTCGTATACTTGTTTGTGGTGAGAACACTTAAAATCTACTCTTAGCAATTGTTTTTTTTGAGATGGAGTCTCACTCTTTCACCCAGGCTGGAGTGCAGTGGCATGATCTTGGCTCACTGCAACCACCACCTCCCAGGTTCAAGTGATTCTCCTGCCTCAGTCTCCCAAGTAGCTGGGATTACAGGCACACACCACCACACCCAGCTAATTTTTGTATTTTTAGTAGACATGGGGTTTTACCATGTTGGCCAGGCTGATCTTGAACTCATGACCTCAGGTGATCCGCCTGCCTTGGCCTCCCAAAGTGCTGGGATTACAGGCATGAGCCACCATACCCAGCCCCTCTCTTAGCAATTTTTAATACCATAATACATTGCTACTAACTATAGTCATCGTGTTGCACAGTAGGGCTATTGAACTTATTCTAACTACAATTTTGTATACTTTGACTGACATCTCTCTAATCCCCCAACCTTCCTCCAGCCTCTGGTAACCAACATTCTTCTCTTGACTTCTATGAGTTTAACTTTTTAAGATTCCATGTGTGATATGGTTTGGCTATGTCCCCACCCAAATCTCGTCTTGAATTATCACTCCCCTATTCCCCATGTGTCGTGGGAGAGGCCTGGTGGGAGGTAATTGAATCATGGGGATGGGTATTCCCACGCAGTTCTTGTGATAGTGAATAAGTCTCATGAGATCTGATGGTTTTATAAAGGGCAGTTCCCCTGCACATGCTCTCTTGCCTGCTGCCATGTAAGACGCGCCTTTGCTTCTCTTTCACCTTCCACCATGATTGTGAAAAATGATGGTAGCTTGATAAGAATAGCATTAAATCTGTAGATTGCTTTGGGCAGTATGGCCATTTTAACAACATTGATTCTTCCAATCCATGAGCATGGAATATTTTTCCATTTGTTTGTGTCCTCAATGATTTCTTTCACAGTTTTTTTTTTTTGTTTTTGTAATTCTCCTTGTAGAGATCTTTCTCCTCCTTGGTTAGATGTATTACTATATATGTGTGTGTTTGTGTGTGGCTATTGTAAGAGGGATTGTGTTCTTGATTTGACTCTCAGCTTGAATGTTATCAGTGTATAGAAATGCTATATTTTTGTACATTGATTTTGTATCCTGAAACTTTACTGAAGTCATTTATCAGTGCCAGGAGCTTTTTGACAGAGTCCTTAGGGTTTTCTAGATATCATATCATCAGCAAAGAGAGATAGTTTGACTTCTTCTTTTCCTATTTGGATGCCTTTTGTTTCTTTTTCTTGCCAGATTGCTCTGGCAAGACTTCCAGTACTGTGTTGAATAGAAGTAGTGAGAGTGAGCATCCTTTGCTTTTTCCAGTTCTCACAGGGAATGCTTCCAGCTTTTGCCTATTCAGTATAATATTGGCTGTGGTTTTGTCATAGAGGGCTCCTATTATTTTGAGGTATGTTTCTTTGATGCCTTGTTTCTTGAGGGTTTTTATCACTTAGGGATGTTGGATTTTATTAAAATCTTTTTCTATATCTATTGAGATGATCATATGGTTTTTGTTTTTAATTCTGTTTATGTGGTGAATCACATCTATTGATTCATATATATTGAACCAACCTTGCATCCCAGGAAGGAAGCCTATTTGATCACAGTGAATTAACTTTTTAATGTGCTGCTGGATTTGGTTTGCTAGTATTTCGTTGCAGATTTTTACATCTATGTTCATCAGGGATATTGACCTTTAGTTTTCTTTTTTGTTGTTGTGTCTTTGCCAGGTTTTGGTGTCAGGGTGATGCTGGCTTCATAGAAAGAGTTAGGGAGGAGTCCCGCCCCCTTGATTTTTTGTAATAGTTTCAATAGAGTTGGTACCAGCTCTCCTTTGTTTATATGGTAGAATTTGGCTGTGAATCCACCTGACTTGGCCTTTTTTTGGTTGGTAGGTTTTAAATTACTGATTCAATTTTGGAACTTAATATCGGTCTGTTCAGGGTTTCCATTTAATCTTGGGAGGTTGCATGTTTTCAGAAACTTATGTATTTCTGTGGGATTGTTGTAATGTTACCTTTGCAGTTTCTGATTGTGCTTACTTGGATCTTCTCTCTTTTCCTTTGGTAATCTAGCCTAGTGGTCTATTGATTTTGTTTATCTCTTCAAAAAGCCACCTTCTAGATTTTTTGATTCTTTGTATGGATTTTTGGGTTGCCAATTTCATTCAGTTCTGCTCAATTTTAGTTATTTCTTTTCTTTTGCTAGCTTTGAGGTTAGTTCGTTCTTGTTTTTCTAGTTCCTCTAGGTGTGATGTTAGATTGTTAATCTGAGATCTTTCTATCTTTTTGAGGCTGGTGTTTGGCACTATAAACTTTCCCCTTAACATAACTTTTGCTGTATCCCACAAATTTTGGCATGTTGTGTCTCTGTTTTTATTTATTTCAATGAATTGTTGGACCTCTTGGATAGAACCACAAAAGCATAGGCAACAAAAAACAAACATATAGTTGCATCAAACTAAAACGAGTTTGATGCAACTATATTCTTCTGCACAGCAAAGAAAACAATAGAATAAAGAGACATCCCGTAGACTGATATGTATATACATCTGTGTCTATGTGTTTTGGCTTTGGGAAATCAGTAAACCACAGGACTTTGATTTTAATTTATGTACAGGGGTAGGTGTCTCCCAGGGGCCTCTTAAGAGGTAATAATGCAATATAATGAAAAAAAAAAAAAAAGGATCGTGTTACAGGTGGACTGTACTAGTACCATCACCTATGTACTATCTCCATGTGGGCAAATTACTTAAACTCTCCGTACCTTTGCCTTCCTATCAGTAAAATGGGAAGAGTAACATGTATTTTAGCTTCATGGTGAGGATTAAACACAAAGCTCTACCTGACTTGGGCTTCCCATTCATCTCTGAGCATATAGCCTAAGATACTCCCCCTAAAGCACATTTCTCTCCAGCTGCCTTAGTTTCTTAGTCATTTCTCAAATTCACTGGGCAAGTGCCTGCCTCAGGGCCTTTGTACCAGCTCTTCCCTTTGCTCAACCATTTTCTTCTCAGATCCTCAAATGGCTCACCACATCAAGTCTTGGCTGTCATGTCCCCTCCTCCATGAGGGTTGTCCTGACTCCCCTGATTAGTTCTGTATCCTCCTCCTGCCACTCTCAAGACCCTTTGCTTTGCTTTCTCTTCTTTCCGTAGCAGTTAACATCTCCTTGTAGATGAGACGTTGTATTTATTAATTAGTATCTATCTCCAACTGCTAGAATGTAAGCCCTATGAGGGCCAGGGTCTTCATGTTTTACACTGATGTATCCCCAGCAACCAGAACACAGCCTGGCACATAGAAGGCACCCCATAAATATTCACTGAATGAATAAATAAACAAATGAATGCATGAATGAAATCACTCAGTACAGTGCCTGGCATATTGTACACATCTAAGGAATGCATCTATTATTGTTGTTACCTGGATTTCCCCTGCTACTTCATCCTGGAACTGTGAATAATTTTAATGCCCAATTTCACTACTTGCCAAACCTGCACATCTGCAGGTGTCACCTTCCTTTTCGACCACTACCGTGATGTCTCCTCCAGTCATTTATAATTGGGGCCAGGCGGCCATCTGATTTTGTTCTTTAGCTCTGGACCTGTGGTGGCGTTAGGTACTTGAAGTCCTGTGGGGGTGGCCCCTCTCTGCCCAGCAGCTGCTGCCCTCTGTGGGATGCTGCTTTCCTGCCTCCCTGCTGGGTCCTGCTGCTTCCTCATCACCTTGCCAGACACAGCAGATGCTGCTGCTGCTACTGTTGCTGCTTCCCATCCTTTCTGACTGCTGTCACTATGTTCTCCCTAGAAACTCAGAAAATGCTCCGCTCCCTCACCCTCCATCTGGCTGGCTCATCTGGACCCTGAAGTGAAACAGTGTGTGCTCCAAGACTTTCAAGGTCGCTGGACAAAACAGGTCTTCTTCAGTTTTCACTTAGGACCAGTATCTGACAAAGGGACACCATTGTGCCCTTAATTTTCTTGTCTCCCTTCTGTTTTTCTTCCTGCTTTACTGAGGTATACTTGATAGAAGGCAATTGTATATATTTAAGGTATAAAGAAGGACTTTTTAATATTTGTAGACTTTGTGAAATAATCGGTCAAGTTAATTAACATATCCATCACCTCACATAGTTACCTTTTCTCTTTTTTCTTTGGTAGGAAGACTTAAGATCTACCCTCATACAAATTTCAAATACACAATACAGTATTGTTACCTGTTGTCACTTACAGTGCATTAAATCTCCAGAATTTATTAATTTTGCATACTGATACTGTACCCTTTGCCCAGATCTCCTCATTTGCCCCTCCTTCTAACCCCTGGTAACCACCACCTACCCTCTGCTTCTGTGAGCTTGACTATTTTAGATTCCATATATAAGACATCACATAGTATTTGCTTTTCTGTGCCTGGCTTATATCTTCCAGGTTCATCCGTGTTGCAAATGGCAGGATTTCTGTTGTTTTTAAGGTTGGTTAATATTCCATTTTCATTACCCATTCATCTGTTCATGAACATTATGTTTTTTCCATATATTAGTTATTATGAATAAGGCTGCAGTGAACACGGGAGTGCAAATATCTGTTCAGGATAAAAATTTTATTTCCTGGGCCAAGCGTGGTGACTCACACCTGTAATACCAGCACTTTGGGAGGCCAAGGTGGGTGGATCACCTCAGGTCAGGTGTTCGAGACCAGCCTGGGCAACATGGTGAAACCCCATCTCTACTAAAAATACAAAAAAAAAATTACCTGGGTGTGGTGGTGAGCACTTGTAATCCCAGCTACTTGGGAGGCTGAGGCAGGAGAATCGCTTGAACCCAGGAGGTGGAGCTTGCAGTGAGCTGAGATCACGCCATTGCACTCCAGCCTGGGTGACAAGAGCGAAACTCCATCTCAAAAAAAAAAAAAAATTATTTCCTTTGGGTGTATACCCAGAAGTGGGGTTGTTGGAGAGTAAGGTGGTTTATTTTTAATTTTTTGAGGAGCCCCCATAGTGCTTTCTAGCTTTCTTTGAACTAACCTCCTCCCCTTCTTGCAACCAGAGACACACACAGCCCCCAGGCCTACTAATTCCTGCAAATGCTTGTCTGCCAGCAGGTGTCTGCTGGTCCCTCGTGCTCAGTTTTTGCTTAGCTTCAGCCAAGACAACCCTTGAGAGCATAAGAAAAAACAGTCATCATTTTTAAAAATACAGAAAAAATCTATTGCTTGATTGCATGTTGGTAGACTGCTGTTCCCTTTGACAGTCCAGTTCTGCATGACAAGTCTACTTGCATGTCCTGACGGATGGCCCATGGTAACGGGGCATTGCTGATCTTGTTACAGTGAGATCTATTAAATGAAAAATTCTCCCCAGCAGATGTGTATACCAGCTTCATCCCCAGGTGGGTATCAATCTCTTCATGAGACATTGTTTTGGTGGTTTTTATAAGCAGACAGTTGTAGGATAAAGAGCGAGAGGTGACTGTTATTAGTATTAATTATAATCTCTTGCATTTAGTGCTTCATGCTTTTTCGAAAATGCTTTGACAGCTGTTCCTTTGTTTGATTCTCGCAACATCCTCATGGGGTAGACATCAGAGTTGAGGGTAAAGGAAGGGGGGAAGACATGCAAAGTACTTTCCTTCCTTCCTTTCAAGATCTTAGAATAAGTTTGTATCATGGTTGTGGCTAGAGACCTGGCCATCAGGTGGTAGGCCACATGATGCTGCAGAGAGAACCAGACTGGGAATCCCAGCTCTACCTTTGAAACAAACAGGAGAGCATCCTTGGAAAACTGGTGAATGTCCTGGTAGTGAAGTAGTCTCAGCTGGGTTGCTGCAGTGGCCGCCTAACAGGTCTCCCTGCTGTCCTTGTCTTGCTTCCATCTGTCCTCAATGCAGCAGCCAGAGGGAGTGTTTTAAGTCATGCTTCAGGTGGTATCACTGCACTGCTCACAGACCCTCCCAAAGCTCCCCACCCCACTCAGAGTTAAGAGCAGAATCCTGGCAGTGGCTGACAAGACCCCTGGGTTTTGTCCGACGTCTTCTCTGGCCCCTTCTCCCACCTCCGTTTCCTTACACACTGGCCACATTGGCCTCCTTGGTGCTCCTTGAACATGGCACAGTTCCATGGGCCTCCATGGCACCTGCTTCCTCTGCTGCCACATTCTTCCCCACCTGTGCTTGGCTCGCCCCCTCACGGCCTTCCATCTGCTCACGTCTCACCTTCTCCATGAAGCCTGTCCCACCGACTCTGGGCTCCCCTCGCCCGCCTGGCCTCTCCTTCCTAATCCTTCTCACCCGTTCTCTGGATTGCTTTGCATGACAGCACTTACCATCGCCCAGCATTCTATAAGTGGTCATGTTCCTGGGCTGTCAGAACACCACAAACTGAGGGACATAGATGGAGCTGGAAGCCATTATCCTTAGCAAACTAACACAGGAACAGAAAACCAAACACTGTATGTTCTCACTCATAAGTGGGAGCTGAACAATGAGAACACATGGACACAAGGAGGGAAACCACACACCCCGGGGCCTATGGGGGCGGGAGTGGAGGGAGCAGGGAGGGAGAGCATCAGGATTAATAGCTAATACACGTGGGGCTTAATACCTAGGTGATGGATGGATAGGTGCAGCAGACCACCATGGCACACGTATACCTATGAAACAACCCTGTATGCCCTGCACATGTATCCCAGAACTTAAAATTTAAAAAAACTTTTTTTTTTTTGCTAAAGTCTGATATCAAGGTGCTGGCAGGGTTGGTTCCTCCTGGAGGTTGGGAGGGGGATCCATGCTATGCTCTCTCCTAGGTTCTTGTGGTTGCTGGCAATCCTTGGCGTTCCTCAGCTAGCGGCACCATCACTCCAGCCTCTGCCTCTGTTTTCACATGGTTGTCTTCTGTCTGTGTCCAAATTTCCTTCTCATAAGGACACCAGTTGTTGGATCAGGGCCCACCTTAATTCAGTATGACTTCGTCTTAACTTGATTGAGTACATCTGCAAAGACCCTGGTTCCAAATAAGGTCACGTTCAGAGGTTCTGGGGGTTAGGACGGCAACATATCTTTTTGGAGGACTCAGTTCAACCCATAACACTCTAATTTATTTATTTTTGTTATGCTTCTTGTTTGTTTACCTCTGCTCAATAAACTCTGCAAAGATTGGGACCTTTAATATATGAGCTGGTAGGATCCCATGATACTCACAAATGTCAGCTTCCTTCCCTCAAGTTCTTAATCCTTTAAATATTATTTATATCCCCAAATGGAAGTTTCATAATAGTTAATTTTCAGTTATTCACCCATGTTTGGTAACTGGCCAAGAAAGCAATTTCACAGTCATTTGTAATGTATTGCCAGAAAAATCCTATTTTGACAAATTAGACATTCTATCAAAGTTTCTAGCTTGCATTCACATTCCGTTTACCTAGAAGCTGCAACAGTTCTACAAAAGGTTTTGTGACTAGAGACAGAGTTCTGAGACACATTGTCTCCACTCAGAACCTCTTTCTGTGGACCTTGTAGTCACCATGTATATCTCTGGCCACCCCATCCTGCCCTGGGTCTTGCCCTCAGGTTGGCACCTTACCCAGATGTCACAAATGCTTCTCAGAACCTGCCAACCAGAGTACAGAATCAGACCCCTACCATGTGAGAGTCAGAAGGAGTCCTAAAAATCATTCATTTGTTCACTTTACAATATATTTCTTGAGCACCTATTATGTGCCAGGCATTCTGACTTTCTTATTCTATTCCCTTTGAACCTCAACAGCACTGTGCAAGATAGATATTACGGTCTCTGCATTCCAGATGAGAGCACAGAGGCCAAGAGCAGTTGAGAGACTTGCTGTGACTACTCAGCTAGCAGGCGGTAGATCCAGATTCACATCCAGCATTGCTTGGATCTGCAGCCCTTTACATGACCTTGCCTTGAACTACTGGGCCTCTGCTTTTCAATCACTCTCATCCTTGGTGACACACTAGATAGCCAATAGGAGGCTGGTGACAGGTTATTCTTACTCTCAGTCTTGTAGAAAATTGTGTATACTAGTTGACGTTTTCTGTTTTAGAGACTCTTTATAAGATCACTTTCCTGAAGGCAGAGAAGGTGCTGTGTGACGGCGGCTTCCACCTACACCCCAGACTCCCTCTCCTCCTTTCTCTACTCTGCCTGGGGAGACCCACTGTGTGCATGGCACTCACTGGCTCCCATACCTCTGGCTATCAAAGGTTTCTGCCATGGCCACCCTGGAAGGAAAGCAGAGGGAGGCAGACAGGGAGATCAGGGCCCTTCTACCCTGGTTCCTGCTCTGTGAAATTGTCTCAGGCTGGCTGTGTCCAGAGGTCCCTGGTTCTCTCAGGGATGCCAACTCTATAAGAATCTCTCCCCTTCCAGTTCCTATAACCTCTCCTTCCTTTTGTCTCTTTAGACCTTGGAGTAGTAGCAGCCAGGCTCTTTCTATCTCCGGGTTAGTGCATTATCTCTGCTGGCTCCCTTACCCAGGCCTTTGGGAATGATCTTTTTGTAATACATTCTCCTCAAATAATTCAATTTTGAGTGCTCTGTAGGTTTCCTGCTGGGAGGTTGTTATATACACATCACTGTGCCCATTTAGCAGAGAAGGAGACTGAAGCTCAGGGAGGTTAAGTGTCTTTCTCTAGGTCGTATTGTGGAGAAAGTGGCTGACGGGGGACTTGAATGAGGTCCCTAGTTTCATGCTCGGAGGGCAAAGAGGAATGTCCAATTGGCCTGAGATAAGCCTCTGGTAAAATGTACATAATAGGTAATCAATAAATGTTGGCTGATGACAAACATATTTTCTTTGTTCATTAGTTGTAGTGATTATGTTCTAAATAACTCCAACCAGGAAGTCAGCACATTTGGAATATCATTATTTTTCCATGATGGAAAGATAATGATATTCCAAACTGGGAGTGTCCCTAGCAGATCTGAGTCTGTGTACTGGCCCTGGGGTGGACAAGCCCCTTAGACTTTATGGTCTCATTCTCTTTGTTTACAAAATTGAGGTCTCATTCTCTTTGTTTACAAAATTCTCTTTGTTTACAAAATAAGGCCTCATTCTCTCCCCACCCCACTCCACCCCATCCCATATTGTTTTGAGAATAAAATGAGAGGATGTGTATCAAGGGTGTATTTTGGCAATAGTCTCTGAGCCATTTTCTGAGCACCTCCATACTGTTGACACTCGATAATATTTCATCAGCATTCCATTCAGGGTCCTTCCTTAATGAGGTGTGCAATGTACAAGAGTCGTGGGGTGGCAAAGGATGGGCTCCTGAGGAAACACTTAAGAAACTGGGCTTTCTGCCATTAAAAGAGACAAACCTTTGTGGTGACCTAATTAAAGTTTTTAAAATTCAATTTGGACAGTTAGCAAGCTAGGCTCCTTTCCAGGAAAAATAAGGAGTCAGTGCATGACCTAACTGGTCCCGGGCTGCTTGCCATTCCAAACAACTGCAGTAAGTTTATCACCTTCTTTCAGGGACTGAGGTTCCCAGGCACAGACTTGGATAAGGGAGGATGTCCTATGGGGTCACACTGATGCTGTGGCCCAAGAGAGGTTGCCATGACTCGCGAAAGGTTATGAAGTATGGTTTTCACTAAAGGAAAAATGATCTCTTTCGATTGTTTCTATGGAAGCTTGTGGATTATAAAAAAGTATCCTTTCAAATCTATCCATCCATGTACCTACCCATCCATCCATCCATCAATGCATGCATGCATCTATCATTCATTCATTCATCCATTATCATCCATCCGTCTATCCACCTATTCTTCTGGCCATTTATTCATCCATCCAGCATATACTGAGTTGCTACTCCCACCAAACACTGGAGATTCTATACTAAATATGACACAATCAATACTTTGAAAGAGCCCAGGCTTCACGTAAATGCACACAATTGAAACAATGGTTACAAGCACAAGGCGTTAAGTCAAAAGACCTTGGTTTGAGAGTTGACTTTGTAATTTAAGCGGCCTTGGGCAAGTGTTGCTCTCTAGGCCAAATTTTTCATCCATAAAATAATGTAGCTGAACTCAAGGAATGCTCTCAAGATCTCTTCATGGTTAGATATGCTAAGATTCTCTGTCCAAGCAAATTCAGTGCAAGATGAGATCATCATGTGAGGGCAGACAGTGCAATAATCTAGTCAGTGGTCTCCTCTGTCCACTTTGCCCATCCACTCTATCTTCTACAGTGTAGGCAGAGTCATCTTTTCAAAAGAAAATCTATCACAGCTGGGTGTGGTGGCTCACACCTGTAATCCCAGCACTTTGGGAGGCTACGGTGGTGGATCACCTGAGGTCAGGAGTTCAAGACCAGCCTGGCCAACATGGCAAAACCCCATCTCTGCTAAAAATACAAAAATTAGCCGGGTGTGATGGCATGCACCTGTAATCCTAGCTATTAGGGAGGCTGAGGCAGGAGAATCACTTGAACCTGGGAGGGGGAGGTGGAGGTGGAGGTTGCAGTGAGCCAGGATCACGCCACTCCAGCCTGGGCAACAGAGCGACTCCGTCTCAACAACAACAACAAAAAAACAACAAAAAACAAAAAGAAAAGAAAATCTATCCCATCTTTCTTTTCATTCATCCCTGTAGTGGTGGGTTCTATTCCTCGTTTGCTAAAGATCAACATTCTTAAGGAAGGTCTTCGCAGCTCTTCCCAATTCTCCAGCTCATTTTGTATTAAGCCTTAACTTGCTATCTTTGCTCCTTAAACTTGCTATGTTCCCTCTTATTACAAGGCTTCTGTGTGGACCACTTACACCTTTCCCCATCTTCTGTCCTGGGAGAACTGTTCATCCTTCACATAGCAGCCTACTCACCATTTCTTCAGGGACACTTTCTCTCACCTCCCAGGTGAGGCCTGGCTTCGATATACACACATAGATGAATGTTTCTTCCTTTTAGAGCACAAACCCCAACCCTGAACCATAGCAGAGGGGATCCTTAGTTTAACATCTGGCTGCCCCACCAGCCTACCACCCTCTTGGGAGAAGGAACTGGGTCTAGTTTGCTCACTACTGCACTCCCTAAAAAAGTGCTTGGCACATAGAGGGCCCCCCGCAAGCATTTTTCTGAACAAACATGGAGAATATGGTATATGAATTCCTCACACCCGGAGATGAGGACAGGAAATAGCATCCTTACTGGGGTAATTCACTTGAAAAAAAAAAAATGCCTCAAAAGAAAGCCACCCATATGTTGTAAACTCACTGCTCATAAGAGCAAGGTGCTCTCTAAACCCCATCAGGTAGCCCACGGTGTCTCTCAAACCTTAAGGGAGAGGACCCTTTTGAACCAAAATGGATGCAACAATAGCTGTGAAGCCACAGCTGAGCTGCTGACGGAGGGTATAGGTGACAGGTAGAGATGGAAAAAATAAAAGGCCAGAGAGACAGAATTTGACCAGGGGTCTCTGCCACTGTGCAAGGTAGGGGTAGTTTTTCAGTCTAGAATATTGGTTAAGTAGTTGAAAAAGCCCTAGAGGAAAAAGAACAAGCCATAATTGTTCTTGAGTGTGGTTAAAAAGCATTTTGAGTAGGAATCTGTGTAGCACAGTGGTTGAGGGAATGTCAGACAGGCCCGGTTGAAGTCATAGCTCCAGCACTGAGTAGCTGTGCAGTGCTGGGCAAATCACTTTGCTCTGAGCCTCAATTTCCACATTTATGGGGATAATGGTATGTTTACCATTGGGCTGTTGGAAGAAGAAACGGAGTATGTAAGCTCATGCTTAACACAAGGCCTGGCCTACACTAAGTGCTCTTAAGTGAAAGCTGTTGTCAGTGAGCTGAATTACTTTGTCATAATTCTGTGCTCACCTAACTAACTGTCCATCTGGTCTGCATTTGATTCCTGAGTAAACCCGTTTGCCAGAAATGGGCTCTCATGGAAACTGTTCCTTTCTGTGGCTCTAAACCTTGACTCCTCTCTTTTTTCTCCATAGCTATACCAAGTCTAGCAGTAACTTGTGTTGGCTCTCCTTTCAAAATGCATGCAGAATCCAGTTGCTTCTCTCTCCTTTTGCTGCTACTGCCCTGGTTCAAGCTATCAGCATCTCTTTCCCAGATGACTGTAGCGGCCTCCTGATAGGCCTGCCTGCCGGGGCCTTTGCCCCCTGTGGTCTCCTCTTGGCTAACAGCCAGAAAAAAACCTGCTAAAAGCTAAATCAGATCATACCACTCCCCTGCTTGAAGACGTCTGATGGCCCCTATCACACTTAGAAGAAAACCCATATCCAGATCCAGTCCCCCAAACCTTCAGGATTCCACATTAGCCTACTTTTTTGATCCTATGCACTCTCTCCTAACACATAGTTTCCAGCTACAGTGGTCTTGCCACACAGCAGGCACACTCCTGCCTGAGGGCCGGAAACCTCTCTACCTAGAAACTTGCAAGCTGGCCTTCCCATCTCCTTTAGGTCTTTGTTCACATGTCACATTCTAGCTGAGGCCTTCCCTGACTGCCTCATTTAACACTGCAGTCCCCACCCCACACTGGGTGCCTTTTCCTGTAGCTCATCTCCTGCTTTATTTTACCCACGGCACTTGTCACTATTTGATCCTTACATATTTTACATATTTGTCTATTGTCTGTCTCTTCCACTAAGTTCCATTACAAAAGAGTTTTTTTTTTTGTTCCCTGTTGTTCCTTGGTGCCTAGATTCTCATAAAAGCAACATGCTAGGTGCTTAATAAATATTTATTACGTGAATGAATGGTCAGCCCACTTCTTGGGGTGAAGCTTTATGTGTATGCTCAGAAACTGTCCTGGCTTATAAGGTTAGTATAGGTCAGGTTCCCCAAGCATTCTCTTTATAGAGATTCTGCTAAAATCAAATTTCTGAATCCTCTGGACTGCAGAGTCAGTCTGGCACCTTAGATGTCCCTGATACCCAGCCTAAGCTTTAGGCACTGTGACACATACTTGCAATGGTGGAGAATGAATCAGAATCTGATAAGGTATAAATATTTGGTTACTCACCTCCTGAAGGTGAATTAGCTCTCACAGGTTACCAGAAATATCTCTCGGTTCCCTGAAGCTGAAACACACTTGCTGATGTGCATTAATAGCCAAAATGGTAGGAAATGGCAGAGTCTGCTATTATTCATCCACTTTCCAGGGAAGGAAAGAGGATAAATTTATTATATAGGAATGAATTAACACAGGCATTGTGCCTGCTGAGCAGGTATGCAGGGAAGGAAAGTGGATGAATATGTGTGTGCATGTGTGTATGTGTGTTTCTCATGTTCCTATCCTTAATCAAGAAAATGGAATCCCTTCTGGAAGACCTCATGACCAAATTTGAAGCTCTACCTTTTTTCTGTTTTGGAGAATAGTGGTTTGGCTTTTATAGAAAAACTGGAGGCAGCTCTGAGCAAGAGAAACATGGTGGTGGCGATTTCCCAGAACTCATCGGGCTTCTCCAAGTTAGGACACGTGTTGGTCAAAGGATGAGCTGCTGGCAATTCATGATGAAGACACCGGAGTGGATAAGACACTCATGGAGACACTTAAAGCAGGACACCAATCTAGGAAGGATCTGGAAGTAGAAGTGAGTGGAAGATGGCACTGAAAGTGGAAGAAAATCATGAAAGACGTGATCTGTCCTTGCTGCTTCAGTGATTACAAGTGGGCTCCAGCAGTCCTTCCAATCGGATTCTATTATTGAAGACCAGCGTATTATTTAAATGCTTCTCTGAGGAGCTTTGAAAGGAGGGAGAGCGAATAGAGAGGGAAAGAAAAGAGCTGTCATGCCTCCACTGTGGCTTGGCACTGGGTGGGGAGGGCACAGGTGCTGGATGGCAAAGCATTGGCTTGCCGCTCTGATGGCCATGCTGATGGGACACATGGAAGGAGAGGCATTGAACACTTAGACTTTCACCGAATTTTCAATATCAATATGCAACTTGTGATAGGTTGTAGTTAAATAATTTTGCATCCTCATGTTGAGGAACTCAAAGTAGAAAATAACGTCTGTAGAGCGAGTATACTTTTCCCCAGGTGTGCTGAGTGGCAGCTCTTCTCCAGTGAAATATACTATCAAAAACACCAACTTGGACTCTGTGATGGTTAATGTTGAGTGTCAACTTGATTGCATCGAAGGATGCAAAGTGTTTCTCCTGGGCATGGTTGTGAGGGTGTTGCCAAAGGAGATTAACATTTGAGCCAGTGGACTGGGAGAAGGAGACCCACCCTCAATATGAGCGGGCTCCATCTAATCAGCTGCCAGTGCAGGTAGAATAAAGCAGGCAGAAGAACGTGGAAGGACTAGACTTGCTGAGTCTTCCGGTCCTCATCCTTCTCCTGGGCTAGATGCTTCCTGCCCTTGAACGTCACACTCCAAGTTCTTCAGCTTTTGGACTCTTGGACTTTTACACCAGTGGTTTACCAGGGGCCCTTGGGCCTTCAGCCACAGACTGAAAGCTGCACTCTGTCATCTTCCCAACTTTTGAGATTTGGGGACTGGGACCGGCTTCCCTGCTCCTCAGCTTGCAGACGGTCTATTGTGGGACTTCACCTTGTGATTGTGTGAGTCAATACTCCTTAATAAACTCTCCTTCATATATACACCTATCCTATTAGTTCTGTCCCTTCAGAGAACCCTGACTAATACAGACTCTAAGGGCAGAAACTCATTCATTCATCTATTTATTCATATATCCATCTATTCATTTACTTGCTCATCTAGCAAATATATTTTGAGCACTTACTATGTATTGGGCAGATGTCCTGATACAGAAGTCACCAAGATGAACAAATCCCTCTCTTGAAGCTTGAATTACAGTGGGGAAGACAAACAATAAATAAAAAATAGAAAAGATAACTTTAGAGAGTGAAGAGTACTATAGAGATAATAAAATCAGTGAGTGATGTAGAGCTCTAGGGGTTAGAGTTCAGGCTACTTCAGATAAGATGATTAGGGAATGCTTCTCTGGGAAGGGATCTTGGTGCTGAGACCTGAACAATGGGAGGACCCAGCCACACGAAGATTTAAAGTGATGACTCACAACCTTTGAAATGCATTCATATCACCTGGGAATTTTTTAAAATAGATGGTGGACTCCACCTCCAGAGGTTGAAACTGAATTGACCTCAAGGTAAGGCTCAAAATTATTCTAATGTGCAGCCAGGGTTGCAAACCAACCTAGACTAGAAGCGGAACTTACTAGACAGAATAGTATATGCAAATGTCCTAAGGTAGGGAATGTCTTGGAGTGTCCCCAAGGCAGAAAGAAGGTAGGTATGGCTGGACGGGAATGACTGAATTAGATGGAGGTAAGAAACAAATTTGGAGAGGGAGTCAGGGATTATATTCGCTTAGGTGAGCTGGTGAGCATGTCACAGATCTAGAGCTGGACCCCACGGTACACAGAAGTACACAGAAAACAAGAGCTCCTTGCTGCGTGCAGTGGCACTGTCTTGTGAGGAGCCAGGGAGTTGGAATGGGTGGTAGGGAGAAACCCCATACATTTCACTTCTTCAGTGTCATCACACAGCAAACTAATCTGAACTGCAGAACTTCTCTGGTGATCAGCTGCCTGTTTTCCTGGGGTGATCAATCTATGAAAAGTTTCCAAATTGTGTTAAAACTGCCAGTTTCTCGGCAAACAGCACGGAGTGTACTTTCCAGGGAGAAAAGTTCAATAATTAAAATGAGTCAGCACTGAAGAACTGGAGGGCGGTTTGATCTAGTTTAGCAGCCGACGTTTTCTTAGCAGAAAAATGCAATATCCATAATACATTATTTTGTGCTGAACAGAAGTCAACTAGAACAGAATTGTCTCAGGAGGGACCAAAGTCAGCTTGCCAGAAAATCTTTTTGAAGGCAGCAGAAAACCTGGTCTTCAAAAGCTGAAGTTGGGGAGTGGCCGAGGGGCCATGTCTCAGGTGCCTGCAGGCTGGAGGAGCTCCCTGAGCTGTTTTGACAGGGACTCCCCTCCTGCTGTCTGTCTCCTGAGCAATTCTAAAGGGCAGATAAACACAGCACCCAGGTTGTCTGGACACCTGGAGTTGAGAAGCCTGACTTCTCACCACCAGCAGAAAGACCTATTCAATATCGGGCAGCTCTTATTCTAGGGACTAAGTTTGCCTTTGCCTGGGGTGTTACCACAGGAGGTGGAAGTTTGGGGGTAATTTTTTGTTTCTCTGAGAAAAGAAGAGTGATTAAAGAAGGAAATCATTTCCTCTGGGTGGTAAGAGTCCCTGCAAAACATCCCCTGACTGTTTCCAGGAAGAGTGAAAACTGCCAAACCTGAAAGTGGTTTGGCTTGGAGTCTAAGTCCCGGCCAAAAGTCGCAAGCCCTCCCTGTGCCTGCAGCACAGTCTCTTCCTGCGGCTGGCTCTGCGATTTCAAAAACCTAGAGAAATTGGCTCTCTTTGGGCCTCCTGAAGTTCATGCAATCATCATGGGACCAACTAAATTTGTGTTAGATTATGCCAAAGACTGAACATTTTGCTTTTTTTTTTTTTTTTTTTTTTTCGCTTCACTGACAATAGTCCAAGAGAGGAAGCCTTCAATTAGAGTAGCAGAAAATACTGATTAGAATCAATCAACACCTCTAGAAGTTTAAACACTTAAGTTAATTAAACGGTTCAGTAAACTTGAAGCGAAACTTGCAAACAGAAAACGCGACGTATGAAAGGATGCTTAGATTTTTAAAAAACATAATTATCCAACAAGCTCAACATCAACCTCACCAAAGGCTCTGTGAAAATGATCAGGCAGGCAGTGCGTTAACTTTCAATGCAACTCACACTTAGGTTCATATCACTACTCAAAAGCAAAAACTCATGACTCCTATCAGTGGGTGTGATGTCCTGGTTTCAAGATATACTATTAGGAAACTGGCAATGCACCTGTTGTATTTTAGTAGTCCTGAATATTTTAAGAGATCACTGTTTCCTTACCCTCAGTACAAACAAAATCCTGCAAAGACAGATCTTGCTGGTTTTGTTTAATTTCAGGAGAAGGCCCAATCTGAATGAGTGAAAACATGAAATACAGATTTTTTTCAGACACTAAAAATTTGTTAACTCTTCTGCTGCAAAATAAACTAGATGTCTTCTGTTGGGTTCCTTTAGACACAGCCTGTGATAGAGAGTCTAGTTCAAGTGCTTTCCTGAGGATATGGTTCCCAGAAAAGGGGAAGGAGGAAAGCGGGACAGAGCTGAAACAAATATCTAAGCAAAGCTTTTGACTTTCCTGCAGATTTGTTTCAGTCTGAGCCCATAGGAAGGCACTGGAGTATGAATCTTACAACAAAATTAGTTCCACCTGAGGCAGGAAGATCAGCCTCTGATGCCCCTTGGCATGTATCTATTAGTCATGGGCCGTGGGCTTCTGCTGGGGGTGAGGTGGGAATGTGGGAGTGTAGCCTGTTGAGCAATTAGCAGAGGGCAATCCCCCAGGAAAAGCGGTGGCTGTGAGGTGTGATCAGACAAAGTCACAGCTGCCGGGGGAGAGGGGCAGCAGCTACCGGATGGGATCTGGGCAGAAGGTCTACATGACTGGACCAAGGAACTTCTGCCTCATAGAGATTGTTGAGTGATCTTAGGCAAGACGAAAGTTGTCTTTGATGAACAAGCCTATTCTAAAATGAGAGCTACCCCAGGCTCCAGACACTACCTTGTTCCCCTCTGAACATAATGAGCGATCAACAAATGTGTGTTAAATGAATGGCAAACAGAACACTGGCAGTGTCCACTGAACATGATGCAGCTTGCATGCCCTTTCTACACATTTCACAAACACCCACTGAAGATGAAGCAATAACTTGCGACTTGAGGTTCAGTCCCATCAGAAGACGTGGGTTGAGCCCTCGTGTATTTTTTCATTAGGAATGATGCCTTGTACCTCAGTTGTCCAATCTTTAAAATAGAGAAAAATCACAACATGACAGGGCTTTTGTGAGGATTAGGAGAAATGGCACATGAATATACTTAGTAATTTAGCTTTTTCTCATAAAATGTTTTTCTTTGGAAAACTTCAGAAAAGCTGAAGTGCAGGAATAGAGACATTTAAAACTAAAGGATTAGAAGCCTCTAATAATAAAAATTTACTCTGTAAAGATAAAGCAATACTGGAACTGCTGTGAAGTCAATAGGCACCGGGGATTGATATTGATCTACAGAATAGACTCGTAGGAATGAAGCTACTCCATAAAGCCAGGCACATTGAGAATGAGCATCTCATTGTTTTTTCTCCCAATATAGTGTGCAGGTCAGGCTCTGAACTCTTAACTAAACTAGAAAGATTGTGAGTTGCAAATAAAACAGGTGTTGGCCATTAATGAGGTCTCTATGCACAACACAACACTTACTATACTACCTCTCAGACTGTGTGGAGTGGTTTCTTCTTTTGGGGGTTTGCCAAAAACAAAGTAACATTGCCTATGACCTTCCTTCCTCCTGCAGGAGGAGGGTGAGTGGCTTTGTCTGCACAGGACATACAGCTGCAGGAACTCTGTGACTTGGTGTTCCCACTGTCTGATTATCTGTCGTGTCCTCCACAGATCCTCTTTTCTTGCCCCTGCTGGGCAGCTATCTGTGGGTCTAGAGCAGAAGGTCATCACAGAAACTCAGCCAAACAGTAAATTGGAGGTGAGGTTTTCACCAGGACCATGAAGACTTCACTTGTTCAATCGGGTAACTTCCCGAGGAAATATTTTCCTACTTTAGAGATGTGGAAGGATTGGGAGCTGTGACTCACGATGACCTTACACACGCACTGAATGGTTTGAGCATTATTCTTTCTTATCATGGATTAAGGGGCTGGATCAACGGCTGGACTTCAGGCATGGTCAGAAGGAGAAAGGAGCCTATGATTGGCCATTTCTGGGCTGGGTCATGACCACAGCAAGGGCATGGATGTTTAATAGGCAGTGTAAGGGTACAATTCCGAATATGCATTAACTGAACCCATCAATGAAATCTACTGGGGACGACAGGAGGACTTGAGGACACTGATGACGATAAGTCATCTGAGAAAAATAAGGCCTGAAAAAAAATACAAATTTTGGTTCTATATCTTTTGAAAAATATCACTCCTTAGTTGTCACTTAAGTCTAGGACCAAAGGCGAGCTTCCCTAATCACTAGGCTTACTTACTAGAGCAAAGGGTAGAGTGTGGGTACAGGCATCTGTTGTTATCTTGCCCAGCGTATATTTATCCCTCTTCCCTTGGTAACAGCACCCGTCCTTTCCTTTGGAGAACTGTGCCTACTGCACTTCCATATGGCCCTGGGGGACACCAATCCCGGTACCCTGCTCCTGGATAGGTCCATGCCCTCACAGGTTGGCCAGACTCGGTCTCCCAGGAATCTGAATTGTAAGTAAGTGCAGCGAAATATGAATGGAAGGTGAATGAAGACAAGTCAATTTGATGGCAATGCTCAGAAAGAATGAATCGGAGATCCCTGGTACTGACCTGATGTTCCTGACCTTCTTGTGGTCTTTGATTCTATGAGTTACCTAGTGTTCTCTCAAATAAACTAATCCTTAAATTAACTAGAGTGGCTTTTCTGTTTCTTATAGTCAAAGAACACTGAGTGCTCCAGTGTAGGGGGCCATGGTGCCCCTAAGGAGAGAAAGGCCAGTCTCTCTTTCTTTTGCTCTGTCTGTATATGTGTGCATTTGTGCTGGTATAAGCACTGACACCAGTTCCTGAGGTCTCCACAAAAGGTACTTCGGGCCCCTTTTCAATTTGAGAGGCAGGGTGTGATATTATAAGTTACCATCTGTCTGTTTCTTAAAGAGGCAAAGTCTCATAGGAGAACAAGCATAGATTTTGCAATCCAGAGAAAACTGAGTTTGACTGCCAGTTCCGTCATTTGCAATTTATGTAGTCTTGGGCAAATTCTGTATCCTTTCACCTTTGTCACCTGCAAAATGGGTACAATAATACCTATATTCTCACAGGTGTTTGTGAGATTTAAGGCAATGTATAAAAAGGGCCAAGTATTGTGACCTAGAAAAATAATTTCCTTCTTCCCTCTGGAGCTCTTTGGGAGGTGGGCTGGGGTCCTCATCACTATGGTTATTTTACAAGGTTGGACCTTCTCCAGATACCTGATGAGGCCACATTCAGGTGGATGGGTAGAGACACACTGGTTTCAAACATGGGAGATATGACTGAGAAGGCGATGATTGCCCTTGCTAAGACAATGGACTTCGGTGGTGACGGGAGAAGCTTAGTTTAGATGCAAGCAAGGATGTGCTCAGATGGAGAGAGAAGAAGGAATTACAGACACAAGAAATCTGCAGAATGCCAATTTTTAAATCTACACCTATGAGGGATGATTTCAGTTTGTGGCCTGAGGAGAGAGTGGGCAGGGAGGAATTAAAAATCACGGCTCTTCCTTCACATTTGTGATTCTAACTAAATAGGTGCTCATTATTCAGAGAATGAAAAAAATAGCAGAGCCTGGGAACACAAGAGCCCTTTTCTCAAATTATCAGTACTTTATAAGAGTTCTAGCTTTTCAATCATCATAGTTCTCATAGCTTCATGTTCTCACATTCTAAGTTTGTTGTGGTGAAAAGAACAAAATAAGGCAGGATTAAAACGTTTTTGGGGAGAAGTTTCCAAGTAATTAAAAAAATCTTTCCTTTTTAAAAATTTTTGTGGGTACATAATGCTTGTATATATTTTTGGGCTACATGAGATGTTTTGATACAGGCATGCAATGTGAAATAATCACAAAACAGGAAATGAGGTATCCATCCCCTCAAGTATTTACCCTTTGTGTTACAAACAATCCAATTACACTCTTTTGGTTATTTTAAAATGTACAATTTAGTTATTTTAAAATGTACGATTAATTATTGACTATAGTCATCCTGTTGTGTGATCAGATAGTAGTCTTGTTCATTCATTCTTTTTTTTTTTTTTTTTTTTTTCAGACGGAGTCTCGCTCTGTTACCCAGGCTGGAGTGCACTGGCTCAATCTCAGCTCACTGCAACCTCTGCCTCCTAGACTCAAGCTATTCTCCTGCCACAGCCTCTGGGTAGCTGAGATTACAGGCACATGCCACCACGACTGGCTAACTTTTGTATTTTTAGTAGAGATGGGGTTTCACCATGTTGGCCAGGCTGGTCTCGAACTCCTGACCTCAGGTGATCCGCTTACCTCGGCCTCCCAAAGTATTGGGATTACAGGCATCAGCCACTGCGCCTGGTCCTCATTCTTTCTAATTATTATTTTTTGAACCCATTAACAATTCCCACCACCCCTCCAGCCCCCTACTACCCTTCCCAGACTCTGGTAATCATCCCCTAGGTAATTTGATTCAGAATTTTGTGTTTGTTTTCCTAAATCAATAACTACTACACAAAACACTGAAAATGGCTATTTTCTCTCTTTTGCTCCCCACCTGGGGACGGTCCCCTGGGTCACCTTACTCAGCAGTTCTCCCTCTAGATTTGATCCAGCAAATGAGATCGAATGATATATTATAGACTCTTTAATCATTTTCAGGGGAATTGGGTTGGGATGGAAGAGCCCTGGGCCTGGACGTGACTAATCTGAGGGAACTGGATCAGTATTTTTGGGAGAAGCACACCTGGGGCAAGAAACTACCTCCAAATAAAAGGACGTCTAAAATGTTCACGTTTCCTCCCCCCTTTTTTTGGCCTCAAAAAGTTATATTTATTCAGAGGAAAAAAAAAAAAAAGAAAAAAATGCCAAGAAGTTCACCCATTGGCTACTTCTCTGTCCCCTCCTGGTTCTTGCCAGCCCCCCAGGGTTGAGCTCTGGTTGGAGTGGGTAGCAGGGCTGCCCCTAAGGTGATGTGTCAGTGACCTGGTTCAAATACTGTCTCACCACTCACCAATGTATGAACTTGGGGTTCATTAAGCTGCACTTCCCTCCATAGCATCTTGTAGGGGAATTATTTAAGCACGTGCTGTGTACCCTAGTGAATCACAGGCCTCAATAAATGTTTAATTAGGTATAAAATCCTTTCCTTTATGTACCCTTCAATCTTAAGACCTATTACTGAACAATGATAGGAAATTGGTTTTTCATTCAACAGAAAGCCCAAGGTTGGTCAAGGTCATGGTAGGTCCAGCGTTTGTTCATCAAGTTTATAGTCTTCTGAGCTTTGAATATGTTGGCAGGGAGATCTTAACTGGGATGAGACACAGAGAAATGAATTATAGTGTTACTTGATTAATCTATGCACTAGGTTGCTGCCATCTTTGGAACCCTCACTTGTGAAATAATAAGAAATATACATATTGTTCTCTGTCCCCAGTCCCTGGCACAGAGCTCCTAAAACCCTTGGAATTTCCTGAGTGATAGGAGTGCTAGGGGAATTTTTTTGTTCTAATGCTTGGCTTCTGCTTAAGCTCCTGAGACAGAGCTCCTAATACTCTTGTAGACAGAGGTGCTAGAATTTTTTAACATTTGGTCCTTGACCCCAATTTTCTGACACAGAGCTCCTAAATCCCTTGGAATTCCCCGGGTGATAGGAGCCTCTTTTGTTCTAATGAGATGACTCTTGGTGGGCACCTGGCTAGCCCAACATGGGCCTGTTGGCCAGGAAAATGAACCATGTGATTAAAAGTAGTACTACTATTTGATCCAGCAATCCAGAGGAAAAGAAGTCATTATTCGAAAAAGATACTTGTGCACGTATGTTTATAGCAGCACAGTTCACAATCGCAAAATCGTGGAACCAACCCAAAGGCCCATCAGTCAACAAGTGGATAAAGAAACTGGTGTGTATATATATATATAGTAGTATTCTATCTCATATAT